>NC_087447.1:23724115-24069740 GCF_036321535.1 Camelus dromedarius
TTCTCAAGACACCTCCATTCTTGCCTGATTTAACTCATCCCTTCTGCCTCACATATATCTTATTACTCTCTTTCTGGCCTCATCTCTCCTCACAAAGAGCTTTCCACAGTGCCCTGACGTAATGCCAACTCCACTGTTGGAATAAGCACTTTGGTCCTTGAATCAAACTGCCTTGAGCATCTACACAGTATTTCCACCGGGGTCTTCAGGAAGGTTCACCTCTCATCTCAGAGATGGAGGGAAGACCAGGCAAAAGTTGATGACTTCCAAGCCACCCTCTTGCAGTCAATATTTTCTTCTTTTTCTGTGTGGGGGAAGAGTGTTTAAATAATTAGAATGGTTATTTTTATATATTATTTTAGCGTTAGAACTCTTTTTCCACTATCATGACACCCCCAAATATAAAAGAGAGTAAAGAGATGCTGCTGCAGATGGTCTGGAGGTGAGACAGGTACTCAATCTTCTCTGACCCCAATGTCCCTGCTCTAAGCCAATGGAGCATGGTTCAATATCACTTTTACAACTTAGGGGTTCCTGCCCACACCTACCAAACTGGCACTTCCAAAGGTGGGTGACAGCAGCGACAATAATCAATTTGCACTTGTCACCATCTATTTATATTTTGTAGGCTCCCATATTATCCCACTAATGATAAACCAGAGGACTAGGTTCCTACTGTCCAAGAAGACATTTTAATGGGAGTGACCTTGGGTGAAGGTCTCAGTGCCTCATCTCTTTCACCCAAGGGACCGTGGGAGACAGCAAACTCTCAGACCCAAGCAGAAAATGTGTAAAGTCACCATCTAAATGCCTAATTATTTGGGAGAACCTGTGATGTTGCAAGACTAGGGATGCTCAGAATCTATTCCCTCACCCTCAAAAAAAAGACGGCTCAGCTTTTTCAGAAGCAGCTGGTACAGTGGAAAAGACAAGAGATTTTGGAGCCAGGCAGACCAGGACAACCTCGTCACATTTACTTACACTTTAGCTCTCAGTTTCCCCATCTGTTTATTGGGGATATAAACACTCTTAGTGAGCTGTTTGGGGAGCGAACTGAAAAACTGTGCAAAGCATTAGCAGAGTGCCTGGCACTTGGTGGACTCTCAGGAAATGCTTTCTGTCTCCTCCAGGTAGGGAGCTGGAACCTCAAGAGATCCCCTTAGCAATATATAAAGTTACATACAGGTGATTGATTGGAGAATGAGGTCTCCATGTTTCAAAAGACCAAGTGGATGAAGCTGGACAAGTTATAGGAAAACAGAAGCACAATAATGACCACTTAACATTTATTAAGTTTTAACCATTTCCAGTCACTAGACTAAGAATTTAACTTGTATCACCTCATTTAATCTTCATGAAACTCCATTCGAAAGGTACTATTACTCCTCTTACTTTACAGATGATAAGTAACTTGACCAAGGCCACACAATAAAGCGAGTTGCTGGAGGTCAGACCAAGCCAGTGTCATTCCAAAACAAGATTTAACCACAACCCTCTTCAAAAAAGAGAAGTTTAATGGTTGCTGAAATTTGGATTATAATATCTCATATGGACAGGGAAATCCAAGCTCAGTTTTGGAAGGCAATTGGAAATGTGAATGTTTCTTGGAAGAGTGAGATTGTAAAGTTGAAATGGAAAAAAATAGGGTCTGGGTCTTCCAGGAGAGTCTTCAGCCCCTGCCCTTTAATACCAAATATTTATTTATTTGTTTGTTTGTTACATTGTTTTTATTGAGTTATAGTCGTTTTACAATGTTGTGTCAAATTCCAGTGTAGAGCACAATTTTTCAGTTATATATGAACATACATATATTCATTGATCGCTCATATGTGGAATCTAAAAAAAACAAAAAACAAAAAAACCCCCAACAATACCATATATTTAAAAAGGCAAATGCTCAGAATAAGAATTAAGGGGAAACCCATTGGAAAAAGCTGTGACTTGCTCTTGCCTGGGAAGTCATGAGTCTCTTTTGACACAAAGGTCACTCTGCCACCCATCAAACCTAACAAGCACCATAGTGAGAAGCCCTTAGGCATCTGGATCCAGAAATGGCAGAAGAATAGAGTGAAGGGTTGGAGTGATGATCAAGGCATTAAACATGAAGGCTGACGGCAGTAGTGGAACATAGTTGGGGATAGGGGTTGCTGTCAGTTTCTCAATCCCCATTCTTCACAAGTAACTGAGTGTCTCAAGAAAAAATGTAAAATGCAAATCAACCAGATTCTGCTCCTAACTGCCTTCCAGATAGAAATTAGGGATTCTGAACGTGCTCCTGTCTCTGGAAAGCATGCATCTAGGAACTCCCTGGAAATGATGAAATGATGTTCGAGAGTTGACAAGCACATCCACTGGGACTATGCAAAAAGCCTCATTTGCATAAATAAATTATTCATTCAGCCCATTCAAAACATATGCACTTGCATGTTGGTGGAATGCCAAGAAAGAAGGCTTTGGAATTATTTCTAAATAATTCTATATTTGGGGGAAATCCAGATGAAATCTTCCCACATATATCATGGCATGTGTGTGATTTTTCTCCCCTTTCTCTCCCCATCCCCATTCTTAGCAACCACATGTGAGTTCAGGGTCTGGAATTAGTCAATCTGTCTTCCTGGACAAGGACAGTGTATCAAATACCTATTCTGAGACCTCTTCTATGAGAGTGCCCCAGGAAAGTTTTATGAGAATCTTGATTTAAAGTTGGAGGTTAATAGCTCTGAAATTCTGAGAACCAAAAGATACTGTGTAGGTGGGTGTACAGTAAAACTGAAATAAGGAACTACTCTGTAAACTGAACCAAAAATCTGCAGAGTTGGTTCATCTGAAAACTTCTCTTGGGAGGACAGTCCCAAGTGAAAGGGACCAACCAGCCAGAGTCTACCCACTTCCTTACAGTGGAAAACATGGAGGCCCTGGAGCTCTGTTTTGCTAGAAAGAATGCGGCATGGGGAACAAGGGGCAGAGCCACTCCTGGCTAGGCTGTCGTGTAAGAAGGGCATGGTCAGCTTGCTGTGGACGTTCTCAATCAATGCTGAAGTCCGATGTTGAGGAACTGTTTCCATCAACACCAAAAGACTTCAGAATCTGCCCAAGGTTTACGGTCCTCAAATTCAGCAAT
Organism: Camelus dromedarius; assembly: GCF_036321535.1. Classification (NCBI taxonomy): domain Eukaryota; kingdom Metazoa; phylum Chordata; class Mammalia; order Artiodactyla; family Camelidae; genus Camelus; species Camelus dromedarius. Next base: position 23,727,237 of record NC_087447.1, read on the forward strand.
TCGTGTGTCTCGGGGAATCGCCAGAGCCACTAGAGCAGAAAACCTCAGGGAGCCCAACCTTAGCTCTCACAATTGTGTGTGGTTGTGCTGGAGGACGGGTACCCTTGGCAAATTTCTGATTTCTGCTAATCCATTTTCTCTCCAGCTTGGCAGGTCACCTTAACTTGGACGCTGAATGCCCATCCGGGAAAAATAGGCTCAATTAGGGGATGGGTCAATGCTCTGTGAACTTGAGCCTTGGCTGGGGGTAACATTCTCTGAGCCACCAGGTAAGATGAGCCTAGGAAGCCACAGCCCTCTGCCAACATGGCCATAATCTTCCAGGCATCCAGACCCACCATGGGTCACTGCACAGCCTATATAGCCTGATCCCCAGTGGACTGTTCATCACTCGAACTGCAGCCTCTCTCCCTTCCTCAGACCTGTTGGCAGCGAGCACCAGGCAGCAGGGCAGAGTTGCTGGGAGAGAGAGACACATGAGAGCAAGAAGGGAGGAGACACAGAGAGACCGCTTCCTGCATGTTTCATCCTGAAGCTCCTGGAGAAACTATGAAATGCCCCCCAAAACTCACCTTAATATTTCTTACCGTTTGAGTCACAACTGGGCCAGAGTTGTATACATACACTCCCACTCCGCACGTTTGCAGCCTTCTCAAAAAGCAACTAGATCATTCTCTCAGTCAGAAATCTTTGCCAGTTTTCTCCTCCTTGGAGCTATGTTCCTCAGAGGGTGCACCTACCAAGGGTGGTATGCAAGATGATTTTAAGTGCAAATAGGAATTTTTACTTTAAACAGTTATATGTTTTTGATTTGAAAACAAACTTAGGAAAGTTAAAAAGAGAATCAATGTAAGTCAATGTGGAAATTATTAAGCACATAATTAAACAAATGGGTACACAGATATGGCAAAAATAGTGCTAATAAAATATGAGTGATTGAAATTTGGAAAATAATGACTTAAAGATGGTCCAAACTCCCTGAGAGCACACCAGTACCAGTCCCCATCACTTGGTCTTCACCTGTGTCCTAAAAGTCCCCTGGTATCCAACTGTACCTCACGGGGAGCGGGTGGGGGGGCGCCCATCCCAGACAAGGTAGACCCGCATCGCTCCTGCACATGCTTCCTGCCTCCCCACCACGCGGACTGCCCTTTCCTCATCTTTGCCCAGTGGAACCCAACCCATTTTCTCCATTCAGTCTCCCCAGTTGCTTGATTAGAATCTAAGTCTCCCAGAACAGTTTATTGGTACTTAGAAACATTCAATAGTCAACATTCAAAAATGTTTACTGAACTTCTACCATGGGCCAGGCACTGTGCAGGACAATGGGGATTCAGCCATAAGAGAAAAAAAAAAGACAAATAGTCCTGCCATCTCAGAATGTGGGTTCTACTGAAGCGAGACGTCAGCACATTTCCTGTTCTGCCATGCGGGGCCACTTTGAGGGTCTGCTTTTCCCCAGCAAGCCTAGGTAACCCAGGTAGACGAAGTCTCCATTGCCTAGCCCCAGAAAGGCCTGACGGCTCCTCTCAAGTAGCAGGATGTTGAACTGGCCTTTCTCAGTGATGTCAGCACCAGAGCTGGGGTTCGGGTGTCTAGAAGCAGTTGCCCAACCCACACAGCTATGCCTGGTGCTTAGAGACTGTTTCCAAAAGAAAAAAAGAAGAAGAAAAGAAAGAAACTATTTTCTCTCTGTATCTCCTTAAAGCTTCTCAGTGTTCCTGCGATGGATGCACGTAAGATGGTTGAAAGGATAACCCCAATTGACATCTTTCCTGGGTCATGCAGTTGGTACGTAATGGACAGGGACCTGAGGCCAATTACAAGGTTCCCAGTAGCTCCTCTTGCCCCCGTGACCACTCTCTTCAAGCCTCAGGGAGAGACACCTCCAGGCACAGACAACTCTAATTCCCGATGGGAATCAAACCCATAGAAGATACTGAGCACTTACTGGCTCCAAGCCCTGCAGTGACTGCTGGAAACGGGGGACACCCGAGAACACAGTCAGGAACGGGAGAAACCTCAGCCATCTCTCCAGAAACAGTTCAGAGTTGTTCCTGCTGATCTCTCAATGCATCTCCCTCTTCTCTCTCTCACCCTATCTCTTCCAGAATCACTGCCCAGCCTCAGCAGGGAGGTGGCATGTAGCAACCCAACTCATCCTAGACTTTCCTGATTTTAGCACTGAACTCCCCACCTCCCAGGAAACTCCGTGATCACGGGCAAACCAGGAAGGCTGATGGATCCCGCCGTGTGTCACAAAGACTGTGCCCCAATCGGATCTTCTCTAACAGCTGTGTGTCCTTAGGCAGTTACCTTCCGTCTCTGAGTCCCTGTTTTCTCATCAGCAAATGGAGGTAATATTACCAGGGCTGTGATGGGGATTAAGGAGGTAATGTGTGTTTAGGGAGCAGGCCAGTGCAAAATAAATGGCTGCTGTTATAAATACCTTTGGAGGCTGCCCTGAGAGCTGCAACTGAATCAAAAGACCTGTGAGCTGGTTAATGCCTGCTGAATGACTCTGCTTGGGAGGTGGTTGGGCCAAGGATCATGTGGCCACAACGAACACAATCTCATCAGGGCCTCCAAATGGCAAGAAACAAGAGACTTGCTAGCAAAGTGCTGTAAGCCAATCCCACAATCCACCCAGCTCTGCCTTATTATTTTTATTAAGTACATACTATGTGCCAGTTACTTTACTTACATGCAAGTTCTCATGTAATCCTGGTACAATTATAATGCCCCACTTTAACGATGAGGAAATTGAAGGTGAGGGGGATTTAGTAGCTGGCCTGAGGTCACGCTGCTGGGAAGAACAGACAGAAACCAAGGCTGCCTGACCTCAGAGCCTCTATCCCTCTCCTCTCCAAACCTTCTCTAGAAAACATCCTCTCCCCATGCCTTGGCAGGAGCTGACCGCTTTCCTCCCCTCCAAATAGAAGGAAGTTTTCATTTAACGGGGCACTGGGCAAACTGATCAACCTTGGAGAGAAGGGGAATTAGCGGGCCAGCCCTTGCTTGCTGGAAGATGATGGCTTACCCTGAAACCCTGCTGGGTTTCCCAGAACCCTGAGTAAATATTCACATAATCTCATTACATTGCTCCCCAGCTTCAGACTGTGCAGAAAACATAGAACCAGGTCGATGAAACTTCGTGGTTTGGACATAGTGTTTATCAGCCCATGACAGCCTTGTATACAAACTCATTCCTGTAGACTGTCCAGAGGAGAGGGCTCCTGACTTGGAAACAAAGTGAGATTTTCACCCCAACTCTACTGCTTACTAGCTATAGCACTTTGAACAACTTGAGGCTCAGTTTTCCCACCTGTAAATGGGCGTGAAGTTTCTCCCAGGATCATTACCGTCACCATCACCACCCCTGGTGGGGTCCTTACAGGTGTGCTAAGCTGTATCCTTGCATCTTTGCATCAAATCCTCTCAAAAACCCTTTGATGCCATTACTGCTTTTATCTTAGTTTTACAGTTGAGGAAACAGAGACTCAGAGACATTAGGAAATCTGGCCAAAATCATTCATCCGGTAAGAGGCAGAGCTGAAACCCAGGTGGCCTGACACAAGATTCTTGCTCCCTACTGCTCTTTACCCCGGCACATCTCTCGTGGTATGTATTATAAAGCTTTCAGTGAGATGACACCCGTGAACGTGCCGACTCAAAAGTTGCCCTGTGGTAGCATCCTCTGTTTCGCAGTCCTCAGCCCAGGCTCCTTCCCGTGCCTGGAAAGTCAAGAGAAGGGCACAGGGTGGGAGCACACCCTCCACACGAGAACCTCCCCCTTTCCTAACTGTACTGCCCTCCAGGGCGAGAGAGCGTGATTGGCCAGTCTGGATAAGCACCTGTGAGCCTGACAGTGACCCAGGAATGCAGAGGGACTGAGGAAAGAGCCTCTCACTGCAGAACAAAACCAGGCAGCAACCTGTGGCAACTGTAATTACAGGCTGGCACACGCAGGCCGAGGGCTGGCTGGCTTATACAGTGATGAGTCACAACCTCAAAGCCTTTGAGGTCTGGAGGCGCCACCAGGCCACTGGGACCCATCCAGAATTTCTAAAACCAAAGCCCAAACCCCCTGCCCCTCATCCCAGCTTCCACACTGCATAACCCCCTTGCTCGCCCACCTCCGTAAGCCCAAGCCTGCCTCCCAGGACTGCCCCCACTGGCCCAAAATTCTCAAAAAGCGGGAGGCAGGTGTACGGTTGGGAGTGAAACAGAATCGTCAAATATACAAAATTCGGCCACACAGTTGAAAAATGGAAGCCAGGGCTCTTCATGTTGTCCTACAAAAGGGTAAAAATAGGTCATTTTATTTCAAGATAAAAAACGAAAACCTCCCACTGTCCTATCCAGCAAGCAATGACATCATTATCCGAGCTGAGCCCTGCCAGGCCGAAAAAGGGACTCTCTTCAGCATTTTGGGTTGGGGTTAGATAGACGCAAGTTTGTGTTCCAGATCTGCCGTTTGTGGCTGTGTGACCTTGGCCAAGTGACTTGATCTCTCTGAGCCTCTATTTCCTTACTTAAACATGAACTAGCCCTAGTACTAACTTTGCAGGGTAGTTAAGGGGATTTAATTACAGAATGCATGTATAAGGCTACTTTTCTCAATTATTCGATTTATTATTCCTATCATTCTGAATTCTGCCTCCTCCTTCTCCAGTCCTCAGCCTTCTGTCTTACACAATTTCCACTGACCACCAGCTTCTCAGAGTCCATTGGGCTTGACTCCCTCCATGCCCCTGTTATCGGGGTTTTAAAATAGGGCCAGTTGAATTGGTGACCAACCCCGAGTTGGCTTGAAGTCTTTGGTTAACACCAGGGGGCCTGTGTTATCAGTAATCGGGTCTGCAACTTTCCAGTGGCCCCTTGATCAAGGGCTGGAGAGGCCCCCTTTCTCTCCCGCCCCGCTCTCCACCTTCCAAGAGTACTCAGTCTCACACCTGCACGCAACACCAGAAGGTCACGGACTCTTTCCGTGGAAATGCTCTTTGGTTACCTGGAAATTTGCATTTTGTAACACCAAGGCCTGGCTGTGACCAGGACATGTGACCAGCTGCAGCTTGACAATGACAAAGTCACATTTTTTCAAACTCACGCCTCTACCGCTCCACACCTTCCTCCTCTCTCTAACTACCATCCCTCCAAACACAACAGAGAACTTTCTAGAATCACAAAAACAATAACAATAACATTTTGTGTCAGGCACAATGTTATGTGCTTAAAGTAGATGACTCCATTGCTTCTAGATTTTATGTTTGGAAGTATGGAGACTCCATTTAACCCTGAAAGCAAACTTTCCAGATATTCTTGGGCCCAGATCCTACCATCTTCTTGGGGGACCATCTCTCAGATGGCCGCTGCCGTTATGTCGCACTCAGCTGGTCAGGCAGAGAAGCAGTAGGTAAAGCTGGTCAGGGGCCCACGTGGCCAGTGGAGGGAGGTGGAGGGTTTCACAGTGTTAAAAGTCCCAGCAGAACTGGTAACACCCACGGCAGGTTCAGATGTGGGGAGACCGGAACACCATGGGAGGCTATGTTCATACTACCTTTATGGAAAACAATTTGGTGGCATCTACCAAAATGTTCATGCTCATATCCTGTGACCCAGCAGCCCCGTGACTCAGAATTTCTCCCACAGATATACACACAATAGACCACAGAAATACATGATGAAAAACTGAAAATAATGTTCATCCACAGGAGAATGCTTAAATAAACTATGGTCCATCTGGACTATGAACTGATATCAAGAAGAGAGAATTAGGGTTGTATATCATGACGCTAAAAAATGTCCACATACAGTGAAAATACAAGCTAAAAAGCAAGGCTTATAAAATGGTTGTATTTTTTGGTTTAAATACATGTTTTGTGTGTGACTGGGAGACTGACTATTCAAGAACCATATATTAATAGTTGCTGCCGGGGGTAGGGAGGGGAGATTGGGAGGAACGTTCCCGTTCTTCTTTGTTTTAATTTTGTGAAGGTGTACATTTATCTATGTGTATCTACATGACAAAAATATCCCAACATAGCCAATCTCTCCATGTCTCTCCCTGGCATCCCTCTGCAGAATCCTCCAGCACAGCAATGCATAATAACCCCAAATAAGCATTTATCCAGAGCTTTGCCATTTACAAAACACTTTCACAAATAAAACCTCATCTAAATCTAGCACCTTCCCTGTAAGATTAGCCCCGTTTTACAGATGAGCCAACAGAGGCTCGGAGAGGGAACGTGGTTCTGCCCCATGACAGATGGCTGATGGCTGGACTGGAAGCCCAGGGTGTCCGGCTCCAGTGTCAGGCCCCTTTCCAGCCCTCCCGGCTGATGCCTGCAGGATGTCTTCCATGGCCAAAATCAGGGGATGTCGCCTCAGAGCGGCCCAAGGTGAACATCAGAATACCTGGGCATGGCTAAGAAAGCCGAGAGGGGAGAGGTGAAGGGCTTAGGGGAGAGGTGAAGGGCTTGGTGGAGAGCAGAGATTCAGAAGAGCTGAGATGGGCAGAAGGCTTGGCAGCCTGTTCAGTAATGTGTAGGCCCCCAGCAAACCAGCAAGACCCTCCTTCCCACGACCACTCCGTTGTCTGGTTATGAGTCAGTTGTCACTGCCTCGCTCTCCCCTAGATGTGAGCCGAGCCTAAACCCCCATGTGGCAGTGGAACCGCGCCCACCCTGGGTCTGTCATGTGAACTTCTGCCCGGGAGGCCCTCAGGAGTCTGTCCTCAGAGCCACGGGGAGAAGAGATCTCAGCGCCTTTCTAAACGCGGTTCAAGGCGCTTCGGTGGCTCCTGTGGCCTCTGGAATAAAGTTTAGCCTCCATAACATGATTGACGAGGCACTTTGTGACCTGGCTCCTACTTATTTTGTCAGCCTCTTCTCCATTTACTTCTCACCGGACATTCCGCATCCTGGCTCCGCTAAGTCCCCCAAACCTGCAGGCCGTTCTCCCCTTCTCTCTCCCTCTGACCCTCTCTCTTCCGATCTATCCCATTTGCTGGATAGTCTGCCCAGAGCACACTTGTTCCCCCTGTTCTCCTGGCCAGCTGTTACCCATGCTTCAGATCCCCACCCAAAGGGAGCTTTGCTGACTGATCGTCCTGCCCACCTCCCCTCCCCTGTCGCCCGAGGAGATGCCTCCCTCCACCCTGGGTCTGCCTCCCTCTTCCCCTTACTGCACTGCATTGTAATGGCTTATTCTCTTGTCTCTCCCCCTGGCTGGGCCAGCACGGAGGCTGGTGCCCTATAGGAATCCCAAAATATGTAGCCATTGAATGGGGAAGGACATGGTGTGGCTGTCACCCTTCTGTAGATGGCAGGTATCGGGCTTCAGCCATAGAACTTAGTCTCACGGCCCTGGCAGGTGTCACATAAATTCTGCTGCCTTCATCTGCAGGGCCAGTTCCTCTCTGCTTCTGTCTGGGAAATCTTAAGCTTTGAATGACAAGGTACGTCATCAAGGACAGTAACTACTGGGAGGTGTGTTGTGAGAAATTTCTGGCAGGTTCTAAGGACCACTCCTTAGGGGGGAAAACAGAAGGTTTACAAAGTGGTCATAGACGCAGGGGGCTGTGACCAGGCTCAAGAGGTCAGGAGTCCGTTCTCCTCCCTGCAGGCCAGACTGGCTGGCTCACAGACAAGTGGGTACCTCCCTGTACTATAGGTAGGAGGGTATTACTATTAATAGTATTAGCAGTATAGTCGTGGTTCCAATAAAGATAAGCAGCCACGGGGAGGACAGAGTCATAGCCTCCCTAGGTCACCCTTGCTGGCACTCAGGAGGACATGGAAGCTGCTCTCCACAGGTGAAGTCTGGCTGCATCTCTCGGGTCAGCATGATTGTCTGATGCGAAGAGAAGGAAATCCAAGGAGCTGGATCTCCCTCCAGAGAGGGCAAAGAAAACTTTCTACAGTTAGCTTTGGGTGCACAAAGTCATCAGGGTCATAATCCAGCACCTGCTGTTTACAATCAACCCAGCGCTTCCCCAGTGCACACGAGGTCCTGGCCGTCCAGCTTCTCACTGGGTCCTGACAACCCCTCCAGGGCCCCACATGTGGCCCCGGGTTGGGAAGGAGCTGGGCTGGGGCAGCCTTTGACTCAGGGTCCCAGAGGTCTCAGTCCTAAGGGAGCAACTGAGTGAGGGTCAAAGAACCAAGACATTATTTGGTTGTCAGTTAACGCCCTCCTAATTCTGACATTCTGCTTCTCAGTTCGGAAAGAAGGGAGGGATGGAGCAGCCCAGCCCACCAGTCCATGCTTTCAATAAATACCTGAACACCTACTGTGTTCCAGGCGCTGTTCCAGGCTTTAGGAATACTAGGCATAGAGTAGCGACTAAAGCAGATTTAAAACACACACAAACCCTGTCCTCACGGAGCTTACATTCTCATGCTGTGGTGTTTATTAATGGCCACAGGTGACATGATTTCAGATGCTACATGGGCCTGGAATTCAACAATATTGAATCACACTGTGAGAAGAGTGTACCATTTCAAATTGTCTTTCCACTTCACACACCTTAAAGGAGGCCTCAGTCTGCTGACAGCCCCTTTTAAGAAAAAGGGCACGGCAGCGGGATCTAGTGAGAAGTTAATCCCGCGGCTGGGTTTTCATCCTGTCTAGTAACAGTTAACAGTTAACATCTCTGTGTGGCAAGCCATGTTAATTTTCCATCAAAGGTAGTGATAGAGTCACTTTCTAAATAAATGTAAATTCTTTGATCAGTGAGTCATTTGAAAGAAGGACCAAAGAGGACAGGTGGCCAGTGGCTGTAGCAAAGCCCTGAGTGTCTGGGGGCCTTGAACAAGATGGTGTGGCCGGGAGGACTTCTGCATCTCAAGACCCAGACACACTCACATCACCTTGTCCTTAGGCTTTGAAGTACCAGTCAGGGGAGCCCAAAGGTTCACCGCTTCATGCTTTAGTGAATCCCACACCTGCCCGCTTCGCGCCCCCACCCACCCTCCAGCCGCCGCTGGGCCCGCCCCACACTGTCTCCAGGACAGAGGCCACAGCAGCTAAGCCTGGAGCCAGACAGTAAACACCCTGCCACCCGCCCTCCTCCCGCCAGGGATCTCTCTCTCTTATCTCAGTCTCCACACTTTCACCGAGGGCAAAGGTCACTCGCAGGAAGCTCCCTCCACCTTAATTACCCTTTCCCAGAAGCCAGGCTCCTCCTACACTAAATGAGAAAGAAATGCAACCAGCACCCCTCTCCCCGCCCCCCAACGGCCACCTCCAAGCCATCTCTCAGGTCCACGGCTCCACACAGGCCCAGAATCACAAACACCCGAGGAGTTTTATCAGAAGGGACCTGGGCCCCATGCAGACTTGCTGAGTCAGAGTCCCTGCCAGATGGGGCCTGGGAAGCTGCATTTTGTGTTCTTTCTGCCAGTCTTTGGATCTGCTGGGTCTGGAAGCCCACGTTCTTCTTTGGGAAGGCCTGCTCAGTGGGCCTCCTGGGTGGCCGTGGAATGATCCACAATTCGAGGCAGCAAGCATCATGGTCTGGTACTTGGGCTTCGGAGTTGAGCAAACCTGGATTCAAATCACCATGAAGTGGCTGAGCTGCCTCAGGCAAGTGGCTTAACCACACTGAGCCTCAGTTGTCTGGGCTAGAAAAGGGGGGTAACAAGGGATGCTGCACCCCCTCAGGGTGTTTAAAGGATTCAGTGGCATCTTGTATGTAAAGTGTACGATACAGGACTGGCTTGGAGGACGGGCTAAGGAAATACTGCCCAGTATTGTTAGTATTGGGTTTTTCATCTTGGTAATCAAAAGGGCCTCAAAGTCCCTCCCCGCTGACCGGCAGCCCCGCCAGTAGCTCACACCACTTCATCCCACTCCACGCACGGCCAACAGTGTCGTGAGGACGTGTCTCTTGGCCGCCATCAGTTGTCTGGCACAAGGCCTGGAGCTTGGGAGTTATGTGCCAGCTGAATGAATGAGCAGTTTGGGAACCAAATCTCCTACTGGGAGTAGAGAGTATAAAGTAGTGGGGACAGCGCCTCTCAAACTTCAGGGTCCACATGAGTCACCTGGGGGTCCTGTTAAAACGCAGGTGCCAGCTGCTGATTTGGGGAGTCTGGGGTGTGCCAGGGTTCTGCAATCCTGGCACGTTTCTGCCCCCAGACCCTAACTGGTACTGTATAGAGAACCCTCTGGACTCACTTCCTGGATTCAAAGCCCAACTCTGCTACTTCCCAGCCCTACAACCTTGAGCCAGTTGCTGTGTCTGGGTTTTCTCCCCTGCAAAACGAGGTGGGCGATAATAACAGTACTTGCTTAATAGGATCGCTGGGAGGGTTAATGAGTTATTAGGTGCTAAGCACTTTGCCCAGGGTCTGGCACATACTAGGTACTCAAAAAACGTGGGCTGTTATCACAAGGTAGAAGGAACACCTTCCTTACAGTAAGGCAGCCCCTCCTCCTTTTCATCCTGGCCCCCCACCCTGATAGAGCCAGCACATTCTTCTGCAGCATCCCGCTACCTTTGGTCCAAACCACCTGTGAGCAGCCCGATTCCAAAAAGGCTGAGTCCACCTCGCCAAGACAAGGGTCAGGGCCACCCGGGGCACTCCCCACCCTTCCTACCACCCCACCCAGAATGTGTCGCAGCCGTGTGAGCGGGTTGATGAGAACGGGTCACAGGCAGACAGAGCAGAACTCTGCCTTGCAGAACTCAGATTCCAGCTGGCAGGATTTAGATTGGTTTTCTCTAAAAGCCTCTCGGAGCTTTCAGGAGGCAAAGAGTTTTTATCTCCGATGTCCTGAAGAGCCAGGAGGTAATCAAGACCCAAGAGGGAACTGCCCAGTCCTGCTGGTATCATCAGAAAGAAGGCAGGGGGGGGGTTCTCAGAAGACAGAAATGAACAGCCCTTTGGGGCTACCTGGTCAGCAAGGTCTTAAGAAAAACTAGGAAAAACTCAGAACCAGGTGCCCAAAGGTTGGCTCTTTTTTTTTTCTGCCTGGGAGATCCATTTTCCCTACTCTCGGCAACCACCCAGTCCCCTGCAACGTTCCTGCCCCCCGGCCACATGCCTTCCACCCACACATACTAGGACACGAATGGCTGCCAGCAGCTGGAATGGAAGTCCGGAACTTTTGTTTTCCCTGAGACCCACACCTTTGGCTAAAGGGAAAGCACCCCTACTAAGAACATTTTAGACATCAGCCATGGGATCAGAGCAGTTGGGAGGAAAGTGTGGTTTGAAGGTCAGGAAACCCCAAGTCAGAATCCCAGCTCAAGACAGTGTGGCATCAGGGATCATGAAGAGGAAGCGCCCAGGATGATGCCAGACACTGGCAACCTGTCCGTTAGTCACTGTGATCATGACCTCCTTGGAGCCCCCTCCCTGACCTCCCCAGGCCGGGCTGCCCCTTCCCTCCTAGGTCCCAGCCTGCCTGTCCCCTCCTCCGCCATTTCAGCAGGTGTATTACTGGGGGCATCCTGTTTGTCTGTTTCCCCAAGTCCCCACGGTGAGCTCATTGAGGGCAGGGACCTTGTCTGATTTATCTTGGATCTCCATGTCCCGCACAGGGCTGGCATCATAAAGGGGCCAATCTGAATTCCAGACCCTGACCTTAGAGATAAAGGGAGCCCTCCTTGGGTACCTGCCCCCATTTGTCCTTGAGGCTCAGGCTTGGCCGAGGGGACAGGGTCTAGTGGGGAAGGAGCCTGGCCACTAGCAGACCCTCGGTCTGGGGGTGTGGCAGTCCCTCCAAGACTGGTGAGTGCTTTCTCTGTTGAACAACCTCAGTTTGATCCCAGCTCCTTGGGTGGGAGAGGTCCTGGCGTGCACAGGCAGGGGAGCTCTATGCTCTGGGTTGGGCATTTTCTTCATTGTTTCATTCTCTCTTATCTCCAGCTAGTTAGTGATTAACCGCTCTTTGAAGGTTTCCCAGCCTCTGAAGCTCCCCCAGGAGCACAGGTGGCCACTGGGTTGGAGCAAGAGAGCCTGACTCAGAACCCAGTTCTCTCTGCAAGACAGGGAGAACCCAAAGGCACAGCCCCATGGGGGTCATGGGGTTTGGCGCTGTGCTAACAGGCAGAGATTGCTGGGAAGGGCACTGGAGGCATGTCTGCAGGTGCCGGTTCCTTGGAAAAGTGTGCCTGCATGTGTGTTTGGGGCACTGGAGGATGACAACCAGGACCTGACTCTCAACCAGGCTTGACTCTCTCTCACCACCCCTGCCTCCATCCACCTCCAGGAGCTTTCTGTGCAAACACTGACCCATCAGATAAGAGCTGCATTTGCAGACAGCCCCCCGTACGTTGGACCAACCACCTCCCACCCCTTTCCAGCAAGCCCCACCTCAGGTGGGCTGCCAAGGAGACCAGGTAAAAGCAGCTGACTTGAACAAGCATGATCCAGAACGCTCCAGGGGACACAAAGACCATTTGCATTCAGAAGTGTCTCTCCTCCCCCTTTTCCTTTCTCTGATGCCAGGATTTTTGATTTCAGGTTTGGACATCCATAAAGGGACTTTGGGAAGACCTCTGAGTCCGCCCCCAAAATATGCACAATCAGCCAAAAAAAACTGGGAGGATGACATGTTCTGGGAATGAATGAGCTTCTACACTCAGCCAAAGTGATGTGAACCAGACCTTGTCAGATCTCACCCTAAAATCGTTGAGTTATTTCCTGTTTATTCCATCACTTTTGGCAGGGGCTGGGGGGGAAGGGTGGGGGGAGGGAGAGCCAACCCTCATCATGACACAGACCACCTGGCCTGCTCCCTGCCGCCTTCTTCCTTGGCTCAGGCCTGGATCATGGTGTTTGGGCCCACTGGCTTTTGCTCTGCCCAGGCCCCTGGCCTTTGCCCTTGCTGTCCCCTCTCTGCCTCTAGGTTTCCTTCAATTCTTCTATAGCTGCCCCTTCTTGAAGTTCAAGTTCAGCTCCAACATCTCAGCCTCAGAGAGGCCTGCCCCAACTGCCCTAGTGAATCAGCATCACCCCATCGCTCCCCCTATTGCCCACAGCACCCCGCTTCTGCCTTCATAGCACGTGCTAGGTCCTGCTTCGCTTGTTTGCTGAGTGTTGATATAGTGTTTAGAATTTAAGCTCCCTGGAGGCAGGTTCCAGTGGCTGGCACAGTGCCTAGTATTCAAAACATCTGTAGGATGAATCAATGAATGTGAAACTTTCCTTAGGTTCTCAGAGGGGTTGATTGTAAACCTCCAAACTTAAAAACGATTGCTGTAAATCAGAGATTAGCAAACTATAGCCTTTGAGCCAAATCCTGTCTGCTGTTTTTGTAGCGCCTGGGAGATAAGATTGTTGTTTATACTTTTCTTTTTTTTTTTAATTTTTTTTGGGGGGGAAGGTAATTCGAATTTTATTCATTTATTCATTTTACTGGAGGTACTGGGGATTGAACCCAGGACTTCATGCATGCTAAGTATGCATCTTATTACTGTGCTACACCCTCCCTCCCAACAATGGTCTTTACATTTTTAAATGACTGAAAAATCAGAAGAAGAATATTTAGTAATGTGAAAAATTTAAGAAATTCAAATTTCAGTGCCCATTACTGAAGTTATACCGGAACACAGCCACAATCATCCACTTGTGTATTCTCTCCGGCTGCCCTCACACGGCAGCGGCAAAGCTGAGTAGCTGTGACAGGGACTGCCTGGCCTGCAAAGCCTGAAATACTTACTGCCTGGGACTTCACAGAAAAGTTGGTTAAACCCTGCTGTAACCAATGCTAAGAAGAAGGTAGAGGTGGAATTCAATTAGATACAGGAAAGGATGGAGGAAGGGAAAGAACTTAAAAGACAAAAGGAAAAGTAAGAAAGAAACAATAAGAAGAAAAACAAAACATTTTATTGAGCATCTACTATGTACCATGCACTGTGTTTGGTGATTTACCTACTTTATTTCTCAGCTCTAGACAAAATTTTAAGTACAGGCAAAATCTTTAGTCAGGAAGCCTCCATTCCCAGACTCTGTGCTTCCTCTGAGCACCTGTTGCCTGACCATCCAGCCACCTCTCTGTCATGAAGGCATCCAGCTCTGACCCTTCCCCTAGCATTTCCTGTTCCAGACATTTCTCTCTGCAGAGATCAAAGCTCACTTGCCCCTCTTATTCCCTTAAACTCCTGCTCTCTGCTAAGTGACAGCAGCAGTGAAAAAGAGTTGGGGTTTTTATTTTTTTTTCTGTATTACTTCCATCCTCACCCATTCTATCCAGCACAGTAGATGGCACATAGTAGTAAATATTCGCTGAGTGACTACATTACACACTCAACCACACAGAGCTTTAATTCAATTAACGCCATGTCTCAGGGCAGAGGACCCCCAGTGTGGGGCATTCCTGGAAGGAAGATGGCTGGCAACAGACAGATCCTTCTAGATCATGTTACAACTCACCCAAAGACCATTCCATAGAGACCCGAAGGCCCTCAGCCTGCTCCCCCACCTTCCTGCCCTACTGCCCCTCCTATGGAGCTGCCCACCTCTGGTCCCCAAGCCCCTGACCCTTCAGCTTGCCCTATCACTGTTCTAGGCTCTCGGCTGGTCCAGGGGAAAACAAATGATAGAATGAAGGTTGGCAAGGATGGACAAGTGACAGTAGAAAAGAGGGTATTATATTTGGAAACTGCAGTTCTCCTGTGTTTGCTTCAAGATAGGAGTAAGAAAAAAACCAAGCCAGGCAGTTCCATAAGAAGCCAATCCCAGATGACCCCCCTGTGTGATAAGAAATGACGACACATCTCTCTGGTATTTCCTGTGAGAGGTGATGACTCTCGCCCTGGTAGCTGGTTTGTGAAAGAGGACAGGTCTCCTTGTAAGAAGAGAAAGAGATAAACTCATGAGCACTAGCCTGGGGAATTCAAAGAGAAAAGGGGAAGGTCAGGAAATGGGGAAAGAATAATTTCAGAAGAAGTGTGATCGATGCACTAGTGATACACCTGGGAGGGAGCTAGGCACTGCGGGCCCAGTTTCTCTGTGTGTTTTTGATGGCATCATCAGCTGAAGGCGCTCCATCTCCTGTCTTCCCCACGTTTGGCTTCTAGTGGCAACCACCAATAATTCCTGAGGGACCCCAAGTTGGCAACAGGGCAGACCCAAGGAAGAAACGAGGTGGCAGCAACAGAGGAGAACCAGGTAGATCAATCCTCGGAACACACAGTACGAGAACCAGGGCTGGGTGGACGGCCCTGACTTTCAGATGTGACCCATGATCTCCAAGGTAGAGCAGGACCTCCCTAAGGATTTCCCCACCTGCACTTTCAGTTTGCTGGGTGCCACTGTCTCTTCCAGGGTAAGTGGCCATTTTTTTGCCCCAGCGAAATTCAGAAAAAAAAATAAATGTTTATACAGCATATTGACTTTTCCATTATAGTAAAAACAACTTTATTGAGGGGAGTCCCACGTTGAAAGAAATGTATATTCATATAATTTGAATTCACTGGCAAAAAACATAGAAGAAAGTCAATTTAAAAATGAGCATTAAGTGCATGAAAAGAAGCTCAACCTCACTGATAATCAGAGCAGCACAAAAACGTGAGAGGCCACCCTACATCCTTCAGATTGGCAAAACCAAGAAGTCTGATGAAGATAAATGTTGGCCAGGAGGTAACAAGGAAAGCGTTCTAACCCACTGCTGGTTCAGGACTAGGGGTTGTTATAAACACTTTGGAGAGCAATTCGTTAATTCTAGTTAAGAGGAAGATACACATGCCTGTGAAACCTGGCAAATCCACATCAGAAACAAGCGCTGGGATCCTTCAGCACGTGTACACAAGGCGACAGTACAAAGACGTTCAACACATCCCTATTTGTAAAATTAACAATTGAAAACCCCTAGGTGTGCTTCAGTAAAGAGAATGGATAAACTGTGACAGCGCCCACATTTCCTGTTTCATCAATTCTTTCATTCATTTTGCATTCCACAAATCTTCAAGAGTTTCTGTTAGTATGTGTAAGAATCACCTGGGAAGCTCGTTTAAAAGGCAGAATTCCTGGCCCCACCCTTAGAGTCTGAGTCTTAGGTCTAGGGAGGGGTCCAAGGAGGCAGTTTTTTTTGCAGTCATTGCATGTGGTCTCTGAGTCATCTTGTATCTGATCATTCATCCTGAGGTTAGATTTCAAGCTGGATTACAAAACTAGGTGGGCTACCTGCGGACCCTGGATGCTCATCACTTACTAAGTAAAGAGTCCTGGGTTGCCTGGATGGGCAGGATCAGAAGAGATGGGTTTGGGGGCATTTCTCCTCTGTAGATCTCAGTCCTCTCATGTACAAGAAAGCCAAGCCAGAGAATGGCTCCATTTTCCCTTCCATTCCTCACATCTATGATTCTGTCCCTGGAGGGGTGTGTTGGCCAGTAAGTAAGCACAATTTTCCAAAGGAGCCCACAACTACCTCTACATACAGCATCCTCTACAGTCAACAGCATCTTTTTAACCAGAACTTTCTGTTATCAGGCACTTCCGGCTCCTTAAATTCCTATGTGGTCGCCGTACGCTCCCAAAGCATCTTCATCAAAGAAGCATTAAGTTACGTTTAGCGACCTTTTCCCAGGTGAATACAGATAAAGATATTCTAATGGCTTGAAAAGTTAATATATACATGGTGAATATCAAAACTATAAAACCCAGAATATCTGATTAATTATTGGACAGCTGCTAAACTGGAGAGGGTTCAGGCAAAGGTTGGCCAAATTTCCTACACATACTTACTTCCCTGCCTCTGTGGACAAGGAAAAATAATATTGACTAAGGGTTCAAATAAAAACTTGATTCCATGCCATCTCTTTTCTCACGAATCCTGGTCCTTGCGGAGGCATTGATCTGACCTAAAATCTTAGCCTTTGGGTCTTTTTTAACTTTTGAATTGAATCATTAATTGCCGCCGAGGTACAGGATGGAGTAGGATAGCTTTCTTAGCTCCAAGACAAATTCATTTAACAAAAATCTGTGGGTAGACCTGCGTCCAGGCAGAAGATCAGAAGATGTGCTTGTGTTGACCTGACTGTCCTCAGATCAAACCTTTTTCCTCTCTCAGTCCCCCGCTCCCCTTCGGCTCTCTTCCTCTGGGTCTGATATCTGAGGTTGCAGGAGTTTCTCAGGCTCCTGTGTCTGCCAGCTTCAGCCTGGGTCAGCCAGCGGGGACACCAGCAGGAGACCCACGAGAGAAAGTAAGAAGCCAGAGTATTTCTTCCCCGTCTCTCTGCCCCAGGCTTGCCTCCAGCAGCCCCCTCATTTCCTCTGAGGCTCCAGCTCCCTGCAGACCAGCCCAAAAGGGATGCTAGCAACATTACCTCCTCCCTTTCCATCTTCAGCCAATGCAGACCAATGAACTTCTGTTCTTGCTAACATCTGAGTTACCTCCTCCTCCTTTATTTGGCTTCACAGATCTTCCAACACTGGGATGACCCCTTCCCTGCATTAAATTCCCTCTATTGAAAACACTTGACTTTCTGCTTTCCTGGTTAGAGTCCAACTGATTCAGGAGGTAACTAGCCTCTCCTTTCAGTCCAGCCGATTTTATAATTCTTTGTCTGCCATGTCCATCAAGGAGTTTGTCCTTTTCGAAGCCTGTTCATCTCGCTTAAACCCACGGAATTCCCTGAGACATAGAGACAGGGCAGGGATTGCCACTTCCGTTTTACAGAAGAGGGAACAGATCTAGAGATGCTAAGGTGACCGGCAAAGTCACACAGCTAGTGGACCACAGAGCAGAAGCTGGAGCCCAGGTGTCTCGTAGGCTGGTGCGAATTTCCCTGTGACATTCAGGCCCTTCTCTCTTTCCCCAGCCCTGAGCACCAGAAGACATTCTTTAGGTGCCAAAATAAGGATCCATTTGGGTCTCATTTGCACTTGATGAAAAGGTGCCATAACTATGCAAACTGCACACCCAAAGGAGCTCGAGGGAGTATTCATTTCTGTTTCGGTCTTTGTAAGAATATTTTGCATTTACATCAGCCAGGTTTTGTCAGCACTCTGTAGATCCGAGAGCCATGTTTCTCAAAGTCAGAATTACATGGGGGAGATGGGTGTTTGCAATAAAAACTCAGGTTCCTGCCCTCCTCCCACTGTAATAGAAAATCCAAGGAAGGGGGCTCGGAAGTTGCATTTTTAGCTAGCATGTCAGGTGACGCTGATGAAAAACAAATTTTGAGGGCCCTGTTCCATGAGATAGAAAAAAGTTGTCATTGTCCACAGAGGAGGAGGAGGGATCCGCAAGGTGATGACAGGGTTGGTTTGTGGCCAAATAAAGACCCAGCTCCTCAGGCTTCCATCCCCGATAAGAGGTACCACTTAGGACACCCTAGTGAGTCTCAGACACTGCATAGGCATGGTGCCAGTTACTCATCACAGCAACCCTCTGCAGCAGCTGTCATGGTTCCCACTTTACACATGAGAAAATCAGAGACTCAGATTAAACAACTGTGGTGGAGAAACCCAGCTATGACCCACATTCCAATCGAGTTCTGTGCGATTCCAAAGTCGGGCTCTTGTCTGTCCATGTCACCCTTCCCAGCATGGAGCCCTCTTCATCTCCAAATGACCATGGGGACAATTATACACCAAACTGGCTCTGCGTGGGGCATCCTAATTCTGTTCTCCACAGGGTCTGGGTTCTTATTGCTTGCTCCTGAATGAGACACCAGTGCAGCTGCAAAGAGGGCAGGTGAATGGCATCCGACCCTGCCCTTCTCAACCAGCAGGTGCCAGGAAGGGATGCTGGCAGCTGAGACTTCCAGTGGTCTCTTGATTGTCTTTCTCCAGTTTTCCCATGGGCTCCTGGACACTATTCTATCCCTGAACTTGGCTCAGAATCTTCTGAGTTTGCCCCAAACCAGTAGGAACCAATCACAAAGTCTGAAGCAGCAGATGTCTGCATTAATCTACCCATGGAGGCCCCAGGGGAAGCAGCCTAACTTGTTCTTATCACAAATGTTTAAAAAAAATGTAATAACATGAATAGGCAAGTGTGCAGACACAGGCTGCTTGACATCAGGATGATGTTGCATCATCTGAACTGCCTTTTCTTTTTTCTTAATACATTGCTTTACATGTCTGATCACCATTCTGTGGACACTGCCATTTCAATCAGCCAGATAGCGACTGAGAGAGGTGGGGCGAGGCGGGGGGATTCTCAGATCAGGATGATCATGTGGAGGGTACAGAGAGGACTGTGGACCTGTAAGAAAATGTCTGATGCTCCCCCACATCGTCAGTGTTCTCTCCTTATCCTTCCCAACAGCTGTTGGACCCCAACCTGCCTTGCTTAATTTTATATGCACATCTCAGTAGGTATCAGTCACATATCTGAGGCTGCCCTGGCTAGCTTTACAAAGCAAAGGCCTGAGTTCAAATCCAAGGTCCATCACTTACTAGCTGTGCCCCCTTGGACATATTAAATAACCTCTCATCAGTAAAATGGAGACAATAATAGCATGCTAAACTTTTAGAACTGCTGAAGGAAAATGACTATTTTTAATTCTGTATGGAGCAGTTATCACAGCACCTAACTCCGCAAATATTTCTTGAATACCTTCTATGTGCCAGACACAGTTCAAGGCCCTGGAAATAACTGTTGTGAATAAAAAAACATAGTCCCTGTATGCTTAGACCTTATAAACTAGTGGCAGAGACAGATAATAAACAAGCAAGTGCATTTACAATATACCATTACTTAGCAATAAGTGCTGTGAAGGAAAATAAAGCAGGGGGAGGTGACAGAGTGGCAGAGGGGAGAGTCAGTGCTGCTACTGATGAGGTGGTCAGAGATCTCTCTGCAGAAGTGACGTCTGATAAGAGGTGTGAATGACATGAAGGACTAGACAAACGGACGTCTGGGGCAAGAGCCTTCAGACAGAAGGCAGAGCAAGTGAAAGAGCCTGGGGCTGGACCATGTTTCCTTATTTAGGGAACAGCACAGAGGCGAGTGTGGCTTGTGAACCATGGGGAAGGTTAGGGAAGAAGCCAAAAGGCCAAAAATAATGGAGACACAGGTAGATAAGACTAAATACATTTTTAAAATTTATTTTTCTTGAGGGGAGGTAATTAGGTCTATTAAATTATTTATTTTTAGAGGAGGTGCTGGGAATTGAACCCAGGACCTCGTGCATGCTAACAATGTACTTGAGCTGTACCCTCCCCAACTAAATTCATTTACTTATTCATCGTATCTTCCTATCTTGGGTGAACCAATGCTGGGTACTATAACAGACACAAAATGAACCAGAAATCTTTGCCTCTCATAGTCACTCTCACCATCGGAAACTTGGAGAGATTAATGAAAGAGATGATATTTACAAAAAGACTGTCAAATTACTGTGCTTGCCATGCTCAAAGAGAGAAAAATTGAACTTAAAACATGTCGGCATCAACTAGAAAAAAATCATTGTTAATTTGAGAACAGAATCAAAAAGAAATTCTAGAATTCTAATATTTAAAAACTCAATAATCAAAGTAAAAAATTCAACAGATGGGTTTAATAACAAATTCGACACACGTAGAAGTATACAGAGAATTAATGAACTGAAAGGTGGGTCAGGAGAAATTGTCCAGAATGAAGCAGAAAGGGATGAAATGATGGAAAATTAAAAAATTAAAAGAATACAGTGAGCAGACTTCACATTTTTTTTTCAGGAATACTAAGAGGAGAAGTTAGAAAAAGAATAGCAGAATAATTGCCTAAAAATATGGAAGGAAGGGAAAAAAGGTAAGAGCAAAAATTTATGAAATAAAAAAATACAATGAACAGTATTAAAAAGGTCAAAATTTGGCTCTTTGAAATAACCAATAAAATTGATAAACCTTTGCTCTAACAGATCAAGACAAAAAAGGGGAAATTTCTTTTAAAATAAATTTTAAAATCTGAATAATCCTGTAACTATTAAAGTAATTGACATTTTAATTAAAAAGAAGCTTCTCATGAATAAAATATCTCTGACGGCTTCAAGCAAACTTGAAATATTTAAAGAAGATACAACACCCACTCTTTCAGAAAAAAAAAGTAAGAACATGCCCCATTTTATTTTCTGAAGCTAAAGTAATCTTGATACCAAATCCCAACAAGAACAGTATGAGAAAGAAATCACAGGCCAATTTTACGCATGATCATGTGAAAAAATTCTAAATAAAATATTAACAAGCCAAAGCTAGCAACATATAAAAAAGAAAATACATCCTGTCCACATTTGGCTTATTCCAGTGTGCTACAGTAAATGTTGCTTTAAATCAGGAAACCAATGCAATAATTTAAATTTGCCACCTTGAAGATGAAAGGGGGATGGAGACAACCCAAGTGCCCATCAACAGATGACTGGCCTAAGAAGATGTGGTATATATATATACAATGAAATATTACTCAGCTGTTAAAAAGAGTGAAATAAGGTCATTTGCAGCAACATGGATGGACCTAGAGAATATTATACTTAGTAAAGTCAGACAGACAGAGAAGGACAAATACTATATGATAGCACTTATATGTATAATCTAAAAAATAATACAAATGAATCTATACACAAAATATAAACAGACTCACAGACATAGAAAACAAACTTATGGTCACCAAACAGAAGAAGGAGGGAAGGAGAGACAAATTAGCAGTTTGGGATTAATAGATACAAATTACTATAAATAAAATAGATGAGCAACAAAGATTTACTGTAACGCACAGGGAATTATATTCAGTATTTTATAATAACCTATAATGGAATATAATGTGAAATATACATAATGGAATCACTTTGTTGTACACCTGAAACCAGTGCAATACTGTAAATCAACTATACTTCAATTAAAAAAAAAAGGGGGAAAAAAATCATTGTCTTCTCAATATATGCAGAAAAAAAGCATTTGCTAAAATTCAATATCCATTCCTTATTAAAAATCTTAGAAACTAGGAAAAAAGTGGGGTACTGAAGTAATCTGGTAAAGAGTAAGCACTATGAAACCTAGAACAACTAATATCTTTAAAAATGAAACTTTGAAAATTCTCTTTCTTGATGTTATGAAGGAACAAGGATGCTCACTCATGACATGTCCTGGAGGTCCCACACAGCAAAGCAAGAAAAAGAAATAAAAGACAGAAGGATCAGAAAGAAAGAAAGAAAATTATTATTATTTGTGGATTACATATCGCCTACATAGTCCCCTGGGAATCTGCACATTATTTTTAGACCTTAAGGAAGTTTCACAAGGTTGCTGAATATGAAGTCAACACAGAAAAATGAATTAAATTTCTACTCACCAACCACAATTTTTATAAATTGAAAAAAGTTAAAGGTAACATTGTACTTTGGCATCAAGAAATATCAAAAACATAGAGGAAAATCTCACAAAATGTGTGCAAGACTTCTGTGCAAAACATCCATTATTGACAGAATTTAAAAAGACCTGGGTTAAAGGAGAGAAATGTTATGTTAATGAATTGGAACACTCAAAATTTTAACCAGCGGTTTTCCCTAAATTGAGCTATAGATTCAACAAAAAGTCCCAACAGGATTTTTAAAGAACTTAACACTTTTTAAAATTTATATGGAATTGCCAAGGTCCAAGACTAGCCAAGACCTTCTTTAAGAAGGTACGTGGGGTTGAAGGACTTGCTTTACCAGATATTGAGTCTTACTACCAAAGTAGAGTGAGTAAGACTATAATTTTCATTCAAGGATACAGATGGAAGTGTACATCACTAGTGTTTTCCAATATCTGGGTATCCTCCCCTTCCACACACATGGCAGACAACACTTCATGGCCCTTTACGGGTGAGTGTGACTCTCTGGTTCTGGCAAATGAGCTGCAAGAGGAAGTGAAGGCTGGATGATGTTTTCATGCTGAGTCAGTGCAAACCTCGGCAAACTCTTCTCTGGATGAAGAGTGCCCCCAGTGATGCAGCCACTTCACTTCATGAAGAGAAAGTGGTTGTCCTGGTGCATCTTCTGCATCACCAGTGACCTGCTAGTGAAGAAGAAATGACTTTCTGTGTTAAGCCATGAGATGCTGGGTTGTCTGTTACCAAAACAAAGCATAGCCCATCCTATCCTGTCCAACATACCGACAAATGGAACACAAGTACACCTGGAAAGAGGGCCACTCATGTGCAGACAACTTATTTTTCAACACAAAGTGAAGTTGCAGAGTAGCAGAGAAAGAATGGTATTGGTACCACAGGATATCCATTTGAGGGGAAAAGAATAGAACTTGTCCTGACCTCACATTATACACAGAATTCGATTCTATATGGATTCTCAACCTTACTTGAAAGGCTACACTGTGCAGAGCTTTTAGAAGACAATATGGGTGAATTCTTCGTAACTCAGGAAAAGATTTTCTAAATAAGAAACAAAAATTAAATATGGATGAAAAGATAGCTAGATTATGTTCTATTAAGTTTCACAAGAACAAAAAAGTTTTGTTTTTTAAAAAAGAAAATAGCAAAAGGGAATACCTAAATTGTAATAATAGCTGCTTCCGGGTGGTTCCGTTAGGGGCTGAATTTATTTTCCTATTTTGTTTACCTCATTTTCCCAAACATTCTATGATGGATATGGATCTCTTTTGTAATAAAAGAGAAAAAAGCAGTAAGAAGTTGTTAGTATTTTGTTTCTGTGTTTATAATCAAGAAGAGGCAATCCAAAAGTTGAGGATATAGAGTAAGAATTTCTCAGACCTGACTCTCACTTGTTTGTTAACACAAAGGAAATAAACCCTAATGGTGGAGTATCAGGCAATGGGCAGGTGGATGGAGGTGAGATTTAGGGTCACTCTGGCCTCTCTTATCACTCCATTTAGCTACTAGAACGTCACAAAGGCAGCCTGGTATCACTTTTTAAAAGCCTTTCTGTGGTAGACTCACAATCCCGATTCCTGGAGGGAGGTGCCCTCGGGAGGTCTCCTCTTTTCTCCTTCTTCAATCTCTGGTCTCCCTTCTCTGATAGGAAATATGTTTTGGCCAGAGTATCTTTCATGGACTTCATCAGCCCTGGTGGCACAAGGCCTTTGGCGCTGCCGCAGCTGGCTGTCCATCTGGCCTCCCGGGGACAGATACGGGAGCCTCCCTCTTCTTTTGGTCACGTCACTCCAGGCTCTTCATAAAATCTTTACTAGACTCACGTTTGACTCTGAGGGGCCTGACTATAAAAGCCTTTTAAGATCTAAAGCACATGTAAGGATACTTTATTTTTCACCCTTGGTTTTTATAGTTTTATTGGCTCTTTTTTATTCATTGAACATTTATTGGGCATGGGCAGTAAATTCATCACAGACCACAGCTCCTGAAGCCCTGAGAATTCACCACCTACATTCTGGAGTCTGGCAAAACATGGAATGAGGATGTGGAGGGTGAGGGTCATCTCAGGGACAGAGTCATCAACAGGCGGAAGTGGCAGGGCCCTTGGGATAACTGGGCTTTCAGTGGGCTCAGAGTTTCTAACGTGCCTCACAGTGGTCATGAAGGATCTGGAATAAGGATGGGCAGCTAGTTGGAAGGGCATTAATAGCAGCCATCTTTATCATTATTGTTGGTATTCACTGAACAACCTACTGTGTTGCAGAAAGGATGCCACGCACTTTACATACATCATCTCATTTTAGACTCACAGCAACCCTGGGACATATATAGTATCTTCTGTTTGAAGATGAGGAAATGGAGGCACAGAAGTGGTTGGGTAATTTGCCCCAGGTCCCATGGTTTGAAGCAGGTGGTGTTGAGCCGGCAATCCAAATCTGTCAGACTGGAAATCCTTGCCTCTTTTTCTGACAGTCACTGCTGCTCTGGGCGCTGACTGTTATTCATCTACATCTTAATAAGACATTTCAGTTTCACACCCTTCTGAGGGAAAACAGGAACCCTGATTTCCAAAGGCCATTTGTATCAGGCATCAGTTCCTTTAAGATGCCTTCCTGTATTTGAGACATTGTCCCCTGTGAGGTGGGGACGGAGCAGTCCCTGCGGCAACAGGCTGTCAGGAGGCCCCAGTGACATCACGGATGCAAAATGCTTCGCTCAGAGCACGGGCAGAGGAGGCTGTCATTACACTGGTGTCCATTGCTATGCTGTTCCTTCAGGCCCAGGGCTGCCAGTTATCATTACCTTTGCAAGTAGTGGGCAAACCTCCCGAACAGATACAGGTTCTAATTATTTCTTGGGTTCTGCCACCAACAACTTTCTTCAGGAGCATCTCTCGTCATCTCATTTGTCCATATTCTGATGTCCTGTAGGTGTGACATTGTATCACCAAGTCTCAAGGCTCTGAGCTGGTTCGCTCTGAGCCTTCATATCACAACAGGAAAATGATGCAATAGTGACTAGTGCTTGGGGTGGAAACTCCAATCAGATTCTATAGCAGATTTTATAAAAGACAGACAGTGTCATAAAGCAAAACGTGGAAGCCTAGCGATCAAATCCAAAGGCAGACAAATCAGAGTAGGAATGTTGGGTCTTTTCCTTCCAGCTGTGTGACCTTGGGCAGTTACTCAACCTCTCTGAAACTCTGTAATAACTAGATAGTCAGTTTCCAGCATAAACTACCCAAGGTGTTCAGAAGAAAATTTCCTTCTTTCCTCCACAGCTTTGGAAAATTGTTCTTTTGCACATTCAGGGGAGAAAAAGGCAGCCACATACATAATTTGGCTTTTTCCCAAAGAGAAAACTTGCTTTAAAGTTAAGGAAACATCGCCACCTGGTGGAATGATACTAAAATTACCAGACAGAGAGTGATGGGCTTCTGGTCTCCAAACAGGTGCAGTCGCAGAATACCAGAGAAAGAGCTAAATGTCTGTAGAGCTCAGATGCAATTTCTCTACTTTACTGAGTAATGGAAATACTGAACAGAGATGGTTTATGAGTGTCAAGGCTAGAACTCGGATCTACTGATCCTTTATGTGAATTATTCAACCCTCTACTGTCTCTACTATGCCCCTAACAGATACCCTGTCCTTTAGCCCCAAATGATCTAATAACTGAGGCTAGTATAGTCAAGATTACTGTCATTCTGCATGTTCCCTCTTGCTTTTTATCAACTTTATGGAGGCAGAAGGGGGAAGACCAGGGGAGTTGCAACCGGCATAAAGAGAAGGCAGCTCAGGCACAAGGGAAAAAGCATAGATTGATTTGGGATCTGAGAATTGTTTTACATTTTATGTTCCTAATTCAGGAGATCGTGATTGTAAAGGGCTGTGATGAGTCAGCTCATTCTCTTAACTCTCCGGGTCAGCAGGAAATATATGCCGTAACAGTGGGGGATGCTTTCACATCTGTTCGGAATATCTGGGTCCTGCAGATAGTATGTTCAGTGAGTTGAGTATAGAAAGCCTCATTATGTATGCAAAGCATGGAAATCCATCAGTGTGTAAATGGAGCCATTTTCTTACAGACACAGTCGTTTCCCTCTCTTCTATTTGCTCATCACTTTGCAATTCAGAACGTTTCAATCTATTTAAAATTATTTCATCTTTCCAAGCACCCTATGGTGAGAATAATTAGTCATTACCAATGAGAAAATAGAGGCTCAGAGAAGTTAAGCAATTTTCTTGTGGACCTACAGCTACTGGCAGCAAAGGGACTTGAAAGAAGGGAGGGAATTTAATATTTTAACCTGCGGTGGGGCAGGGGAGGTACACGTGCTTCCAACATGGCTGCCCAGGGCTCCGCCACTTGGTGAGTCACAAGACAGCAGTCGCTCACTCCTTGTTCCTGCAGCCTGACCCCTACAGAAGCATCCAGTCTCCCCGTGGCCACCACATCCTATTGTTGACTTGACTGTGGAATACACTGGAAAGCCATAGCACATACGTTTTCATTTAAAACTGACTTGGAGAAATTTTGCCAATTATCACAATCTCTCCTCTGTGAAGGAGTGGCATAGCAGAACTCTTCACTATCCTAGAGGCTGCTGGCATGTCCACGGGACTGGCGGGACAGCTTTACATCCACATACCACTGAAACCATTTCAAATAACCCTTTTGTAAATGCCCTGACATAGAGGATTCTTCATGCCTTATAAATTCAGTGTCTCCTTTGCAGGGTCCTCGTCCTCAGACAACTTCTATTCTGAATCTAACCTCACTCTCTAAATGAGATAATCTCATCTTATGCCTTTAAATGCCACCTATATGCTGATAATTCCTAATTTTGTACCCACAACCCCAGTTCTCCCTCTGCATTCCAGACTCATGCATGCCGCTGTCTAGTCAACACTTCAATGTCTAAGGCATCAACGCCAGCATGTCCACATCCAGACTCTTGGTTTTCCCCAAGCCCTACACCCTCCACTCACAACCTTTCCCATCTTGGTAAATGGAAATCCTATTCATCCAGTTTCTCAGGCCAAAACTTCTGGAGTCTTCCCTGGATTCCTCTCTTCCTCTCAGAACCCAAGGCCCATCTGCCTTCATAGCACATCTAGAATTTGCGGCTTCTCACCACCTCCATTGCTACCCAACCAACTTCACCTGGATTATTGCAGTAGCTTCCTACCCGATCTCCCTGCACAGCGACCAGAGTTGTCCTCTGAAGATGTAAGTCAGAACATAACATCCCCTTGCTCCAAACCTTCCAAGGGATTCCCAGGAAAATGTTGCGCCCATGGTTGCTCCATGATCTATCTCCACTCACCTCTCCAACCTCAAAACCAACCTCACCTCCTACCACCATTCCCTGGTGGCCACTGTCTGCCATATTGCTGCATTTGGTTCAATCCTGCTAGAAATGTAGGGATGTAAGAAGAGGGGCTTAATTTTATCTCATGTTGTGTGTAGCCCAGTGCCTAGACAAGGTCTGGGACTCAATAAATATCTGCTGAAGCACAAATGCCTTTTCCCTCTGTCTGGTTCATCATTAAAGCCATCAGTCCAGGGCATGACCTAATTCCTTCCTAGGGCATTTTTCACTCTACCTCTTCTTATACTGTGCTCCATGGCAGAGAGTCCTGGGATCCCCAGGGGATCCACACTAGCTCCTCCCACTCCAGCTCAAGGGCTTTTATGAGAGCACCCCTCCCTCCTCTTCAGGGTACCACTTCTCAATGACTATATTCCCCTTGGTGGTTCTACCCATCACAACACCTCAAGGTACCAGATGGTAGAGCTGGCTGAGGACTGAGAACACACTGATTCTGATGACACACCAGGAGTACTCAAGTATCAGCCAAGACCACACAAGGCAGGAGCTGAAGGTTCTAGATAAGCGCAGCTTCTTGATTGACCCCTTTTCTCCAAGTCTATATAACATCTGCCTCACCTCAGCCACAACTACGAGGTTTAAATAAGGATGAAAGTGAGAGAGAGGGTGAGAACTAAAGCTAAGAGAGAAAAGGAAAAGTTTGTCCACAGAAATGAGCAACACCACGGTGCACACTAACATCCTCGGAGAAGACAGTCACCTCTTTTCAGAGAGAGGTGTTGGCACCTCAGAATTCCAAAGATAGCCCTCACACCTGCAATGAGAGCAGACGTTCAAACTCTATAACCTTTGGGTCTACAAGAATCCTTTTTTAATGTAGAGAAAAGGAAACCCTCCTACACTGTTGATAGGAATGTAAACTGGTACAGGCACTATGGAGAACAGTATGAAGTTCCTTAAAAAACTGAAAATAGAGTTACCAGATGACCCAGCAATCCCACTCCTTGGCATATATCCAGAAAGTTGAAAACTCTAATTAAAAAGATACATGCACCCAATGTTCACAGCAGCACTATCTGCAATAGCTAAGACATGGAAGCAACCTAGATGCCCATTGACAGATGATTGGGTAAAGAACATGTGAGATAGATTTGGTTCCATCCTGCTATATATATATATAGTATATATATATATATATATATATAGCAGGTTCCATCCTGCTATATATATATATATATATATATATATATATATATATATATATATTCCATATATATATAATGGAATACATACATATATATATATATATATATATATATATATATATATATATATATATATATATATAATGGAATACTACTCAGCCATTAAAAGGAATGAAATGATGCCATTTGCAGCAACATGGATGGAACTAGAAATGATCATACTAAGTGAAGTAAGTCAGACAGGGAAAGACAAATTATCATATAAAATCACTTATATGTGAAATCTTTAAAAATGATACAAATCAACTTATTTACAAAAGAGAAACAGACTCATAGACACAGAAAACAAACTCATGGTTACCAAAGTGGAAAGGATGGTAGGGATAAGTTAGGATTTGGGGATTAATAGATACACACTACTATATATAAAACAGATAATAAGGTCCTACTATATAGCAACAGGGAACTTTATTCAATACTTCGTAATAACCAGTGTTGAAAAAGAACCTGAAAAAGAATATATGTATATATATGATATATATGTGCATATATATATGTGTATACACACACGCACACACACACATATACACACTGAAACACTTTGCTGTACACCAGAAACTAACACAATATTGAAAAGATAAAAAAGAACCCTTTAAACACAAACATCCCCAGGCCTATTAAATCAACCATTTAATCATTCATACCTTATTGTAAATTGCTGGCAGCTATTTGATATCAACCCTACAATGGAAATAAGAGTATTGATGGGAAAGGGAATGCGACTGTGTGAGAACAAAACAGATCTTTCAAAAACAAAAAGAAACAAACAAATAAACAAAAAATGAGCTATCTGGTCAGCCAGAAGGTCATTAAAAAGGGCACAGGACCCTTTGTGAACCATGTGGACTAGAAAGAGAGAAGGGGCTTTCTCCTGGAGATAGGAAAACAGGCGGGAAAAAGAGCTGGCTGGGCACTAAAGAGAAGTAATCATACCAGCTCATGATAAATGGTTGCTAAATGTTCAGAAATTTTGCAAACTACTTGTTAAACACAACCATTATTAAAAATTAAATTATATAAATTTACAATTACATTATATTTAGAAACAAGGGTAGTGAATACTCAAAAGTCATCAGCTCTCAGTTATCTTACACATTTTACTATTATCTGTGCTCCTGACATTATTTACATGCACCCCTGCTGTATGGTGAGGACACTTTCCAGTGGTGTGTTCCGCACACCTCTCCCCAACTCTGTGTTTAGTGACGTGTTGGCAGATTGAATCAGCCACGATGGGAGTATTTACACCACAGAAAACAGCAAACACTACAGATCAAGGCTTGATTTATTTCTTTGCTGACTGCCTATACCTGGCATTGGCAAACAATTCTGTAAAGAACCAGACAGTAAATATTTTTGGCTTTGCACTCATACAGACTCTGTCTGATCTACCCACCTCTGCCATCGTAGTGCAAAAGAATCCACAGACAATACGTAAAACCCACAGGCAGGGCTGTGTCCCGATAAACACCTATGTTGTTTCACTTTCTTCTGACTTATTACATAAAGGGAAAAACCAACCCACATTCAAGTAGGAACCGCAGGTGTTCATCAACTGAAATAACAGATTGGCTGCACTCTGGAAACAAGAACCCAGAGCAAAAATCAGCAAAGGCCTTCTGTGGAAATCCACTGGCTATAAGGAGTTTACAATAAAGAGTATGGTATCATTTGCAATTTGTAAATTGTGTTTATGCATTCTTTATGTCAGTAAATACTTACCAGCACACCACTGAACACCACTTCTTCATGTACTTTGAACTATTTTGTTAAGGCCTGGGCCAGGTAGCACAGGGTTTTTACAACTTTTGAGAACAAATCATGTGCCGTCTGCAACATTTGTTCTTTTCCCTCAATTCACCCCTGCCTTACCCAGAAGAGGTCCCTGAGGGACACAGCCCAGTTTCTCAGGGCATCCGCAAGGAACTCACTCATCGAGAAGCTATGAGGTCTGCAGGCTCCCGCACTCCCCTCCCGAGCTGAATCCTAAAGCTTCCACCAGAGACACACATTCTCAAGTTCCTACACACACCTTCTGGGAAAGTCCTATTCATTTACTTATTTTTTCATTGAAGTATAGTTGATTTACAGTATGGTGTTAGTTTCTGGTGTACAGCATAGTGATTCAGTTCTACATATATATGTATTTTTTCATATTCTTTTTTATTATAGGTTATTACAAGATATTGAATATAGCTCCCTGCTATCCCATAGGACCTTGTTGCTTATCTATTTTATATACAGTAGTCTGTATCATCTAAGGGGGAAATCCTATTTTCAAACCAAAATTGGTTCTGAAAATGGCTGTTCCACATGGACACTAAGAATGTTGTAGGAACTTTAGGTAATATGGTCGTATTCTCCAAATGCATCGCTGCCAGTACCAGGACTAAGTTCATAAATGAGAAGGTTTTAAAGCACTGCCCAGTAAATCCATGAAGGTCAATTATTTAGGAGAATATCTGGACTTTAAAAAATAAAATTAATTTCCAATGTGTTACAGTTGTTCCTGAGGAACATAATTTCTAGCCAGGACAGAGAGCCTGTTTAGGAAAACGCCCCTGAGTTCCAGGATCATTAAAGATATTCCTGAGTCGTCAAACCATCAAGAACTGTAGCTCTGGAATTATGACCCTAAGAACCATAGAAGATTCTAGAGCTTCTAGAGCTTCCTCGTGTTTAATTTTGTTTGGGGACTCTGTTTACATTCCTATGGCCTGTCTCAGGATGTGCATGCTCTTAAAGGCAGTGACTGTGTTTTCTTCTTATCCCCCAAGTGCCTGACGTACTGCACAGCATAATGCAGGAGCTCTACCACTGCAAGAGGGAGAGATTCCATGCAACTACTGGGTTACAACTTAGCATCCCCAACCACGGCACCGAAACCGACAGGGGGCAGGTGCCCTGCTCGCACGTGCAGAGAGAGAAAAACCCCACAAGCTGGATTCAGAGCCTGGCTCTGTTCTGTGTGCCCTGGAGAAAATCTCTTTCCAAATACCTTCCGGATGCCTCCGTGTCTCTGCCAGCATCACTGTAACACATCCATGCCCTAGGATGTGATGTCTGGAACAGCCTTTTCTTGGCTTGCCCCATGTCCACTCTTGTCCTCTCCAGTGCAGCGTCCACACAAAGACCAGAAGGAGTTTTGACAAAACAAATCTCTCATTTCATACCATTGCTCCAAACTCTTCATTGCCTCCCCGTGTCCTCCAAGATAACATGCAGATTCCTTCCCATAGAATACAAACCGTTCAAGATCTGCTCCCTGCACCGGTCCCCGGGGAGCCTTACGTCACCTGACTCACAGCCTTCCATGCTTTGCTCTGGGCACGTCGGCCCTTCAGCTCCCTGCTCACGCGAGCCCCTTCCTGTCTCCGAGCCTTGTCTCCTGCCCTTCCCTCCCTCTCTCCCGTCTTAACACCTCATTTCTTCCGGCTCACTCTTGCTAATCTTACAGACCCACTGCGCTGCCTCCAATAAACGAGGACTCAGCAGCCCACACCTCTTCTTCGTGGCCCTTGTCTCAAATGCATTTCATCAACCATTTGAAACAATTACCTGTTGGACGTCTGTCTTCCTTGGCTAGACTAGAAGCTGTAAGAGGTCAGGGACATGTGTGTCTGCCCCGCACAGCATCCTCATCACCCTAGCGCATAGGCTCTCAGTAAATGTGCTGAATGAATAGCTGGAGGAGCTTTATCCTCTGAAACTGTTTCCTCATTCACAAATGGCAACAATGCCCACTTCACAGGACTGCCATGAGTCTTACATTAGATAACGCATGATGAAGTTCTCGCATGGTGTCTTGTATATGGTAGACACTTATAAACGTCTGTTGAGTGACTGTAACCATGACAACTTCTAAAATGGCACTTTTTTAAGTGGGTCTAGTAAGGAGACTAGGCTAGTAATTTGCACTTGTGAAGGTTTCTTTATTAAGTGATTAATACAACATAAACCTTGGTTATTGAGGCTAAGCTATTATTAAGACAAGTGCTGTTGATTGGCACTTGTTGGGCATGGGCTGTGGCTCCGTGCCAGACCAGGACACTCGTAATGCTGTCCTGGGGGATGGGTTCACCACGAGCTGGGAAGGCAGACAGAAAGGAGGCTGTCTATGGTTGGGAAGTGCAAGGAGAATCCTGGCATAGAAATAAAAGCACAAGGATGCTTCCATGCTGGTGACTATTCAGCCCAGGACTCAAAAAATGTATCTTTCACTCTTTCTTAAGAAGTTCATACATGGTGAATTAAAGCAAAGCAAAGGAGTAAACACCAAGAAACAGAAAGACATGGGGGTAGGTGGTAATAGCTCAGTGGGGGTGGGGGTACGGCTCAGTAGTAGAGCACGTGCTCGGTGTGCACAAGGTCCTGGCTTCAATCCCCAGTACGCCCATTAAGAAAAGGAAAAAATTAAAAACTAATAAAATTAAATTTATTTTTCAAAAAAGAAAGACAGAGGATCCAGGACAGATGATCCAAACACAGGAAATGAGAGACTGCAATTCCTGGGAAGATGGAGGGAGAGGTGGCGGGAGACCCAGTGGGGCAGTGGAGGCACCAACAGGAATGGCCACTGGAGCAGGGTGGAGGGGACTGGGAGAGAAGTCAGCACAGGGAAGCGTAGAGCTGACAGGCTATCTGATGGGAAGATCTTACTGAGAGAAGAAGAGAAGGGGGGGGGAGGGAGCTGCTGATAGGTATTTAGAAAACCAAGCAAAGGAAAAACATAATTGTGAACCCCAGGGTGAGGTGGGGTTGAGGGTGGAGGATGAGGAGTAGGAAAAGAAAGAAAACTCATAACACAAAGTGTGGCTCAGCTGTGAACGCTGCTGGTCTAGTTATCCTATGAACACTGAACTCGGACTTAACCCAAAACGACGATGTCGCTCCCTGGAGGGAGGGGAAGGGAGATTCGGTGTTTAGTGGGGGAGACGGGGCACCGTAGGAGGAATGCACTGTACGTGATCCAAGTCCCCATTTTTAATGGCAATGAAGTCAACTAATAATTAATTAATTAAGAAAATCCATTTATGCAGGTTACTGAGAACTGTGGAGATAAAGACCAGAGCAGCACCCGGTCCTGGCAAAGCAGAGCTGGGAAGGGAGAGAGTCAGGACTACCATCGGTCATCATGAGCCTGCAGTACTATTGGACTCTACACTATAAACATGTATTTGTTTAATAAGTAAAAATAAATTTGAAGGAAACAACGGAGGAGATGTGAAAAAAAATGTTTCAGTGATTTCTCTATTTTTCTTTCTCAACTAAAAAAAAAAATTGTCCACCTTTATACTTCATACTGGAGGAAACTAAAATCAACTTCTTGAAATCTAAAAAAAGAACATCAGACTTGAACAGGAAATCTGAACGCGTGGCCTGGAGAGAATCTGTAGAAGGGGAAAGGTGATTCCCCGTTGGTGATGGTCCAGAAGTACCTCTTCCTTCCTCCCACATCCCCATTCACCAGCCCCTCATCCTGGAATCATTCTAGCATCCGGGTCCCCCAAATTATAGGCCCCGGGTGCTGTCAGCACCGCCCTCTCACAGCCCTAGCACTGAGTCACTGGCTAATATGTGCGCATTTCCTTCGTTTCTGACAAGTTACCATCAACACGAGTCACAGCACACTTTGTGCCTGTGTCATTCTCCTTTACAGCACCCAGCCCAGGGCATCGGCAATTAGGTCCTAAAAAATACCTAATGAAGATGCAGAGGAAAGGCAGTAAACCTGCAGGGTTAAACGCTGGGCTGCTGAGTCTCCCAACCCAGGTTGGATCCTAGTTTCACACCTGTGAGATGCTGGCTGCATGACCATGGGCAAGTGCTTCTCTCTCTGGGTTTACTCATCCGTAAAGACGAGAGTAAAAGAGCCTCCTCCATCACAGGGTTGCTGTGTAGATTAACTGAGATAATGTCGTGTGCCTGGCACATTGTAAATGTCCCATACATGCCAACAATTTTCATTATCTGCACTTATTTGGGGGATGAACACAGGGAAGTCACCACAATCAATCAGTCTTGGGCAGGCCATCGACACAATCCATGTTGGTAAATATTTTTAACTAATTTTTATTTTCAACTAATACTTCTTTTTATTTTCAACATTTTTGGAAACGTAGTTACTGGTACTAAAAGGCTGACAATAACAACAGCAACAACAAAGACCAGCAAGCCCCTTCTAGTTCCCCTACCGTCACCTCCCAAGTCCTGTTCCCAGAGGCAGACACTTCCACTGCTTTTAGTTGTTCTTTTTGGTATTTGTGTCCATTTTTCTAAATAATGTCCCTATGCTGCTCTCCTTTGACATGTCACTCTTAGACATATGCTCAAATATTCAGCTCTCTTATACCCTACCGTCCTTGTCCCTTCCTCCAAACGTCACAACTTTGAGTTAAACCAATAATCAGCATTTGCACTTGAATGATTACGTACATATTTCTTTTTCACTGATTAGACAATTAATACACCACGATTGCATTTCTTTTCTTGAAAGCTTTTTTGGTGTTGTTTTCCAGGAGTTAAGCATCACCTTGCTTCCTTTTCATTTGCTTGATTTCCTTTGTGCCTTTCACTGTTTTTAACAAATGTTCCAATGTATCTGTTACACAGCTTTTTAATACTTCTTCCAAATGTTTAAGCTGATCAGATACACCTTTTGTTCCTTCCCCTGGAGCTGTCCATCCTTGACATCCTCGATACATTCTCAGGACCCCTCTGGCTGTGCCCTATACTGTGTGGTGTCCCTATTTCCCAGATTCCATTCCTTCCACTTTCTTGATTTATGTCCTTGTTCTGAAGAAGTGCATCTTCCAATACTTTCTGAGACTGGGTGCACAGGAGGCAAAATGTTAGTCTGTAATGTCTGATAATATTCTAACTCCCCCCTCACATCAGGCTTTTGGTTGAATCGGATGTAGAATTCTAGGTAAAAATCATTTTCTCTTAGAAACTGTAAGGTTCTTTTCTTTCGGTGCCCAGTATTTCTATAGAGAAGTCTGATTCTGAGCCACTCTGAGTCCAAGTCCGCTGCCTGCGACCCATTTCTCCCCCTGAAAGCTTTTAGGAACTTCTTAACCTAAAATTTCATAGGGAAGGGTTTCAATGTGGTGTTTTCCAAAATTCATTTTTCTGGGTACATGGTAGGTCTTTTTCAATTTGGAAACCCATGGCCTTTTGTTCTAGACTCTTTTCTTATAATATTTCTCCCTTCCTTTCTTCTGTTCTCCTTCTGAAACTTTTGGTCACACAAAACCTCCTGGGTGGATTCTCCATTGTTGTTTCCGAAAGCTAGAGCTTTATTGTTTAAACATTATCTCCTAACCTTCTGTTTCATTTTTTTTTTATGTTGTCGTTCATGTGTTACATTTCCAGGAATTCTTTCCCCTTCTCAGATTAATGCTTCTGTGGCAATTTGTACCTTTTTCAGAGCTGTAATAGCTTTATCTCCCCAAAGGATAGTAAATTACATGACAGTTTCTATTTTAAAACTTACTGTCTTTTCCCTGATGTTTCTTTGCTCTTTGTACAACCAGGTTCTTTTTCCTCTGTATTTATTTTATTCTCTCTTTCATGTTGGAAATTTCATCGAAAGTGATCCTGTCTGTATATACTAAGACTGAGGTACCATGACATTTGATGAGAAGCTCTGAGCCAAGGAGAGGCCTGACCAGTGGGCACCCCTGGAAATCGATCCAACAGTGAGTGAGCTGCCTTTTTGCTGGGGAACTCTCAAAAGTAAGGATCTGAGTGTTCTCTCTTGGACGAGTCGGTTTCTGCGGAAAGGAATCTCCCAGTCTTCTCTGCCTGGGGGAGGCCACAGGTGCTGATCTAAGCCTGGGTGCAAATGTTCCAGAAGAGAGCTGGGGGCTCACATATAAGCTTACACTTCTTCCTCACCTTCTGGAAGGGATCTCACCCTGCACTCAGCTGTCTCTAGGTCTCCCCAGTGCAGAGCAAGGGGACAGGCTACAGTCTCCTGATTACTTGGCATAGGGAAAAAAGACCTTGGCATCCAGATTCCCTGTATCCTGAATGTTGACAAATTCCCCTGTTTATTGCCACTTACTGGAACACTTACTGTTATCTGTAAGGCTCAGCCTTTCTGTGGTTCTGACCAGTAAAGTAGCTTCTTTCTCCACTGGTACAAACCCCACCCCGTTCCTCATTCCTTTTAAACCACTTAGGTTTTTCTTCCTCTGCTCTGGTAAATCAATTGCCATTTCTCCAAATGTTTTCCACGCGCCAAAATGTGTTGAGATGTCTCGTCCGGTGATGTCTCCTCTTCCCCCTTTCTCTTTGTCTTTGTTTTATTCTATTCCTTTTTTAAAAAGTGGAGGTAAAATTCACAAACATAAAATTTATTTTAATCGCTGTAAAGTGTACAATCCAGTCGCTGTTAGCACATTCACAGTGTTGTGCAACCACCGCCTCTATCTAGCTCCAAAACACTTTCATCACCCCAAAAGGAAAGCGTGCCCTCCTCAAGCAGTCTCTCCCTGTTCCTCCTTCCTCCCAGCCCCTGGAGACCACCAATCTGCTTTCCATCTCGATGGATTTGCCTATTTGTGATTTTTCAAACAAACAGAATCAGACAACATGTGACCCTCTGTGATTGGCCTTTTTCACTTGGCACAACATTTTCAAGGCTCCATGTTGTAGCATGTAACAGTATTTTATTCCTTCATGCCTTTAGTCCTCTTTATGCTTCTTTTAATAATATTCCATTGTATGTCTATACCACACTTTTTTATCCATTCATCAATTGACGGAGATATTTCTACTTTTTTCTTTCTTTCCCGTTTCCACGGGGTTTGGGGCTGGGAGAGGGAGATGATAGATGTGAGTGGTCAACCTGCCACGTTTAGCCAAAACAATGCTGCTACGCAGTGATGCACGATCCATTCTATTAACCAGACAGAAGCCTGCCTTTCATCTTTACTCTGTTTAAAAAATTAGCTCTGTGATCAAGTCTCATTAAAATGACCATCAAACAGCTATAGTCCATCCCATCAGAGTCACAGATAGAAACATCTTCCCGCTCCCAGCCTGGGATCACTCAGCCAGTTGGGGAAGCCCCCAAAAAGGTGTTTGGGAAGGCAATCCCAAATTGTTTGGAACAGCATGA
This sequence comes from Camelus dromedarius, assembly GCF_036321535.1. Taxonomy (NCBI): domain Eukaryota; kingdom Metazoa; phylum Chordata; class Mammalia; order Artiodactyla; family Camelidae; genus Camelus; species Camelus dromedarius. The sequence continues at coordinate 23,765,227 of NC_087447.1, forward strand.
CTAATTATTAGATAAGTGTGTCTTAACTCCAAGAATATTTAGAATTAAGCATAGACCTGATAAATTATTTCAAATCCATAGAATAATATTTTTGCACAAAAGAAGAAAACATGTATAAGTAACATTTTAAGATTACATCATCTCATTCTACAGACTTATGTACTCCACTCCCTAGAAATGGAGCCAGGTAATTCTGAGACATGGGCAATGCCCCAGTTGGACAATTGGTATGAAGAGATAAGTGTATATTCTTAGGTGTCACTGCTCATTTTCATAATATCATAGGTGGATTCAAGGTAGTCTAAGAAAAATTTAAAAATAAAAGGTTATGAGGTGCTCCTATGTTCAGATTTGCCCAAGAGATTCATTCCCAAGTCAATATCTGAACTGTAACCTCAGACTCTTGAATTTCTTAAAAACATAAAATCTGAATCACTCCCGAAGGTGGGGCACACTTCTCTAAAGCCCAGCCAACAGATTTAATGGAAAAGACACAAGCCCTCAGGAAAAAGAGCTTAAGGCAAATTTTTATTTTAATTTAGCCTTATATTTTGGCACCACTGGGCACAACACTCATCTTCCCTTATTCTGATTTTAGAAAGAAGAAAGTTCTTCCTCTGCAAGTTTTCTTAGGATTCCTTGCCAGTGGGGATTCAGCCCTTCCCAGGAGGCCTCTGAGATGGCTTGGGAATTGGAGGCACCAGAGCTGGAGGCAGACAAGTGCATTCCAGGCACCTCTGCCAGGCCAGCTTTGGGCACTCCTCCAAGGTCTGCACCAGTACACGAGTTTGCTCCCTACGACATTTGCCCTCTCTCACAACAACAAAGTCATGGGCCAAATGATCGACCCCAGAAAGGGCCACACTCTGAAGGTTTCTAGTACTGTGCTCATGGTCCTCAGGGATTGAGAGGCAGGTTCCCTGAGGCCACCGACAGGGGAATGGCCCTGCAGTGGACAGCGCTCCGGTCCACCACCTGGGCCTACGTGCAGGCACTCATGGACCAGGCTTGACAGAGACAGAGACGGGAGCACGAGAGGAGGGCACCACAGCAAAATGTCAACAAGGTAGAGAGGCCGCAAAGGGAGACACAAGTTAGCATACTTGTCGGGTGGCTAAGGGAAGGGTTCCTAGGAAAGAAAAGTGCAAGTATTGATGACATAGTTCCTGACGGGACTGTACAAAGGTCTTCCTCTCCAGTCGTCGGCATCACCCCAGGGTGACCATCCCTGTAAGCATCACCATCTTGTCATCACCATCAACATCAATGTAAATAAAACTGAGTGACTGACGATATGTACACTGTGCTGTTGCTCACACCTTCCATGGTCATCCCTGTAAACATCATCACATCACAGCATCCCCATCAGCACCATCGTCAGCACCACTGTCAGCACCACAACACTTGACTACATGTCAATGCATGCATCACGCTGTGGCCTGTGTAAAGGGAGAAAGAAAAATCTAGACCCAGCCCAGCCTCTAGGACTGCCTTCTCACTATTATTATTATTATTATTATTATTATTAGCCAAAACGAATCAAATGTTTGCCATGTACCAGGCACTGTGTAAGGTTTAAACCTTACAAAACCATGAAAGGCATTACTGTTCTCATCTTACAGAAGAGAAGATGGATTTAGAGAGGTTGGGTGGTGTGTCCAAGATCACACAACTAAGAAGAGGTGGAGCTGGGATATGAACCCAGAGTTTTCAGCTTTACAACTGACACTTCACTTCGCTGTGTATTGCCTCCCACAGCCGTCCCCAGTGGTCGTCAAACTGGTACACACAAGAAGATCCACTGAGGGGAGGAGGTAATTACTACAGTGGCTATTCATTTTTACTTACCATTTCATCCTCTAGTTTCTATTTTATATGTGTTTTATAACATACCTAATTTACCACCACAATAGAGTATATATATGTGTATATATATATATACAATTTATAAATAATTCATATATGGATATATGCTTAATTTTTTACTGATAGGAGTGTGCTGTCAAAAAGGCTTGGAGACCACCCATCTGGACAAAACTAACACAGCTAACCACATAGCTAGGCAAATAGAAAAGTGAATCAACTGGACCTGAGTGGACCTCTGAGGAAGTGCAACCAATGTGTATAATTTTTGAATCACGATAATAATTATATTCTGCTGAACTAAAGTCTTTATTTCAACAAGTAACAAAAAATAAGGCATATCCTCTTCAATGGCCCCTCTTTAAGTTTATCAAACAAATTGAGTTCCTACTACTGACGCACCTGTTTTAGGAATAATAAACATGGATTAGCCATCTAATAAATGCTTTTATTAAAGAGACATATGATTAGTTGTGTAATAAATGTTTTAATTAAAAGAGATCATTTCATCTCTTTCTAAGTCCTCTTTGAAAACGTCCCAAATTGTTCTTCATTTAAAAAAATAGATATATACTTTTAAAGGGAATGCTGATTTTTAGAGATACATGGAACAATACTTAGATGTGAGATGACACACCACATGCTTCAGAGTAATCTGGAATCAGGGAGTGGAAGGGGATCAGGAGAGGCAAACTTGGCCAAGAGTTGATCACTACTGAGGCTTGGAGATGAATGTCTAGGGTATATTAGACCTGCCAACTTCTGTGTATGTTTTAATTCCTTAATAAATAGTTTAAAAGAGTTTAAATGTTATAAAAAGAAGTTACAACTTGATTTTTTCCTGAGTACTGTCAACTCACATCTCAGCTGAGAAAGAAGAGGAATGATCAACTATAGATTTCATAGAAATTACTATGCACCCTTTCATGTCTTCATGAACTCATGACTTTGTCTAATAAATGTGCATTCATCATTTGCTATTGTGTTAGAATCAACCTCACATGAGAAATAAAATTAGGAGGGAAAAAAGAGGATCTGATTTGAAAAAAAAATCATTGCAATCATTGCATTAGCTATGCAGGAACAACTCGGAGAAAAGCAAACCTCACGTATCATTGAAATGAACGTCCTTTGAAAACACTTTTCAGCTGATGTTGTTGGTGTGGGTAACAGTAATAGGACTTTTCACACACAGATGGTTAGAATCTGGTTGGAATCTGAATGCCATCACTCAGAGGAGCAGAAAGCACTTTGAAGGACCCCAGACAACACCTCAAGGGAAACACAGTGAGATACAGACCAGAGTCCCCACAGGGACAAGAAGAACCAACAAAGGGTGACCGCTCTGCCACTGGACTTAAACCACAGAGCAGCTTGCCCCCACAACCATCAAATAATGCAGAGAAGGCAGGAACTGGCGGCATTCACCATGGGTCACCGCCACTGAAAGAGCAGGAAATCACTCCCAAAGGAAACACCCACCTGTTGGCCATACAACCGCTCCAAGAAACCAGAGCCATCCCTGCCAAGAGGCCTCAGGCAAGAGTCCTTCCGGAGTTCAGTCTCCAAGCCCTCTTCATCCTCCATGTTCTGAGTAAGAATTTCCACACTGAGTAAGAATTGGGGTCATTCCAATTACACCCCAAGATAGTATCAGAATGATAGGTAAAAATAAGCCTGGCTTTCTGGCCCAGCAGCCAAAGCACACAGTGCTACAGGGAGAGAACGGGCTGATTGCGATCTCTCGCGGTTGTGACGTCTTCTTGGAGAGCCCCGAGGGCAGCTGGAGCAGTGTCACCAGATTGCGCTACTGAGAAAGCACGGGGGAGGTGCACAGGTGTGCTCACGGTGACCTGGGCTTTCCTGGGAAGCGAGAGGATGGGTCCGTCTCTCCATGACACTTGGGACAGAACAAAAGAGGGTACGGGATGAGCCAGGCTGGCTGACATGAGAAAGCTGAAGTCACTGGGTCTAACTGGTGGACTGTACAGTGGCAGAGCCCCAGAATCACACAAAAACTCAGAGGTGGGAGAAGTTTAAAAAGTCGCTAGTGTCAATCCCTGCCCTGGTGGAGGAGTCAAGGGACAGTTTGCATGTGGTGCTTTAGACTCTCCCTAACCTCCATCAACAACCCTCCAGGTTGCCCCAAACTAAACACACATTCTAAAGAGAAAATAGGGCTTGCTCCGCACATGCTGCTTCAAGGAGGGCTTCTGTCACCCCTGACGAAGAGATCAGCATCCTATGTAGGAATTTGAGAAGCACCCCTTCCCATCCCACCCTCCCAGCAGTCAGTGCTTAAACTGATCCTACAAGGGGTAAACATCATTAGAGACTAGGACTGCACGGCCCCACTGAGAATGGCACCCTCTGAAAACGTTTTCCTCACCATTTGATAATAATCAGCCTGAAAAAGTTGTTATTTCTTTTAAGCCGGTAATTAATTTCTTGAATCTGCACAAAGGAAGCGATCCCCAATATGATAAAAGTTCTACACAAAACTATGTTTCCACAACTGTCTTTAAAATAGCAAATGACCGGAAACTCTGGGAGAATAGTAATAGATGCTATATCCATTCAATTTGAAAATGTTTGGCCATTTAAAATGCGTTCACATAGAGAATGGAGGGGTATGAAAAAGATGCTGATAATGTAAAAACGTTAGGAAATCAGGATGTTGAATTCCCTATTTATTGGGCTCAATTTGTGCATTTTTAAGAAGACCTACCTATTCATAACAATGACTAGAAATGGTCCCACTTACACGCAGCATCTAGGATAATCAAATTCATAGGGACAGAAAACACAACAGTGGTTATCAGGATCTGGGGAAGGTGCTAGCAGGGAGGTACTGGTTAATGGGTACAAAGTCTCAGTCTGGGATGATGAAAAAGCTCTGAAGACAAATGGTGGTGATGGCTGCACAACAACATGAATGCACTTAACGCCACCAAACTACACATTTAAAATGGTTAAAATGGTAAATGTTATATTATGTATATTTTACCACAATGAAAAAAATGCACAAAAATATGACTAGAAGGAAATAAACTAAAAGTTAAGAGAAGCTGTATTTGAGTGAGGGAACTTTGTGTGCCTTTTTTTCTCACTTCTAGTTTTCTGTATCCTTTAAATGTATACAAGAAATACATCTAGCTCATCATGGAAAAAGCCAATAAACCGTATTTTTAAAAAACAAATGTCAAATGAGAGTGAAAAAAAGGTCTAATGTCTTTCTACAATGCTTTACCTTGACTGCCCATTTTACAGAGGAGGAAACTGAGGCTCGTAGAGGCTGACGACTTCTCAGGACCACAGAGTGTGTTGGCGGGGATGGTTTTGATGGTAATGACCATTGCAACCTCAAGCCATTTACACTGAATGTGACCAACACAATTGCCAGGACTAGACATTCCTTTTGCCCTCAGACATAAGCTTCTCCAAGACGTAGAGGAAAAGCCTGTCTATTAATTGGAATTCCAACTAGCCTCTACCTTCCTTAAGTTTTCAGCTTTCATGAGAAAGAAACAATTGGTTTAAAAAAAAAAAAAAAAAAGCTCTTGGATTTAATCCAAAAAAGACAACCTCTTGACAGACCCCGTAGCCAGCCAACAAACTTCAGCGAACTTCCTCGACTCTCTGCTTCTCAGGATTAGGACCCTGAGGCCTTGAAATTGAATCATTAAAGGACTCAGTTATGCTCAAGATGTGGGACACCCTGAGGTAGGAAATTTAGACTCATCTATGTTGGAATGGTTTTTTTACCGTGAGGGCTATTAGCAATTTAATATCATAATTTCGTTCATTTTCATTAGAATGGTGAGTTATCTGGAGCACCTATTCCTCCCACATTCTGATAGTTTTTCACTTCATATAAGGCAGTAGAGCATCCAAGGGACTTGTATCCAAGGGTCTGACTGCTTCGACGATGAAGGTGAATTTCACTTGACGTCCGAGGCATCCCTTTGCTTGGTGTCCCTTCACTCCCATTCACTTTAATTTCCCCTGATCACCAGCTCACTGACCTTTGTACCCCTGGAAATGAAAAATCTGACTGTCCATGTCCAGCACAAGAAATATTCATGAGCCCTTTGCTAAATCCACTGAAACAAAGGAAAGCAATTCTGGTATCCAGCATCTAGTAATTAAAGAACAACGCCTCATTAGTAATAGAGAGAACATAGGGCAATGAGAGGTCTGAGCCAGAACTCCTGCCGAGCCTTGAGAACCAGCTTGGTCAGTGGAGAAGACAAGTTGATACCAGTGAGTCAGTCAATGCTAGTGTACACTGAACGCCATGGATCCAGAGCACGTTCTGTGAATCAACACTGAACTGTGCTCTGGGTCCCAAGGGCTGTGGAAGTCACAACAACAAGATGGGACACCTGGAGGACAAGCCATGATGGAGAATGCACAGCCCCAGGTCTACACAGTCTTAGGGAGGAGGCCTCATCTCAAATGTCAACTCTGATCGATGGAGGCTGCGTTGAGAAGGCCCTGAGGCTCCCATCTCAGTGAGCAGGAAAAGTGGTGTCTGTGCTAAGGTGGAGGGAGGACGGAACGACAGAACGACAGACACTGTGCCAGGCACTTGCCAGCCAGGACCCAAACTCTCATGAAAATTACTTTTCCAAAGTAAGAGCCTGCCTGGGCAACACCCAATCTTAGTCAAAAGCAAGAGGAAGGTGAAACTTGCTTTCAGCAAACCAAGCTTCCCTCTGACACTGCCCTTCTCCCAGTCTCCAGGCACCCAAATAATGTTTCAGTAATTGACATTTCAAACCAAAATGTCCTCCTAAGGAGCTTGAGAACTGAGGCTGCTAGTCAGTGGGAGGAACTGAGGGAAGGAATTCTGCTTACTCTCATCGGTGGGAATGAACTCTGGCTCCAACAGAAGGAAATCCCTGAATCTGAAGAAGGAATTCGTGTTTCCACTGCTTGATCCTACCAGCCCTAACTCTGACTTCCTTCCTCTGTTACAAGCACGAACACAAAGATCTTTCACAAAATCTGGAGGAACTGAGCGGAGAGCCCCAGGATCCATAGAAGCCTAAGCAGAAGCACCATACTGGGCCCAGGAGAGAAGTCCCATGGTCTTTTCTCTGGGTTTATTGCCTTCCACCTAGAAGCTACAACTAGTCCACCTAAACAGTCCTTTCTCTCACCCTAGACCTGGGTTCCAGGTGCCAACGAGGACGGAAGGACAGAGAACAACGGACCCAAACAATGGAAGAAGAATGAATTCTGTGGAGCCAAAACGTAGATATCAGCCTTCTGAGGATTTTCCACATGTGTTCCATTTGATTTCATCCCATGGAGAGAGGTACCCCTCAAAACCTCTCTTCTCCCTCAAAGTCCCAAGGATTGCTATTCTAAAGCAGAAGGTATTAGGTCTCTGGCAGCCCCGTTCAGGTCTCTGAAGCCTTCTACACACACAGGGACATCTGAGGGTGGGAGAAGGGAGTTAGAAAAGGAGAGGGACGGTCAGCCAGAGACCATCTTTCTTCCTTCATCAAGACAGAAGCTTGGACAAAAAGCAGAAGAATTTGGACAAGGCTCTCCCCATTTCATGTCTGGGGTATCACCGAGTCAGGGCCAAAGGCAAGACTCAAGTTCATTGCTAAGAAAACTAGATCCAGTTAGCAGGGAGAGCCCACCGGGGGAGAGCGCCACCTCTGGTCTTGCCGCATCTGCTCACCTTCCTCAGGAAACTGACACAAGGGCACCGGACCATCCTTTCCACCCCATCCTGAAACAAAGGAGTTTGGAGGCTACCCTTACAAACCTCTAGGTGTCTAGACTTACTTCTCTGCCTTCCAATATTTCTAATAAGTGGACGAACCGATAGCTGACTCTGAGCCTGCAAGGCTGTAAGGTCCCCCCAGAGACAGATCTTTCTGAGTCAGTCTGCAGCCGGGGAGGATAAAAGGCAGTCGCCCCAGCCTTTTCATGGAGGCAGCTGCTCTTCTTAAGCCTTGTAGCTAAGTCGACCTCACCCAGGGAAACTGTCACCCCCGAGCTGATTCTAGTCCACCCAGTCAGGACATGTTGCCTCTACTGGGACTCCAACCCAGCTCTGCCTTCTCAGCCTGGTTACTCCCTCATCCTTGTCCCCCCAGGGGGAGAATGGCACGTACACAGCACAGGCAAATTGCAAAGGCTTTAGGCCAGGCCGACTCTGGTATAAATCACAGCTCAGTCATTTTTGGCTGAAAAACTCAGCAAATTACTTAATCCCTCTGTGTCTCCAACTGTAATAGGAGGATCATAACACCAACCTCTTTGGTATTCTATTACCTCCACTAGAATGGGGCTTCACAAAGGGGAGCTGCCAGGATGTGCAATGCCAGAGCACTCCATTCACAAAGCGGCCTATGCATATGACGCCCTCTAGAGTTGTGCGAGGTTAACTGCATGCAGCAGCCCTGCAGCAGAGCCGGGTTTTCTGTCCTATCCCTTAATCTGGACTAAATGCCCAGAATAGTGCCTGACTCAAAGCAGAACTCAATAACCTATGTTGGGTGAATGAATAGGACCTTGGTAAGGACTCCAATAAACAACTTATATAAAGAGCCTGGTTTGGGGGTGGATGCTCAGTAAACGGAAGCACTGATCACTGCTGTCAATGATGTGCTGAGTACAACAGAAATAACCCTTCCCCAGAGCCTGGCTTTTGGGCTTGAATGTTGAGGGCCATTCTCCGCCAGGCCCTCAGCTCCTGAAGAAAATTGCTTTTCTCACATCCTCCCATTCAGCTGCTGGAGACTTTGCCCTGCCCTCCTCTTGGCCTGGCCTGTCCCTTTCCTATCCCCAGCCCAGCTCTGACTGAAGCCTGACCTCAAAGCCACTACAGGACAACAGAGCTGCCATCTGGCTCCATGCGGACAGCTGTCTCATCTTCATGTAAAAGTCAGGACTTTCCTCTCCTTTGCCTATTCTTGGCTCCTTCATTTGGCACCAGGGCCACTGTTCAGTAGCCAGCCCTACTCAAAGGCCACAACTGCTTCTTGGAAATGGCACAGACCTGAAAACAAGGGGCCCAAACATCTCTGCCAACAGGGACATTGCACAACGCCAGCACCGTGTTCCGGGTGAAGGGAACTCAGCTTCAAAGAGGAGGGCAGGTGCTCTTCCCTGCACTCGGGGAGCCTGCATGGACTTTTAAGTGTCTCTCATTCAAAGGGACAGATTCGGTTTTGAAAGTCAGACGACCCTGGCTTCAGCCCAGGCGTGCCTCTCCTTCCCCACCATCACCACACCCACAGGGACAATCTCCTTTCGGGGGACAATAGGTGGCTGCCACCTTTGTGTAATATGAACAATGTCAGGAAGGAACCCACCCCAGAAATATGACCTCCCTGGATGCCTGGGATTCCACTATTAGTGATTCACTCCTTTGGGTCGAGCACCACCCATTCTCTGGCTGTCCTGGGAAACATTAATTCTCCTGGGAGGGATAATGAATTAAGTTCCTAACACTTGGAATGAAAAAATTCATCAGACATTTTATTTCCTCCTGATAGGAGAGCTATGTGGGTGCTTGGCCCACGGGGTTGGGGGTGGGGGGTCTTGCAGGAATCAGAGAGAAAGGTATGCTTTGCAGTGGAATTTCATTAGCATCACCAGGTTTCCTAGATCTGGGCCTGTCTGCTCCCAGCTCAAAGGCAGCTGACTCTGGAGCTGTTGATTTTCGTGAGTTACTCACCAAAAGATTCAGGGAGACAACATACACAAAGGGCTAACTCTGTACCCCAACATGTAATCAGAACCCAACAAATTTGAGTCTGTCCCCCTCCTCTCATAAATGGAAAGAAACATTTGTCTTGAGGGAGAGGGATGGTCCATGCCTGCCCCTCATCTTCTGGGAAAGGCAGGGCAAGGAATCACGGCTCCTTCACCACTGCTGTGGGAGAGGAAGAGAGGGCTGAGTGCAAGGGTTTGAGAATCGCTCCGTGGGGACCTAGTCTCCTGGTCCCAAGGCTGTGAGAGTTTGAAGAGTCTCTTGCTTCGTGTCGATCCTACCCTGCTTCCCAGCTCTGTGAATTCTCGCCTGCTCTGGGCCTCAAGAGGCTGACCTCTAGGGACTGTATTACCAGCCTTCTTTGTCCTCTGCCTTCTAGTTACACCCAGCCAATGCAAGGTCCAAGGGGAAGACTGGGAGGTGGGAAGAGAGGCAGGCAAGCGACTTATTTCCCCTACTCCCTCCCTACTGGCCAGGGTTGTGGCAGAAGGTGTATCCCCCGAGCTATGGTCACAGATCCCGGGAGGCAGCCCACTCCTCTCCCGTGGCTCCAGTGCTCACTGGAGTCAGCTACCCTGGGGTGGAAAAGACTGTTCCCTCTTGCTAGTCCGAGTGCATGGCCAATTCTTACTGGCCTCCATCCCTTTACTTCCCCTCCACCAACATTGTTTTGAAGACTAAATGGGATTCCAGATGCAGTTTCTTCACCAAGACTTGCTGCAAGATGACACACCCATGAGAAGAAGCTCCCCTTTGGGTAAAGCCATGTAGATCAAGGTCAAAATTAACCCATACTCAGCTGGTCCATTCTCAGGACCCCTGGGCTCAACCTGGATGTCCAGATACACTTTCTCCAACTGCAGTAACACTTCCTCCATCTGGAGCAAGGATTTTTTAAGGAAGATTTCTTCTCCTTTTGGTTTCTTACGGTCACTTTAGTCACTTCTTTGGTCACTGGGAGTTTCCCCTGTAAGTCTCCATGTTGGTCGAGCCTAGGAGTATTCAATCAAAGAAGTTACATTTTTCCAAGAAAGAACAAAAAATACACAGAACCAGGTGTGTCCTCATTAGCCTCTTTCTTGTTTGAAATGATCCAATTCACACTTTAAACGAGAATGCTGGTTGTTCCCCAGTCTTGGAACCTCCACATGACCAAAGGAAAAAAAAACTGTAAGAGCTGAAAGGCCCCATAAAGTTCACCATGGGGTACAGCAAACCTCCCCATTTCCAAAAGTTGAAAGGGATCTGTCCAAGGTCACATCAGTGACAGAGCCTGGGGGGCCAAAACGCCAGCATTCCTGGCACCAGGGATCAGTAGCCTTCCTACCGCTCCAAGGACGTGAGCAGTCCACCTACCCAGTCAGAGCTCTTAAGACTACTTAACTGGATTTACTTAACTGTTTCCCTTCTATGACCCAGGTAGAGCCCACATCCAACTGAATTTACTTACCTGTTCTTCCTAAAAGATTGTAAGCTCAATGCAGGCAGGAATCAAGCCTTGCTCACTATTTTACCCATAGCCTCTGCTTCTGCAACTGGAACATTAATTCTCTCTTGAATGAAAGATTTAATCTGTGTGCAGCACCCTATACTTTGAGGCATCAGATACTTTCAAACACATTCACTTCCCCCAGCCCTCACCAGCGAGCGTCGATTAAGGGACCAAAGTCACAAGCCTTTAGAAGAAGCCCCTCAAGGCTATCCTGGTAGAAATCACACGGTGGGGGCTCTCACTCCTGAGATTTGTATACAGGAGAAATCTGAGTCAAATGAACATCCAGAGAAGTTTTGGAAAGAAATAAACGCACAGAGATGGCGCCAAAGAGCGGGGTGGGTCTGTTTTCACAAAAGGCAGCCACTGTTCATCTAATGGCTGCCATTATTAAGTGTTTACTTCCTACCAGGTGCAATCTGCATCTCCATACATCATCTCAATTGATCCCTAAACTGCCACGCAAGTAAAGTATCCTGTTTCCTGATTTATAGATGAGGAAATCAAGCTCAGAGAGGTTAAGTCACTTACCCAAGATCACACCGCTTCCACATCTGCGACCATCCCTCTTCACTATTTTGCATCTTCCAAGAGAAGCCTGGATTTTCTTAAAACACCAGTTAATAATAGCCTGCCTTCCCCTTCCCCTCATCTACCACAATCCAGTTCCAAAGTTGAAATTAGGGGAGAGGAGGAGATGTTGACAAAGCATAAGGTTTAAGACAATCAGTTTGGTTTGTTCTGAGAAGCTGCTTTGAACCAAAAGAGGAGCTAGGGCTTACGGGGTGGTTTGCACGAAATGGAAACTACAGTTGCAAGAAAGTCCAGTCCTCAGAACCATCCTTTCCGTTCCTACCCCCTTGTCTATAGAACACTATCTGGACTCATCAAAACAAAATGCTTTCAATTCATTAAATCATTTGAGCTGCTCAACAACCCTGAGGTAAGGAAAGATTACTATCACGATTTTAAGATGAGGAGATATCAGCTTAAGGAGGTTAAGTTACTTGTCGGAGTTCATACAGCTACTAAGAGAAGGAGACAGATTCCAACCCAAGCCTTCTCATACCGGGATCAGTTCTCCTTCCCCTGCAGCGAGGTTTGTGGAGAGAATTGTGAGGGATGTGGACTAGAGGAAGAGAGTAGCCTTGGCACTGACCCAGCCTTCTGCAAACCACAACCTCAGCCTCCACCAGAGCTTTGCAGGTGATCTAATTACTCTTTGTTAACACCAGCCAAGATGGCTGCCAAGCTCAAGACACAACACGTTGTTCTGTGCTGACCCCGGGGCTTTCTGGGAATGACCGTGGCCTTTGCTGGCCGGGTCTGGAAGGAGAGCAGAGCTCTCTTCTGACCACAGAAAGCTGTAAGGCACACGAGTTGGCCACAGGACAGAGTTGGGGCAACATTATGCTAACTCGGGGAGCCTACACTGGTGGCCTACATGTAAAATCCCACTCATGCTTTATGTCCAGAGGACACAGACCTGAGATGCTGTATGTGGACATATCTTTGAGTACTTACTGTATTCCAGGTACTGAGAACTGTGTATTGATTGCCTCCTTTAATCTTTTTAAAAAGAAGTTTTCCACCTTTATTATGGTATAATTCCTGTACAGTAAACTACACATATTTCAGATGTACAATTTGATGAATTCTGATAGACGTATACACCTACGAAACCATCACCACAATCAAGATAGCTAACATATCCATCACTCCCCAAGAGGTGCAAACTATGAACTCACAATTTATCCCTTCCCACCCCCTTTACCCTCTGATAACTATAAGTTTGTTCTTTATGTCTAAGTCTCTTTCTGTTTTGTAGGTAAGTTCATTTGTGATTCCATATATAAGCGATATCATATGGTATTTTTCTTCCTCTTTCTCAATTACTTCACTTAGAATGACAATCTCCAAGTCCATCTATGTTGCTGCAAATGGCATTATTTTATTCTCTCTTATGGCTGAGCAGTATTCCATTGTGCATATATATCACAACTTCTTTATCCAGTCATCTGTTGATGGACATTTAAGTTGTTTCCATGTCTTGACTACTGTACATAGTACTGCTGTGAACACTGGGGTTCATGTATCTTTCCAAATTATATTTTTCTTTGGATATATGCCCCGGATTGGCATTGCTGGATCATATGGTAAGTTTATTTTTAGTTCGTTAAGTAATCTCCATACTGTCCTCCATAGTGGCCACATCAGTTTACATTCCCACCAACAGTTACCAAACATTTAGAGAAGAGTTAACACCTATCCTTCTGAAACTATTCCAAAAAACCGTAGAGGAAGGAATATTTCTGAACTCATTCTATGAAGCCACCATCACCCTCATACCCAAACCAGACAAGATATCACAAAAATAGAAAATTACAGGCCAATATCACTTATGAATATAGATGCAAAAATCCTCAACAAAATACTAGCAAATTGACTACAACAATGCCTCCTTTAATCTTAATGGCTCTGTGAGGTAGAAACTATTTTAGCCCTATTTTACGATGAGGATACTGTCTCAGAGAAGGTGAGTAATTTGCCCAAGGCACACAGCCAAAAAGTGCTGGGACCAAGATGATGACCATGAGCTGGTAGTAACAATTCTAATTCTAGCCTAAGAGCTCCTTGAAAGAAGACATCAAAATTTGGGTTTAGCTTTTTTAATCATGAAATATTTCAAACATAGAAAAGTGTATAATATTACCAACACCTGGGTAGCAAACACTAATACACAGTTAAAGCTGAAGTCTCTGCACATCTCCCTAATCTTAATCCTTTACTTCCTCACCCTTCCCTGAGAAAATGAGTCATTCATTCATGTATCAGTGTTTATAAACTACCCACTCCACACCATAAGTGGCTTCTAGATGCTGAATTGTTTTAAGCATTTTCCTGAATTGGGAGTTCATCATTTCCATCCCTCTTCGGTACCTGTACCATATGTTCAGGTATCCATTCACAATATTTGGCTTTTGTTTCTTGATTTGACCTTTGTATGAATAGTAGAACATTTCTAAATCCTTCTGAAATATCATGTCATAATAACCTTTCTCTTTGAGAAAAAGAGACAGAGACAGAGAGAGATCATCCAATGAGTATATTACTCATAGCAATAATAAATGCATTGAGTTGAATTGAAAAAACATACTCCTTCTCAATCAAAGAAAAAATAGAAGCTTCTCACTTTATCCTGAACAATCTCATTTCAAATGGGCTTATCGATAATTTGGTGAAGGTATGCGGGTTATGGAAGCTGATACTGCAACCTATCCTAACTAAAATCCAAACTAAGATCACTTTGGAAAATGACAGTGATAATAGTACAATGCTACATCTGTACAGTGTGTTGTCATTTTAAAGGCATTTTCAGAAACATTACTATATCTCAGGATCATAGCATGTTAGAGCAAAGAGAAGAAAGGGAGCACCAAGTCCAGCAGGTTTCAGAGTTCATTTTACCAGCAGAATACATTTTTTCCAAACAGAATCTTACCTAGAAAAGCTCTGGTTTAAATAAGAGTGGAGAGTCCAGAGGCTTTCCCCCAACACAGCCTTCTCCTTACCTCCTCTGATCCTTGAGACAACTGTGGAGACCCACAGCTCCAGAGAAAGGTCTTGTCTACACACTTTATTTTACAGATAGAGAGACTAAGGTGAATGAAAAGGGGGAGCAGAGCTTGCATCCACTCGCTCTCTGCTATATGCCTAACATGCATTTCTCATTTAATCTTGCCAACAGAGGACCAAAAACATAACATAACTGGCCAAAGATCACACAGTTGTGGTTTTAAAAGTCCACAGAAGTGCCAATAAGTATTAGGCAGAGTTAAGATTTAAAGATCAAAGCTTTCTGGCTAAAATCTGGAACAGGACAAGAATGCCCACTCTCATCACTTCTATTCAACATAATATTGGAAGTCCTAGGCATAGCAATCAGACAAGAAAAAGAAATAAAAGGTAGCCAAATTGGAAGGGAAGAGGTAAAATTGTCATTATATGCAGGCGACATGATACCATAAATAAAAAACCCTAAAGACACCATACAAAAATGATAAGAACTGATAAACGAATTCAGCAAGGTAGCAGGATACAAGATCAGGATACAGTAATATGTTGCATTTCTTTACACTCACAATGAGATATCGGAAAGAGAAAGTTTTAAAAAATCCATTTCAAAATCACATCCAAAAAAAAAAAATACTTGGGAATAAATAAGAGGCAAAAGACTTATACACTGAGAACTATAAAACACTGATAAATGAAATTGAAGATGATTCAAAGAAATGGAAAGATATCCCATGCTCTTGGATTGGAAGAATTAATATTATTAAAATGGCCATACTACCCAAAGCAATCTACGAATTTAATAAGATCCCTATCAGTTATCCATGACATTTTTCAAAGAACTAGAACAAATAATCTTAAAATTCGTATGGCACCAGAAAAGACCCAGTATTGCCAAAGCAATCCCGAGGAAAAAGAATAAAGCTGGAGTCATAACCCTCTCAGACTGCAGGTAATACTACAGAGCTACAGTAATCAAAATAGCATGGTATTGGCACAAAAACAGATGTATGGAGCTATAGAAGAGAACAGAGAACCCAGAGATAAACCCACATACCTACAGTCAATTAATCTTCAACAAAGGAGGCAGGAACATACAATGGAGAAAAGACAGTCTCTTCAGTAAGTAGTATATTGAAAACTGGACAGCCACATGTAAATCAATGAAGTTAGAACACTCCCTCACACCATACACTAAAATAAACTCAATACATCTTAAAGACTTAAATATAAAACACAACACCATAAAACTCCTAGAAGAGAACATAAGCAAAACATTCTCTGACATAAATCTAGCAATGTTTTCTTAGATCAGTCTCCCAAGGCAAAAGAAATAAAAGCAAAAATAAACAAATGAGACATAATCAAACTTATAAGCTCTGCACAGCAAAGGAAGCCATAAACAAAGTGAAAGATAATCTATGGACTGGGAGAAGATATTTGCAAACGATGCAACTGATGAGGGCTTCATTTCCAAAATATACAAACAGCTCATACAGCTCAATATCAAAAAACAGACAACCCAATAAAAAAATGGGCAGAAGATCTAAATAAACATTTCTCCAAAGAAGACGTATAGATGGCCAACAGGCACATGAAAAGATGTTCAACATTGCTAATTATCAGAGAAATGCAAATCAAAACTACAATGAGGTATCACCTCCCAATGGTCAGAATGGCCATCATCAAAAAGTCTACAAACAATAAATGCTGGAGAAGGTATGGAGAAAAGGGAACCCTTCTACACTGTTGGTGAGAATGTAAATTGGTACAGCCACTATGGAAAACAGTATGGTGATTCCTTAAAAAACTAAAAATAGAGTTACATATGATCCAGCAATCCCAACCTGGGCATATATCTAGAAAAGTTGAAAACTCTAATCAGAAAAGATACATGTACCCCAATGTTCACAGAAGCACTATTTGTAATAGCCAAGACATGAAAGCAACCAAAGTGTCCATTGAGAGATGAACAGATAAAGAAGATGTGGTGTATATATATATATACAATGGAATACTAGCCATCTGCAGCAACATGGATGGTCCTAGAGATTATCATAGTAAGTGAAGTAAGTCAGACAGGGAAAGACAAATATTATATGATATCACTTACTGTGGGTGATATCACTGAAAAATGATACAGATGAACTTATTTACAAAGACAGAAACAGATTCAGACACAGAAAACAAACTTGTGGTTACCAAAGGGGAAAGTTATGGGGGAGGGATAAATTAGGAGTTTGGGATTAAGATACACACTACTATATATAAAATAGGTAAACAACAAGGTCCTATTGTATAGCACAGGGAACTATATATTCAATATCTTGTAATAACCTATAATGGAAAAGAATCTGAAAAAGAATATATAATATATATATATATATACACACACACACACACACATACACACACATATATAGAATCATTTTATTATACACCAGAAACTAATACAACATTGTAAATCAACTATAATTCAATGAAAATAAATAAAAATTTTTAAAAGATTTAAAATCAATCTTAGTCAAACACCCCACTGCAGCCTCACTTCTCTTCACTACAGTCTAGCTGGACAGATCTTTCTGAATTTATCTTCTAAAAGTAGGCCCAGTCCAAAGACATACTTGTGGCCTTATTGGATGCAGCTGGGTGAAGATATGGCCACTTGGAGGCCATAATAGGTCAGGCCCTTGGTAAAAATGTGGTATGGATCATCTGCCTAAAGCTCCCTTCTCCCCTTCCTTGGGGAGCCCTGTCCACTCCCTTCCAGCCCCCTGCCCTGCATCCCCAAGACCCTCTTGCTGGTCTATAAGATCCACTGACATCAGCTTTCCTCTCTCTTTCCCCAGGGCATGATTTCAGTCCAGTTCTTCCACACCTTGATCCCCACCCCCTGAAAGTGCCCCAGTGTCATCCAGGATTACTTATTGCCTTCACTTATTTTAAATATGCCTGTCCTTGAGGTAGCACACAGAGTAGTGTTAATGGTGGGAATTTTAGGTGCCAGATTAGGCCAGTGAGAGGGATATTTATGGAGAAGACAATCCATGGTTGATTCCTCAAGAATGCCACACAAATAACTATAGTTCCAAATCCTTTAATATACAATGTATTCATATTGGCATTTGAGGAGCCTTGGGATCTTTGTCTTCAGGGCCTTTCACAGAGGGAAAGGGAGACTGAGAGGCAGGCTCACCTTGACTTTGAACCCAAGTACCTCCTTTTTTTTACCATGAGTGATAGCAAACACTCATCAAATATTCCAAGTGCTCCTGTATATTTCCTAGCCTGCCTTCCATCTAGGTTGGGGCCATGTGACTAGCTCTGGCTACAAGCTGTGGGCATAAGTGACATGTGCCACTCCTGAGATGAAGCAGTTAATGGCTGATGTGCCTCCTCCATTTCTCTCTTCCTCCATCTCAATGTGTTGAAGGTCATTTGTTCTAGATGGTGCATCTATAAGAAGGAGGAGGGCTAACCAGCTTTACCAGGTATCTGGTGAGTGAGAAGTCAATGTTTATTATATGAAGTCATTGAAATGTTAGGGTTGTTTATTGCTGCAGCATAGCAGAGCCTATCCAGACTAATACACCATGTAAAATGATGTTTGAAGAGTGTTTGTGCTGAAAAGGACTGTTGGTGCTAATTTTCCATTCCCTGTAACTCAAAAAGTTAGAAAAGAAAAATCAACATTTCCCAGACACCCTTGAAGGTATGGTTCTAGAAGAAAATTAGGTTCCCCTAAATGTGTGAAGCAGCAATATGATTGAAACATGAATGTTTAGAGGCATTTCAGCCTCTGGAGTCCTCATTCCAGTGTCCAATCACCAGCTTTATGGGTTCCAGAGGTACTTGTGGTGAAAGCAGATGGGGCACCAGCTTTATAATCTCTGGATCACAGCTATTCGCGTTTTGTATTCCTCTAGCCCTTACAACTGTTCTATAAACTCCTAATCCCCTGAATTGAATCCATTTCTGCTTAAAATACCCAGAATTGTATCTGTTTCCTTCACTGAACTCTGAATAAATCCACATGGCTTTAAAAAGTTTGAATCCCTTTGGAAAAAGGTAATATAGCAACAAGGCAGGTGGTGTTGAGCATTCCAAAGGCTCAGACCAGAGGAAAGTTAGATTCTCTGACATCTCAGAAGTTTGGAGGGGAAAAATGTTGTAGGATGAATTTTCACAAAACCATGAATTCATTTTAAAAACATAGTATCAAGTGATTTAATGCAAATCCTTCACATTACAATTGAAAATGTGAAGGATGCTCAAAGAATCTAAGTCCTTTCTCCAAGGTGGCATAGCCAGTAAAGGCAGAACTGTGGTTCAAACTGAGGTCCCCTGAATGCAGATCCTACTAACCACTTTCCAGACTCCATCATGAAACCCATTCACCAGCCACCAGGGACTCCTCATCTGCATATCCCTCTACCTGGCCCACAAGCACCCCCAACACTCCATATGCTTCACTCATGCACACAAACATACCCTATGACTGGCTCCCTGTGCACCCTCCCAAGGGCAGCAAGTGTGAGCCTGTGCAGATAGCTGGTGAGCATGCACAGAAAGCCAACCCAATTCTGCAGGATTGGGAGAAGGTTGAGCTTTCAACAACGTCCTAGGGTAAGCAAACAGGAAGCTGTCAGCACTTGACCTGGCTTTGCAGGATCAAGAGAAAACATACAATCTTAAGAATTAACCCCGACCACCAAGAGGGAACAAGAAGTGTGGAGCAGGTGTATCCATAGAAGAAGTCTCAGAAGCCTCAGAAACCCTAGCAGTACTGACAGAAGGTATTTCTCTCCCAAAGCCAATCAGTGAAGACTGGAGGAGGTGACTGTTTCTTCAGATGGGTAGACAGCAGTGAAAGACTTCAAGGAACATGAAAATTGAGGATATGTTACACCACCAAGGAACACTATTATTTTCCAGTAACTAACCACAAAGAAATAGAGCTGTGACTTGTTCAATGAAGAATTCAATTTTTAAGGAAGCTCATTGATCTGCAAGAAAACACAAAATGACAATTCAATGAAATCAGGAAAGCAGTACACAAATAAAACAAGTTTAATAGAGAAATATAAATCATAAAAGAGAACTGAGCAGAAATTCTGGAGCTGAAGAATATAATAAATGATATGAAAAATGCAATAGAGAGCATACACATCAGACTTGATCGGGCAGAAGAAAGAATGTGAAATAAAAAACAAATCATTTGAAATTATCCAGTCAGAGAGGAACAAATTAAAAAAAGAATGAAAAAGAGTGAAAAAAATCTTCATGAATTATCAGATACCATCAAGCAAAACAATCTACATATTATTGGATTTCCATATGAAGAAGAGAAGGAGAAGGGGATAGTAAACTTATTTAAAGAAATAATGCCCAAGAACTTCCCAAATCTGGAAAAAGATTGGAATCCAAGTTCATGAAGCTCATATGTCCCAAAAAGATTCAATCCAAAAAGATCTTCTCTAAGACACATTATAAGAAACTATCTAAAGTCAAAGACAAAGAGAGAATTTTTTAAAAAGCAGAGAAAAAAAAATCCTCACATACAAGGATATCCCCATAAGACTATCAATGAATTGCTCAGCTTAAACTTTTCAGGCCAGAAGAGAATGGAATAATATATTTTAAATGCTGAAAGAAAAAAAAAACCTGCCAACCAAGAACACATTACCCAGAAAAGGAGGTTTTATTGAGAAGGACACAAATAAATGGAAAGATATTCTGTGTTCATGGACTGGAAGAAATGATATTGTTGAAATGTCCATACTACCCAAAGCAATCTATAGATTCAATGCAATCCTAATGAAAATTTCATTGATATTTTTCACAGAAAGAAAAGAAACAATCCTAAAATTTGTATAGAACTACCAAAGACCCAAAATAGCCAAAGCAATATTAAGAAAAAAGAACAAAGCTAGAGGCATCACACTTCCTGATCTCAAACTATGTTACAACCTACAGTAATCAAAACAGTATATAGTACTGGCAGAAAAACAGACACATACACCAGTGGAACACAGTAGAGAGCCAGATACATACCCACACATAAATAGTCAACTAATCTTTGATCAGGGCACTGAAAATACACAATGGGGACAGGATGGTCTCTTCAATAAATGGCACTGAGAAAACTGGATGTCCACATGCAAAAGAAAGAAAGTTGACCCCTATTATACACCACTCACAAAAATTAGCTCAAAATGGATTAAAGACTCGAATGCAAGACATGAAACCATAAAACTCCTGGATGAAATCATAGGGGACAAGTTCCTTAACAGTAACATTGGCAATGATTTCTTATAGGACACTAAATGTTCAAGCATCAAAAGTGAAAATAAACAATTGGGATTACATAAAACTAAAAAGCTTCTGCACAGCAAAGGAAACAATCAACAAAATGAAAAGGGAACATATGGAACTGGAGAAAATATTTGCAAACCTTATACCTAATAAGGGTTAATACCCAAACTATATAAGGAAGTCCTACCACTCAATGGGGAAAAAAACAGAACCAAACAACAACAAACAACACACACACACACACACACACACAACACTGATTTTAAAAATGCACAAAGGACCTGAGTAGACATTTTTCCAAAGAAGATCAACAGGTACACAGCATCACTAATATCACGGAAATGCAAATCAAAACCACAATGATATATCACCTCACCAGCATTAGAATGGCTTTTACCAAAAAGACAACAGATAACAAGCGTTGGAAAGGATGAGGGGAAAAGAAAAACCCTTGTGCACTATTGGTGAGGATGTAAAATTGGTACAGTCATTATGAAAAACAGTATGGAGGTTCCTCAAAAAATTAAAAATAGAACTACCATATGATCCAGCATTTCCACTTCTGGGGATATAGTAAAAGGAAATGAAATCAATATCTGAAAAAAAAAATCTACATTACTCACAAGAGCCAAGATAAAGAAACAACTTGAGTGTCTGTTAACAGATGAATGGATTTAAAAAAGATATAGTATGTATATACAATGGAATACTATTCAGCCATGACAAAGAAGGAAATCCTGCCAGTTCCAACATCATGGATTTACCTAGAAGACATTATGCAAAGTGAAATTAACCATACAGAGAAAAATAATGTATGATCTCACTTACATGTAGAATCTTAAAAAAAAAAAAGTCAAACTCAAAGAAACAGAGAGCAGAATGGTGGTTACAGGGGGCCTAGGAGGTGGGGGAGATGGGAAGAGGCTGGTCAGAGGTTACAAGCCTTCAGTTATAGAGTGAATAAGCTCTGGGGGTCTAATGTACAGCATGGTCACTAGAGTTAGTAATACCATGGTGTGTACTGAAGTTTGCTAAGAAAGTGGACCTTAAGTGTTCTCACTATAAAAAAAAAATTTTTAAGTTACTATGTGAGATGATGGATGTGTTAATTAACAGAACTGTGGTAATTATTTCACAAAGTATACATATGTCAAATCATCACATTGCACACTTTAAACATATACAATTTTATTTGTCAATTATACCTCAATAAAGCTGAAAAAAGTTGAGGCTCCCCTGAAACTCTGACCACAGTTCCTTCTGTCATATACTGCCAGCTTCGAATCTTGGGAGAGAAGGTTCACCTTCCTGAACCACTGCAGACCCACCTGGGTATTTATTAGAGGGCTGGGTGAGGAACTGTCTGCTCTGAGGCTGGCCACATGCTCACAGAATCTAAGATTGTGAAAGACATGCTCGCAATGAAATCTAATGATTGGTATTCATTTTTATGGCAGGGTTTATAAAAAATAAACAGTCCTCATAAAGTGCAGCTGTTGCCAACCTAAAGCCTGTTAAGTGCCTAGATATTTTATTTCAGAGCTAACAACCTGAGTTCCTCACAAGTCTCCAGTAATGATGCCCCGCATGACCTTAAACGTCTTGTGCCTCATTTTCTCTGTCTGTAAAAGGAAGATAATGACACTAAGCCTCTGGATCATGTTGGCAACATGCTTGGAGATCCCCAGATCAAAAGGGTTCTGCCTGGACCAAACAAGATGATGATGGTGCTCAGCATCATTAGTGTTGTTATTATTATTATTGTTGTTGTTTGGGGTGGCCATGTTGCAGCCAGGAAGTAGGCATGACTCCCATGGCTGACTCAGCACCAGGGCAGAATGAGGATGCACTTTAGCACTGCAGAAGCCACTGACAGAGAGACGGCCCATTTCATCAACCTCACATGACAGCATAATCCTTAGCTCCCCACAGTGTGACTCCATGTCATCCCTTGAAGTAGGACCATGCCCAGAGCATCTCCAAGAGGTAAATATTTGTCTTTGGAGAAAGGAAGCCAATGAGTAAGACCCCATCATTTCTTGGGTTATACGGTCCCCCTCATCACAGCCAGGTAAAGAGCCCTGGGATCATACCCAGGAGGCTTTTGGTTGAGTCCCAGATCCACCAGCTAGAATGAGGTGGCCTTGAACATAAGCCAGAATTTCTCAGAATCATCATTCCCTGATTATAAAATAAGGATATTAAACTAAAGTAATCCCTTGGTCTCTTAGTTCTGATTTTTAGGTATCCTAAAAATCATGACAGAGGATTCTGCCCACTTATATAAGGCCTTGCCTGGCACATTTCTTCAGAGTTGAATGACAGTATCAGTCACTGCTCTTCCAACAGGCTGTTGGCCCCTTCCCCACACTCAAGAAGTCTGGACAAGGAAACATACTGAACTTGTTTTGAAATTTACCAGCATACTGGGGACTCAAAATAGAAAGCCAAATTCTATGTAGTAGTAAACACTTATGGTGATCTTCAAAGTACGCTCACGCAGGACCGTGGCCTGCCTTTATGTGATCTGTGGGCAAAAGGTGCCCCATCAGGTTGGATGAATTTGAAAAGAAACCTCCTCTGGATGCACGCTGCTCTGTGGACACACGGCTTATAACCAGACTATACTCTTTAAAGAAAAAGGCATCCCTACCCCCAGGTGGGTACAGGCTGGCGCCGGAGCCCATCTTGATGAGTGGAACATGGGCTGGATTTCAAATCCCAAGTGCCTTGGCCAACACTTTTGTGCGGTATACACACCATACAACCACACATAGCAGCCCTGGATCTGTTGACTCCTCAGGGTTCAACTGATCCCCCTCATGAACCTCAAGAGGTCAATCAATGGGAGGCATCCTGCCTACACCTCCACTGATCATTACCTGCTTTACACGATACTGGCCATCCTTGAAATTTTTCATCTGAACAAAATGGGACTGTAAAAAGCTTGCTAATCATTGTGTATATATAACATAGAAATATATAAAAGGAGCTTTTGTTTGGAGATATGCAAAAGCTTAAAACTAGAAAACATCTTCTTAGGCCATGGTAGTTTAGAGACATAAGTATAGTTGGTAAGAATGTTCAGTCAATCTGAACTGAGAACTGCAAAAATTCATTTTTTTCCCTCTTTCTCCAATTGGAGGTACTTTCTGCCTGGGATCCCTATTCTGGCCAATGTAGAACTATTCATGTGTATGTATAGCTGAATCACTTTGCTGTACACTTGAAACTAACATTGTAAATTGACTACACATCAATAAAAAATGAGAATTTAAAAAATGTAGAACTGTTCAACTAGTTACTTTCAAGTAAACTAAGTCAAAATCAGTGGGTTTTAACCACCGTTTCAACTCAGTGTGTGCATGTGTGTATGCGTGAGACAGGAATGTCCCCCTGTGTATAGGGTAGAAGGAAGTTACCTCACTGTCTGCATCTGCTTGGCCCCATGCTGGCCTCTGGCTTCAAATGTAACTCACCTCATCTGGTCCTTACTCACATCCCATGCTGGCAGATTGTCTGAGATGCAACTGTGTTCTCATCAGATGCCTGAAGCATCATTCGCCCTCCATCTTCCACCATGGGGCCCACACACATTCAGGCAAGAAGCCCCTGTAGGCCTCCCAGCTCTCCTTTCTTGTTTTCTCTTTCTTCTTCTCCCCTCTCTTCTTCCCCTCACTACTTCCCAGCCCTCCCTAACCCTCCCCTTTCTTCTCTCTCCTCTCCTCTCCTCTCTTCCCTTCCATTCCCTGCCTCTCCCCTTCTTCTTCTCCTCTTTCTCCTCCTCCTCTTCCATACACACACTTGATGCCACTGGGACATTCAGATGCCTCCCCCTCAGCATTCTGGGGCCTTAGGAGGCTGTCTCTACACTTTTTTTTCCCCACTAGACATACCGCCATTTCTACTCTATGGCAGCCTTTCTATGATGGACAGAGAACTTACCTGAAGCATGAAAGCTCCCCAGATTGTTCACTGGGAAGCTTGACACAGATCCTCTTGACTTCAAGGCAGAGCTTATCATGCCTCATGCCCCCGCCACCCGCCAAGATTCATCTTGAGGGGTGAAGGGAGGCACAAAGCGGGGCCACTCACACTCACATCTAACCCTCTGACTTCATCTCTACCTCTCTTCTTCCCCCAGGAACAGAGGTCAGTGGTGAGGGAAGGAACTGGCTGGTTACATCTACTGTGCGAATCTTCCATCTGAACCCTCAGCACTTGAACTTAAAACTAAATACGTGCCACCTTAGTCTGGAAGCTCCACCATGCCGTCAATGGGAAAAGGTCCCCAGGATGCAAGCAAGTTGAAAATGGAGGGTGTCACAACACATGCATTACCATGTCAGATGCTGTCCTGCCACAAGCTAGCATGAGTGGAAGGGGTGCTGAAGCTGGGGCACCATTCGTGCTCCAGGAGTGAGGAAACTCTGGAGCAGAATGAGAGTCAGGCAGTGGCACTTGGACTACAACAGGATGGGAAGGCAGTGTAAAGATACATATCAAAAGTTCTTTTTTAAAAAAAAAAGTGTGTCCCCTACAGCAGCCCAGCAATTCCATTTCTAGGGGGTTATCTTAAGGAAACTAGACAAGTGCACACCGATTATCTATAAAGATGTTCCACACAGAACTAGTTACAATGAAAAAAAACTGAAATCATCTACACATTCAACAATGGGAAACAGATATATAAATAACTCTGCCCTTGCAATAGAATATTATGTAACCATTAAAAAGTGATGACCTGAACTGTTTATTGGAGTGAGAACATATTAAGATATCTGAAAAAGTGAAAAGGCAGCTTACTAAGCAAAATTCACAGTATAATCTTATTTTTATTATATACATATATTCTGGTGTGCAATGTTCTCAGTTTTACATCTATATTTTCTAAATTTTCTGCAAAGAACAAGTATTACTGTTTTAATAAGAGAACGTAATAAAAAATTTTTTTGGTTGTATTCCGAAGAGAAGCTTTGTGTTTGGAGGAAACAGAGGAAAAATCACTTGTGGGCAAAACGGAATTGCTAATTCTAGAAATCTGTTGATGAGCCTGGTCTGCCCACTTCGGGGGACAGCTCTTTTGTGGCCCTTCCCTTCTCAAAGGGCACCAGTCAGGTTCTTCATTGCAAACAGCAGAGCCTACCCGGCCAGTGTCAGCCAAAAGCAAGTTCATGAAAGGATATTGGGATGTCTACTTCTGGGAAAAGAAAGATGTGCTTTTTCCTATTCCTTCCGCTGAGTACAGCTAAAAATCATAGATGTTATATATGAAATAATCCTAAGAAAATTCTGAAAGGTGGGGAGGGGAAGGCAGACAAGCAAGCTATGAACTTGGGACCCAAAGAATGACATGGAGGTAAAATTTCTGGGCTTTCTTTTTTCTCATCTATCCCAGACTGGGAGCTGAAGAAGCCTGTAACCCAGAAATACAAATGAGCACAGGCATTAAAAAACAAATCAAAAAAAGCCCCACTAAAAACCTCTTCTCTCCAGCCAAGAACCAGAAAAGGATCACAAGGCAAAAGACTTTTAGACACAATGCTCTTCTCCAGCCAAACATCATAGAAAAAATGGTGCCTACTCACACTTAGGCCAGCAAAGGCAAAATGAGGAACCTAGACTTCCACCCTGGCCAGTCTGTAATGAGACTCCCCAGCCCTCCTGCTGGTGTGGCGTCAAGGAAGACCAAGTAAGGGGCTGGGGTCTTCATCCCCACCAAGTGGCAACAAGCCCTCCTGAGCAGCCTGAACTTCCACACCCACCTAGAATTATCAAGCTACCCTGTCCCCTCCCCACTGGGGGTGGTATTAGAGGAGGCCTGAGGAGGTCAGGACTTCATCACTACCCAGAGGCAATAAGGCCACCTCCCTTTACTGGAGTGTCAGTGGAGGACACATAGTGAGCAGTAACAAGGCACTTCTGCCCCTCCCAGCCAGGGTGTTATCGGTGAAGGCCTGATGGGAAACCAGAACTCCCACCTCCACTCTAGTAATGAGGAATCCCTACCCGACTCGCGTGTTAACAGAGGCCAAGTAGGGAACCTGGATTTCTACCCACCCCACCCCACCCCGGCAGTAACAGGGCAGCACCTCCCCCTTCCCCTGCCAGAGCAACGTCCAGAAACATCAGCCACAACAAAGATGTGCGTGAGATCCAGAGTATCGTAACAGAATAACCACAACGTCCAGTTTCAATAGAAAAGAACTCTTTAAGAACCAGGAAAATCTCAACATGAATGTAACAGAGACAATAGAGGCCAACACCAAAATGAGAGAAACATTAGAATTATCTGACAAAGGTTTTCAAGCCGATATCAAACACACAATTCAACTTACAATTATGAACATACTTCAAACAAGTAAAAAGACAGAAGTTTCATCAAAGAAGTGGAATGTTTCAGCAAATAAACAGAAGATATAGAAAAAGAAGGAAATGGAATTTTAGAACTGAAAAATATAGTAACTTAAAAAAAAAAAAACTCAATGTAGTTTTTGGATGAGCTCAACAGTGGAATGGAAGAACAAAGAGAAGAATCAGTAAATCTGAAGGCAGAATGGTAGAAGTAACCCAGCATGAAAAACAGAGAGAAAATAGACAGAGTGAAAAAATCAACAAAGCCTCGAGGGCTTGTGGAACAAAAGATACAACATTTTTGTCATCAGAGTCCAAGAAGCAGAGGAGAAAAGGGCAGGGCTGGAAAAGTATTCAAAGAGATAATGGCTGAAAACTTCCCAAATTTGGCAAAAGGCATAAATCTCATATTCAAGAAGCTGAGTGGCAAGCCCCAAACAAGATAAAACCCAAAGAAATCCTTTCCAGGACAGATCATGGTCCAACTTCTGAAAATTAAAGGCAAATTTTAAAAAATTTAAAGCAGCTGAAGAAAAAAATTACCTTACCTATAAAAAGAAAAATAATTTACATTACAGTGGATTTCTCATCATAAACTGTGGAGGCCAGAAGGGAGTGGCACAACATTATTCAAGTGTGGAAAGAAAAGAACTGTCAACTCAAAATCAAGCAGGAATATTCTCCAGGATTGAATAAGAAATTAAGACATTCTCTGATGAAGGAAACTAAGAGAATTTGTCACTGGCAGATTTAATCAAAATTAATGGCAAAAAGAAGTTCTCTAAACAGAAAGAAAATGACAAAATAAGTCTTGGGACAGTAGGAGGGAAGGAAGAATACAGGGAGGGCAAAATTAGGGATACATACAATGGTCCTCCTCTTCCATTTTCTAAATTATGTTTGATGGTTGAAGCGAAAATTGTAACATTATCTGATGTGGTCCTAAAAGAATTTGGAGGAAATATGTAAGGTAATTATATTATAAATAGGGGAGGGTAAAGGGACTTACAGGGAGACAAGTTGCTATGCTTCACTTGAACTGCAGAATGTCAATACCAGCAGACTGTGATAAGTTATGTATAAATAATGTAATATCTAGAGCAACCACTAAAAAAGCTATCAAAGAGACATAGCAGAAAACATGACAGGTTAGTCAAAATGCAATTCTAAAAAAAACCTCAAGTAACCCACAGGAAGGCAGATAAAACAAAACAGAAACAAACAAACAAAACAGAACAAACAGGAAAGAAGAAACAAATTGGTATACTTAAGGACTATGATACCAATAACTACAGTAAATGTAAATAGTCTAAATATAGAAATTAAACAAGAAAGATTATCAGGGTGGATTTTAAAACGTGGCCCGACCATATGCTGTCTCACTTCAAATATAATCATATAGGTAGGCTGAAAGTAAAAAAGGATGGGAGAGGATATGTCATGGAAACTTGAATCAAAAGAAAGCAGGTGGCTATATTAATATCTAATAAAGTAAATTTCAGCAAAGAAAATTATCACAGGCAGAGAAGGACATTACCTAATGATTTTTAAAATATCAATCCACAAGAAAGACATAGCAATCCTGAAAGGGTATGTACCAATCAATGGAGCTACAAAATGTGTGAAGCAAAATTACCAATAAACTTGAAAGAAGAACTAGACAAAATCCACAATTATAGTCGGAGACATCTGCACCCCTCTCTCAACAATCCATAGAACAAGTCGACAGAATATCAACAATATAAAAGAACTCAACACCACCATCAACCAACGGAATCTAATCAACGTTTAGGGAACACTGAGCCCAGCGACAGCGACATACATCCTCAAGCATTCACAGAACATGTTCTAAGACTGGCCATATCTTGGACCATTAAGCAAACCTCAACAAATGTAAATGTAAAAGACACTGAGTAGCTCACAAATCTCCTGGAGGGTCAGAGAGTCAGACATGGAAGCTCTGTCACCAAGAACAACAAGGATACCACTCCAGCCTGACCACAAGTCTGCCTCTGCAGAGATGCCTCTGCCACTGCCACGCGACTGTGCCACATGCCGACACTACCAGGACCCCCTGCCGCCCCCCTGAAACTGGATCCCTTGCAGTGCCACCTTCCTCGTATGACTCCTTTCAAGATCAAAGTCTGCTTCGAGGGTGTCTCACTAAAGGAGCCTAAGACACAACTCCCCATTCAATTGCAAAGGGCAGGGGCTGAGAAAGCAGGCATCTAGTTCCTGCATTGGGGAATTAAGACTCAGAATGCAGAAACAAACCTAAGAAAGAAAGCCAAAAAAGCTAGATGTCACAAACACCGGAAGTGCCTGCCATGGAAGGGATGGCCCCGACGCCTCCCCCAGCAGTCGCACCACGCCCTCTGCTCCTGGCCCAGGTTCTGGGTGCCTACACAATTGCCACAGGAAGGCCTGGGTTTTCCTGGAGGACTTTTTTGCAGCTTTCCTTGCACACACCCACAGATCCGGAGTCAACTTCTCACCCGTAAGAACTCTCGGGTGGAATAAGTCACCAGTTAAAATGAACTCATTGCAAATTTCACATTATCTCACCCACCAATCTTGCTTGAGTGCAATCTTATCTTCAGGTCGGGGTTGTTTTCCTCTAGACATGAATCAGGCTCAGACACAGGACCAGCCATCTGTCAGGAGGAGCTGGTAAGGACGGAACACACGCGTGTACATACACACTCACAGGTGACAGACCTGTTCCTGTCGGGCTGAGAGAGACAAGTGACTCCCAGACACTCAGCTCACCCTCTACCCCAGACCAACTGTACAAGATCCTCCCTGGTCCCAGATTAAGAAATCACAGACACAGAGTGTGGACAGGGAGAAAACAGCATCAGGATCGCTCCCCTCGCCGCCCAAGTCATCCAAGTTCTCACCCATCCTGACGTCTTCTGGCTTCAGGACGAAAGGAAAGATGAGTAAGGAGAGGAGTGGGAGGTGGCACAGACAGCAGTTAAGACCTTTGGTGTCAGGGTGACCTGCGCTCAAATCCTAGCTTGGCCACTTCAGGCTCTGTGCCTTTACGCAAATTAATCTCTGCACAGTTTATTCAACCGAAAAAACAGGATAATCAGGCCTTAAAATTGTTAAGAGGATTAAAATGAGATGCTTTTTGTAGTGTTTGGTACACAGTACGTGCTCAGTAAATCAGTGCTGCTCATGTTATTACTAAGGCAGAGTTTTGGTTGTCGTTGTTTTTTAAGTAGAGACTACTGAGGGCGGAAAGAATGCTACTATGTTTGCACCATCTTAAAGGTGAGGGGGCTGAATTAAAGAAAAGCCCAGAGTCTCCCTTCCCTGAGCCATAAGCCCCAGGTGCATAGCTGTAGATGACACAGCACTGAGCCTCATGCTGGAATGCTGACCCACTGTGGCCATGGCCCCCCAGGGCTGGAGCTGGATGGCTGGCCTTGGTTGGCCAGAGACACCCAAGGGTTCACCATGCACCCAAGACAGGATTTGGGTCTGGTTCCTGGATCCAAGGTCTGGGGACACAGAGACAACCTGCAGAGGAAACTGTGGCCAGAAACAAAGCAAGAAAGCACAGGAGGCCCACCTCTTGCAAAGGGAGCTCCCCACTCATTAAAGGAGGGCAGGGAAGGGGTTGGTGGGCCTGAGAGCCCACCTGAGTGAGGGGGTCACAGCCAAGTTAAAGACCAAGCCCATGGAAACCTACCGGCAGAAAAGAGTAAGAGCCCTTTCAAATCCACTCTGAAACTCCACACATCAGAAACAACTGTGTCCTCAAAATGAAGTGCAGAGAGAATCATTCCCCGGTGAAGGTTCCCCTGTGGAACACTTCCTGTGGCAGTTGCCAGTCAGAAGCCAGGTCATGAGGCACAAAGACCACAACATCTGCTTCTCGTAAGTTCTGCCAAGTAGCATATGGGTCTGACTACACAGTTCAAATCCCAGCTCCATGACAAGCTGTGTGACCTTAGGCAGGTCGCTGAACTGATCTGTGCCAGTTTCCCTCTGCAAAAACTGGCAGAGTAATAGCCAACCATACAGGGGTTAAATGAGAGAAGGTCTGGTAAATTCTTGCAACAGGGTCTGGGACATACCAAGCCCTTGAAACACAGTTATTTATAAGTATTGTTATTATTAATATTAGTATCAGGGCCACTCTCCTCCCAATGTGGGAGCCAAGGAAACAGCGTAGGACCTAGGAAATAGGGACAAAATCCACAAGGAAGTGAAAGAACGAACTGAAAACACATAGGTGACCTCATTTCCCAGGACATATTCAGGAAGATCCCAGCAAAAGCAAAAGGGCAGACGCCTCTCAGGCCAGACAGACCTCAGTTCAAAGCCTGGCTTCAACACTTACTCTGTGACATTGGGCATGTTGCTTAACTTCTCTGAGCTTCTGAATTCTCATCCCCAAAATAGGGATAAAGATTCCTAATACCTCCCTTGCAGATTTATTCCTGGGGATTGAATAATGCACAAATGTACCCAGCTCAGCACAGAGCTGGTCCTAGCAAAAACTGGTCCCTGCTCCAGGTGTGAAATTCTGCAGCTTTTGGCTTAACTCTCATGGCTATGAATACAACCTCCGAAGTAAAGAGAAAAGTCTTCCCCACTTCCCATGCCATCTATTCTCTCCTCCCATCTGAATTCTAAGCAACATCTGGTAAACGGTAATAGCTAACCCACTATTGGCCTCTCACTGTGGGAGACCTGAGCTCAAAGTCCAGCTCCTTTGATGGCTGTGTGACCCTGGACACCTTTCTTCTCTTCTCTGGGCTTTGGTAGTCTCATTTAGTTCTACGGGTTCAATTACTTATTATACATAAAAGGGCCTTAACCTAAGACTTGGCACATATGTGCGGGTGCCCTACATTTTATATACATCATGTCAGGTAATCCTGTATCGCCCATGTTTCAGCCTGAAACTGAGACTCAGAGAGGTTACACCACTAACCCAAAGTCACAGAGCTACCTTTCCCAGTGTAAATGGTGGGCTCCAGACACAGCCACACAGAGAAAAGGGTTTGGCTGCCCCCATGGAGTGCACCCCCAGGAGACTCCAACACGGGCTTGGAGCCCTGAAGCCAGCTCTCTCCCTGCCAGCATCAAAGCAGCTCCTGGCTCTCAGGGAGCCCCAACACACAGTGTGGGCCCCCGTCTCTCCAGGCGTCAGCGAACATGGTTCATGTTCAGAAGCCGGGTGCGTGCCAGTTTCACAAGGAGATTGCTGGCAGGCCCCACGGTCTCTGTTACTAGAGACTCAGCTGCCGGTAAAAGAAGCCCATTGTGCGCCCTCTGAATGAAGAATACCCCATTTAGAGAAAGAATTCAACTGGTTTCTCACAGAGAAAGAAGACAGGCCCAGTGAAAAGAGAGAACAATGCTGATCATTCACCAGATTTTTACTTAACATCAAAGCCAGGTGACCAACCAGGTGAAGGGCCACACAGCACGGAGCGGGCAGTGGGGAGAGAGCGGTGGCTGAGGAGTGGGGACACAGAGCTCCAGGCCCAGCTCCCTCACCGAGCACCTTGGCCAACTTACCTCCCAGCTCCTCCAAATGAATCTATGGGAGTGTGTTGGCTCAAAGCTCTGCCACATTGGTTCCGTGATAAGACTTGAGTGCACAAGACGGTCTGCGCTCAGCTCGTTTTCAAATGTGGCTGCACACTGCAGTCACCTGGAGAGAGTTTATAAAAATACTGATGCTTGGACCCACAGCCAGAGATTCTGATTTCATTGGTACAGGGCACGGCCCGGGCATTGGAAATTTTTCAGAGCTCCCCAGGGTGATTTTAAGGTACAGCCAAGACTGAGAACCAGTGAGCCCCAGGGGCAGAAACTGTTCTGTCCATAGCTGTATCTGGAGCTGAGCACAGGGCCTCTGTACACCTGGTGCCCAGTAAATGCCTGCAGGATGAATGGGCTCAAGGGCTGCTCCAAGACATTCGAAAGAAGCCACCCAGCCCTTGCTTCAATGAGGCAGCTCTGTGTTTATCACTCTATCTATTGGGATTTGGCACAAGGTTTCATTTTTTTAAAAAAGGCTGTCTGCTTTAAACACTTAAAAAAGAAACCAAAAACCACTGGACCATAAATCTCTTGAGATTCTTTCCAACTGCAAAGCACACCTATTCCAAGGCCATAGATCCCTTTACGCCCTCTGAGAGCAGTAATGTTTTTCAGATAAATTATCAGGGCGGGCAAGTCCTGGGAAGGGTCCCTCTGAAGGCTGTTCTGAATCCCATCTGCTAAAGCCAAGGGCTTAGCTCGCACTGGCAGCCCCTCTTCTCGTGAGGAGCCCTCCTCGGCCTGACCCCATGGCCCATGCTCCCCAGCATTCCGTCCCCTGTTCTTCTCTCCCTTCACGCTCCTTCCCTGCATGGACCCAACCACTCCCAAGGTTCTAAGTCTCATGTATAAGTTGGTGAATACAAATCAAAATCTCTAGCCCTGCCCTGCTATTCGGAGCATCAGACTTCTGGCCACTGAGTATCTCCCCCTCAACTTCCCTCAGGCACTTCAAATCCAGTCTGCCCCAGAAATGAACTTACTACCTTCCCCACCCAAACCTGCTCCTCCTCCGGCCTTCCCTATTTTGATGAACACCATCACATCCACCCGGTTGCCCAAACCAGGAAACTGGAACCATCTTCGACCTCTCCCTTTCCCTCTCCCTCTCCCTCTCCCTCGCCGTGATCACACCCCACCCCGTGAGTTTTATCTGTAAATCAGCCACTGACCTCACCTTTCTCTGCTCCTTCTCATTTCTTTATCCTCCGCAGGACTTTCAGGGTATCCTTCTAAAAGCCGGATCCAAAGATATCACTAGGAATAAGGTTCTGGTTCCTTAGCAAGGCAGACAAGATAGGGAGTCCACACCATGGTGCCCCCACATTCCCAGTGTTGTTCCCTGTCACCTCCCTCCCCCTCTTACATCCTGACCACTCGGGCTGACCCGAGACACTACTTCATGGTAACATGTTTGCCGTGTTTTGTGCCTCTCCTGTACATCAAGAGGCCTGAACTTGTGATCTTTCACCCTTCCTTGCCTTGCTCTCCCAACTGAAATGCCCTGCCCCCTCGACATGGCAAACACCTACTATTTTTCAAGGCTCAGAAAGAACTGGCTTTCAGAGCTTTGCCTCATCCTTTGCAAGGCATGCCTGATCAAGTGGCTTCTTAAATAAAAGACAGCAAATACTTGGGTAGATCTGTTATGTGCTAAACAGTTTTCTAAGCACCTTACATATTTTAACTAATTTAATTTTCACAATAGCCCAGTGAGACAGGACTATAATTATCCCCATTTTACAAAAAAACTAAACTGAGTTATGGAGAGGTAAAGCTCAGGAACTGGGACTTGAGCCCAGAAGATGCTCTTAATCACTGCCTCCTAAGAATATGTATCTGGATACACATTTTACTTGCCATAGGAAAACTCTGGCCACGTTTTTTTCAGCTGATGACTCTTCTTCAAATCAAATCTTCCACTGACACCCAGCCTGTCGCACAGAAAAGAGGGGCTGAAGATGGTCTGTGGAGAGAGTGTAGCTCTCACACTCCCCAGTCCTAGCATCAACATTCGAGAGAATGCTGAAGCCCCTCAGGGCTCCAAAGAGGAGTTTGAAAAGGAGTGTCCTAAGACATCTTTTCCATTCTGTTGTTTATTGGCAAGATGCCCTCCATATCCAAAAGTACTTATGAGATGATGGGATGGTCTCCAGACCAGCAACGCAGTTTGTGTGTGAAAACATTCAAGGGACATCTTCACAAAGAGTCGCATGCCATTTCCACATGGCCGAAGCCTATTCCACTAA
The DNA here is from genome assembly GCF_036321535.1 of Camelus dromedarius. NCBI lineage: Eukaryota > Metazoa > Chordata > Mammalia > Artiodactyla > Camelidae > Camelus > Camelus dromedarius. The sequence continues at coordinate 23,800,382 of NC_087447.1, forward strand.
AAACCCAATCACTGGGTTTCAAAGCTTTCTTTCCTTAAGTAGAGTGTGCAAAGTATAATTTAACTTTTCAGTAACTCAGATCATTCCTTTCCAATGTCAGTCATTGGACAGTGTAGGAATATTCTGTGCAACTGAAAGCTGTTTGCCCACACTCCCAGCAAGTGCATCCATGAGCACCCAATTGCGTGTTTTGGACTTCTTCATTTCCACCATCAGGGGGTCAGGTGTCATTTCTGCTTTCACATTCTTATTTCTAACAGCTTCTTCCCCACCCCTTCTAATCTGGTCCTTCTAACAGCTATGGATTTTTTAAAAATGAAACTTGTTATAATCATGCCCAAGGTAGGAACATATATCTGGAAAGAAATAGAAGCAGAGAGGCTCTCCTCTTAGTAAGATGAATGATCTTTAGTAAAACGACTTTGTTATTTTTCTGGTAAGTTCTTAGGAGATCTCTTCCCGTCCTCTTCTTTCGTTTAGTATTTACTAAGCACACCTTATGTACAAAAAGACTGGGCTGGATGCTGAGGACAAAAAGATGGCTGAAGCACAATCCACTTCACTCTGCCTTGGGGGGTGGCCGGAAGTCTTCTCAGAGGAGGTGGCATGTAAGCCAATTCCTGAAACATCTATTATTAAGACCTCAACCTATCTCACCATCAACAGAGACAAAGAAAATAGACTGGGGAAAGGGCAGGCCAACCAGATGCAAAGGCAAGGAAGGATAAGAAAGTCCAGTGAGTCTTGGAGCCCCAGATAGTTCAGTCAGTCTGAAGCACGCGTGTATTTGTAGAAAGGAAGAGGAATGGCAGCTGAATGAAAAAAGAAATCTTGGCGAGTAAATTGCTCATATATTTTAAATGCTTTAAGGAAAGATAATGCAAACTTTTCAAGGAAGATTAATAATTGACTTTATCACACCCACCTGTATTCAATGAGCCAAGTTAATCTGCTGCAGGGGAAAAAAAGAAATACTGAATAACGTTGAGCAACTCCCACTTGCCAGACACTGCTGTAGTATTTCACATGTATAATCTCACAGAATTGTCCCAACAACCCTATGAGGTGGGAATGAATATCGCACTTACAGAAGAGGAAACAGAGCAAGGAAAGGTTATGTAACTTCCAAGGACCCAGAGTAAGAAAGCATAGTCTGACTGCACAGATGAAGGCCTTGGAGTTGAAACAGGTGAGCTGATGAGGTGCAGGACTGAGAGTCTGAGGAAGGGAAGGAGATGGGAGAAGGAGAGGAGGAGCTAGAGCATGAGTGGGGAGGGGGAGTGGGGGGAGGAGTGCAGGGGTGGACACGGAGGAGGAGAGAAGGAGTCATGGTGGTAGTTCCCCGTGGGAGACCCTCTGAGATAAGTTCTAGGGCTGGAGGCCCCACTGTTCAGAAGACCCTTTGTCCCAAGCCATGGGAGAGTGGATGGAGCCCAGGCTTCCCATGGGTGGAGCCCATGGGCATCAGCCATGCGGGTGAGGGAGGAGGTGACCAGCAGCCACAGCACTGGGCACGGGACAAGCCTTCCACCTCCACAACCCAGAGACGGTTAATGCAGACAGGACCAAAGGACTTTGGGCTGGGAGAGTCCTGGAGAGCAGCCAATGCAGACCCCTCATTTTATAGCTGATGAAACTGAGGGAGGCTAAGTGATGTGCCCATGGGTACTCAACACTAGCATGTGCCTTTTTTCTCTTTGCCTGCAATGACTATCTGATAGAAGACGAGGCAGGACTTAAAATCTGGGTCTCCTGATCTCCTGGAATCCAAATGTTCACCATGATCCCTTCCCTCCTCCAGGGTCAAGTGCTCAGCCAAGGTCTGGAGAACTAGAAGTCCAGGGAAGTCACCTGAAGAAAGGGCTAGGGCTTCAAGGGCAGGAGCAGAGGGAGGTAGAAGACACTGTTGACACAGTAAACCTTGGCCAGCTTCCTGAGGACAGGCATTTGTCTGTGAGTTACGTCCATGAAATACAGGATGAACCCCAATGTTCTGTCTCCGTATTTTCTTAAATAATATGCCTTGTCACTGACTGAGCAAAGGGAAGAAAGAGACTTCTGGAAGAAATGAGCGGTGAAAGGCTGGAAGCCAAAGAAGAACCTTTTGTCAAGAAATTACACAATATTCAGTCAATGAGTGAATAGCTACCAGGGTGTCCTGAAACACGTTCTTTGTGCTGCACTCTACACAGCCACTCTGCTGATAATTCAAAAGTATATTCTAGCATTGGCTTGCTAGCGGTTAAAATTTGTTTGACAAATAGACACTGTCTCCTACTGTCCCCTGCCTCCCCCATTCATATTCCAGGGAGCCCCTGGACTGCTCCACAAGACAGCAACTAAAGGTCACTGTTCCAGCAAGGGGGCCACCAGACTCTCCAGGACAAGTTCTGATTGGCCAGCACTTGTGTGAGTACTCTTTGTTAAATATTTGAATATCACCCTTACTTACAAAAAAACTCTACAGTTCAGTTTGACCAAGTTATGGGAAATTAATGCTGTACTATATACTCTTTCTATCAGATATCTTCTGAGATTCCACTAAAGGTCAAATCCTGTCCAAACACAGACTAAAACAGACCTGGGTCTGTGCAGGTTTCATGGAGCTTTTAGTCTAGTGGGGAAGGTCCGACTCTCAACTTCACACCATCATCCAACAAGATGCCCTACATGCTTCATTAATCTGGTGGTTCTCAACAGGAGATGGTACAGTCCCCCTATGGGGCTTTTAGAAATGGGGGGAGGTATTTTCTGTTGTTGTGATAACTGGAGGGTGTGACAGGATTTTAGCAGGAATACAAAGGACAATCCTGCAAAAAGAATGATTGTTCTACCCCAAAAGCACCAAGATTTGAGAGAGAAGGAATTATAAGCAATCAACATTGAATCCCTGTCAGACAAAATGGTCTGCATGTTGAACCACAGCCAGCCAGAGTTTTAAATGATGCTTATTATTGAATAATTGGGCATAATATAGAGGGGTGAAAAGAATTTAAGGGCGAAGTTCTGGCTACAGACTCCTACTCTATAGTAAGACAAGGTGTTGCACATAACCAGTGCTCCTCCACCCCGTCAACCATGGAGCTCCATATTCTGAATAAGTACCTGCAGGACCAAATGGAAAAAAGCTGTTTACTGAAAACTATACTACCACTAGCCAAAGACTGTATTTTGAATACTGAGTTTCAGGCTAGTACACAAAGAGTTAAGTCCCTTGATTGTCCCTGTTTTTTTTTTAATGGGCACTGTACCTCCTAATCCTTGTGGTTTCATTCCTTACCAGCCAGAAAGCATTGTCTGAACCCACACACTTCTCTCTTAAGCTTTCCTTACAGTCCCTCTGTTGCAGAAACAGGAGTGTTAGTTTCACCCGCGGCATTCCTCTAAAGGAAAGCAAAGATCTCTTGTCCCTGACCGCAAGGCTGGGAGCTGGCAAAATAAATTCTAGTGAAGAAATCAGTAGTCTAGAATGCTAATCCATCATTCAGCCAAAACTGCAAAATATCTTCCCGGCCTCACTCCTGATTCCCACAACACGACCATGGGAGCTGTTAGCTTGTAGATCGTGACACATCGGAGACAGGTAGTGAGTATCCGTTGAGTGAATGAATAAAATGATGAAAAAAACAGACTATGGGTCACAGCAAGACCTGGACACAGTTCAAGTCACCAAAGAAGTCAATTCCACGTGGGGCTCAGAGGCTGGAATCTAACACTCTGACCTGTCTCCTATTAGATATTGAATAGATTTTTATTGATTACTGATAGTAATAACAGCTAACTTACGTGCCAAGCGCTGTACTAAATGCTGTACCTGGATCCTTTTATTTAAAATTCACAGCAATGCTGAACAGTGGGACTCATCGTTATCTCCATTGTCCAGACAAGGAGAGTGAGGTAATGAGAGGTTAAGCTACATGCCCAAGATCACAGAGCTAGAAAGGGATGAGCAGGTTACCAATCCTGGTGTCTTGTCCCGAGAGTTCAGCCACCCCGCTCTCTGGAAGGGAGGAAGGTGAGTTACTGACTTCTCACTGGCTGGAGCCCCTAGGATCCCAACATGTTGCACTGGGCAGTTTTTAGAGGCTGTCTCAGAGAAATAGGAGTTGAAGAAGCTGCGTTCTAAAACCCAGAGCATCACCACCAAATACTTAAGGAGCACTGCACCAGGCTCTGTGCTGAAAACTCAGGAACTAAAGCATGTGTTCAGAAGCTCTAAAGCTGTAGAAACTAGACAGGCCTAAGAGAGGAAGAAGGATCAGGGACAGATTCACAGACATGGTGGCATCTGACAGCCTTGCAAGGAGATCGGGATTTGGAGAGAAAGAAGAGGTACATAGGGAGGAACACATCACTGCTTCCTCTTAAAATAGAAAGAAGAGTGATCTGCCTTGAAGAAAGAACTTGATCCTCTGGCAACTCACTCCTGCTGTTCAGAGCCAGGGGCCAGGTCTAAACACACTAGAGTAATCAGCACAGTCCAGAACCAGATCTCGGGAAGAATTTTTAAGAAGGCATTCCCAGGGTGACAGGAAAAAGTCTGGGGCTGGTGGCCATAATGAGAGGAGTTTTGCTAGTGCCAAGAACCCAAGGGGCAAGAGTAGGTGTGCACAGGTGCTCAGATCAAAAGAAGCTACTCCTCTGCCCCTTTCAATTTACAGGATTATACAATAGAAGTGTATACATCTCTCCAGAGGTTCAGCTTTCACAGGATCCTTTAATTGTTCCAAATTGGCACTGAGTCCCATCTTATTTATTCATGTTTATTCTAGAGTTTCTCACACAACAACTCCTTGGAAGTCCCCAGGCAAACCTGGGGCTCTGTTCAAGATGAGTCACTCAGGAGCTCCAAGGAGTTGCCCTGGGCTGAGCCAGTCTTTTCCTCAGCAAGGGATGCTGAGAACAGGTGTAGGGTCTTTATTCCTGAGTCAGGACAGCCTGGGAAACTTCAGGGGTCATGGAGGGAAGAGGGGCAGAAACACCTGATGAGGGTGCCTGGATCCTCAAAGGGTTGGCATTTTGGATGTGCTCATTAATAGTAATTGATGGATAAGACTGCTCAAGGATATTCTTAGGGAAATGGGATTGGCAATATCTTTGGCTTTTTATAGCAATGAAGAATTTTCAAAGACTAGATTTGCAGACTCTGTGCTTCATGCTTCCAAGGATATTGCCCATTGTATCATTCATGATGCAGGTAACAGAAACCCAACATGAACTAGCTTTTTTTAAAATGAGGGGAAATTATTAGTTTGTCTAACTGAAAACACTAAAGGGAGTTCAGGCATGGCTGGATCAAGGGGCTCAAATAATCATCAGGATTTGGTTTCTCTCCATGTCACCTCCACTTCCTTATGTGAGGGTTTCACTCTCAAGCAGTCGCCTACCACATAATGGACCCTCAGCAGCTCCAGGCTTACACCTTCCCAGCTTCAAGTCCAGGAGAAAGAAGTTCGTTTCAATAGCTCCAAGAAAGATCTGTGATTAAGTCTCTTCTCAGGCTGTTGGCTGATTTCCAAAAGCAAATATTTCAAAAAGTTACAAAGTGACACTTCCACTATAGTCATGGTCCTGCCTAGAAACAGACCCCAATTCTCTAGGGGAGAAATGTCAAAGTTACATTATAAGAAGAGCATGTGGGCTGGGATAGCATGTTGAGCCATCCCCAGAAAATATGGTCTGCAGGTGACTAGTAAGCACACTGGAGATTGAGAGGCCGGGCACAGCACCAATTTTAGGCTCACTACTTATTTAATATCTTGCTTTCCAAAGTTCCTAATGTATACCTCTACCAAAGAATCAATACACCATCTATACTGCATACATGGTAAGAAGACAGAATATTTTCTAAGTAATGTCCCATTTTCACTCATCTGGTCAATCAGTAAATAGTCATAGAATCTCTTCTATGGACAAGACATGGTCACAGGTGCCAGGAACAGAGTGGTAAATAGGACGGATTGGACCCTGGTTTTGTGAGGCACCCCCTTTTTCTTAAGGTGTCAAGGATCTACACAGCCTCTTCATGGCCATCCCAAAGGGTCCTGGAGGTCTCCCAATTTGGACCCTTGGAATTCTCCAATGAATTTGAGACAAGGCTCTGTCTTCCTAAAACCTCAAATTCTTTGCAGGACTAGCCTCCATCCCCACAGAGGATTTTGGTCAAAAAAGGACCCAAATATCTGTCATCACATGATGAAGACATTTGAGGGGAAGTCACAGAGAGAAGCCAATCCTGATGTGAGGTTGCAGCGGAGGTCTTTCCTGTCGTCTGTGATCCACTAAACTGTGACAGACACCACATCCCCACCACCACCACCACTGCCCTCATGTTCTTACCCTTGGGGCTGCTTGCCCTTGGGGAAAGGCAGGCACCTGAAGACAGCGACTAGGTTAGGACTCATCCATTCAAATGTGATCAACCCCAGCACAAAATAGCAGAAGAAAGAAATGTATTGGTTTTCACAACTTAAAGGTCCATGGGCCACCTGGAGTCAGGAATGCTGGATCCTGGAACTCAAACACTGTCTCACCTTCAGATCTCTCTCTCCCTCTCTCTCCCTCCCTCCCTCTCCCTCTCTCTCCCTCCCTCCCTCTCCCTCTCTCTCCCTCCCTCCCTCTCCATCCAACCATCTCAATCACTCTCCAACTCTCGAATTTACTTCCATTTGCACATTAGCCTTCTTCCCTCATCCTGAACATGGCTTCCTCCATGGTCAGGAAAAATGGCCCTAAGAAGCGTCAGGTTCATTGTCTTAAGTTCACTGTCTTTACTGTTCCTCACCCCAGAGGAACAGAGACCCTCTCTTTCTCCGGATCCATACTTGAGCCTAGTGAGAACTCTGATTGGCCCTGTTTGGGGCTTAGGCCCCCTCCTGGACTCATCTCAAGGCCCATGGAAGCTGGAAAACTCCAACTGGCCAGCCTGGGGAAGAACAGAACCATGACTGGAGCAGGGGAGGGGTGACTTTACCAAAGGGAAACTGTTATCGAAAGAAGAGAAAAGGAATGCTGTTCTGACAAAAATAACTAGAATCCTCCACATTGCCCAATGGCTACCTACCCCTGGGCCAGAAGACAAGAACACAAGGGCTAAGTATATGTCCTCCCTGAGCCCAAGATTTCATTGCAAATGACAGTTCCATGAATCAGCTCCTCCTATACCTCTTCCCAGTGCCTACATCCTACCCAGCTTGCAAGCCTTAATCCAAATACCACCACCTCTGTGAGGCCTCGCCTGACTCCCCCAGATCAAGAGTGGTCACCCTACCCACAATTATAAAGCACTTACTATGTATGTGCCAAGTACTGTGCTAAGCACTTTGCTTACTTTAGCTCACCTCATCTTCACACCTCCATGAGATAAGCACTATTACTGCCCCCATGTTAGTTTGCTAGGGCTGTACCACAAACTGGGTGCCTTAAATAACAGAAATTTATTGTCTCATAGTTCTGGAGGCTAGAAGTCTAAAATTAAGATGTCAGATTGGTTCCTTCTGAGGGCTGAGAGGGAGAATCTGTTGCATGACTCTCCCCTAACTTCTGGTAGCCACAGTATTCCTTGGCTTGTAGATGGCATTCTCCTCATGTCTCCACATTGCCTCCCATCTGTACGTGTCTGCCTCTGTGTCCCAATCGCCCCCTTTCACAAGGACACCGGTCATGTTGGATTAGGACTCACCCTAAAAACTTGATCACCAGCAAAGACTTTATTTTCAAATAAGGTCACATTCACAGGTACTAGGGAGCTAGGGCTTCAACATCTTTTGGGACATAATTCAACCCATAAAATACCTCCCTTTTTTCCCATGAGGAAACTGAGTCTTAGAGGATTATGTAATGCCAGAGTCGCACAACCCACAAGCAGCCTAGGTGCTGAGGTCGAGGATCTTAACTTCACTCCGTCCCTCTTCTCGTCCTCGTCCAGAAACCACATCCCTCTTCAGGACACTCAACACTGTTTACCTTGTGACCACTATTCTCGGGATTTATGTGTAATTCTGCACCACCCTTCTAGACTCTAAGCTCCTTAAAAACAGGGGTTTATCATATTTGTTTCTATTTTCCCAACCCACCTAGCAAGGATTCAATTAATATTACTCAGATGAATACAGATGACACCAAGGTCAGGGGCAAAAGCTGACTGCTGTTCTTCATAGATCATTTCATGTATGAGCCAGAGTTCTTTTTTTTTTTTAAGCCTTTTCATTGCCCCTCTGGCTTAATTCATTTATTCTTTCAACAAATATTTAATAAGCCCCTCCTATGTGTTTGGCACAGTGCTAGGAACTGAGCAAACATAAATCAGACAGAGTCCACACCTTCTTAGAGCTTAGAACCAGGTGGACAAGACAGATAAGTCGATAAATCGTTCTAATACAATGCCTTGAAGTAGAGATTGTCTTGGTGTTAGTTCTTAGAAAAGCAATGAAGGCGGGCAAGCTGGGACTTGCACAACTTCTAAGAAGTTGGAGAAGGGACCCTACAAACCAGAGACTATCTTAAAATACTGAATTTTAATATAAGAGAACACCAGCAAATAATTACCGCCCTTCCCCACGCCACTGCACCAGACAGCCAGACTGAATGGACAATGTATGAGAAAACTCTGCCCTGAAGTTAGCTTTGGTCTAAGCCAGCAAAGCCACAGAAAAACCTCACATGGGTTCCAAATCCAGGCAAACCTGGGTTTAAATCCAGGCTCTGCTACTTATAGGCTGCACACAATTAGGCAAAACCTCTTAACTTCTAGGTCTTAGTTTTCTTGTCTATAAAGTGGGATGATAATAACAAACCGGCCGGGTTGTTGTGTGGATTAAGTGAAACAAACATGCAAAGCACATCCTGTAGTAGCTGAGGCTCCATGAAAGTAATGGCAGTGGGTTCTGGACACACCAGGTCCGGGTTTGAATTCCAGCTCTGCTCTAAGGCCACCCTGGGACGCTAGTAGACCTCACTAAATCTCAGTTCCCGCCCCTGTAGAACAGGGGAAATTGTCATCTACTTCCTAGAGTTGCTGTGATGATTCATGAGACGGGCTTCTAAAGGGACTGGCTTAGCACCGTCCCTGACAGGTAAGCGTGAGTAGCCGTTCTGCTACCCCATCCACATGGCCCTTGGTCTCCCTATTACCCTCTGCTCTTTCTCCATCTTCTTGTCTGTGGCTCCTAAAAAAGCCTCCTTCTTTTTTGTATACTGCCATTTATTTCTTTTTTTTTGGAAGTATATTCAGTTTATAATGTTGTGTTAATTCCTGGTATACAGCACAGTGATTCAGTTATACATATATTTATGTTCCTTTTCGTATTTTTTTCATTATAGGCTATTACAAGGTATTGAATATAGTTCCCTGTGTTACACAGTAGGACCTTGTTGTTTGTCTAATTTTTTAACATACAAAACATAAAATTTCCCACTGTAACCATTTTTAGGTATACAATTCAGTGGCGTTAAGCCTACTCACATTGTTGTGCAACCATCACCATCATCCATCTCCAGAAGTTTTCATCTTCCCAAACAGAAACTATGCACCTATTAAATAAGAATTCCTCATTCCACCTCTCCCTATCAGCCCTGACAACCACTGTTCTATTTTCTGTTTCTATGAATTTGACTATTTTAGGTACCTCACGTAAGTGGAATTCTATAGTATTTGTCCTGGCTTATTTCATTTAATGTCCTCAAGGTTCATCCTCATGTTTCATGGTTGCAGCATGCGTCCAAATTTCACTCTGTTTCTTTTTAAGTTCAAGTTCATCTCTTGTTCCCCCATCCAATTTAGGTCACCTTCCCCTCAATGTGGAGACACGATAATACACAACACAGTGACTACATTTTTTAAAAGGAACATAAAACATTTTTTTCCTGATTACAAATGTAATGCATATTCTTTCCTATGGGACATTTGGTGATGGCTTCAAATTCTGAAGTTCACCTTGTCACCCACTGCCCTTTTGAGGAGGGAGATGTTTCATGCAGAAAATGGTTTTAAGTTGTGTATCCCACTGGGTGGGGCAGAGCTGAAGCAACAGGCAGTCTCTAATCAACATTTATTCCAATCAACACCATCCCATAGCCATAAATCTATGTTCATCCCTTAGTCACTTAGTTTTCTATGAATCCAAAGTTGAAAGACTTTCCCACTCTTCTCAATTGGGTCGTAAATCTTTCCTTAATCCTATTCATTCAAAAGAAAGGTGTTGTGGGTTTTGAAGCCGCTCCCTCGTGCTAATAAGTTTGGCCTGTTCTGTTCCCCACCAACCCCAACCCCAACCCAGAGACTCCTGCCAGGCACCGGTTCCCTGGCTTGGCTTTGGGAAGCTCACTCTAGGCAGTGGAGAGGTGCCTGATCCTGCCCAGCCCCAGTTGCTACCATCAAAAAGATCTGCAGTGATGCTTGTAACAGTGGAAAACTGGAAAAAAACAAAACATCAAACAAGATACTAGTTAAATTATAGCACATGCATAAGACAGAATAGGATGGAAGTCATTAAAACAATGCTAAAACAAAAACAAGACATGCAAAAGATTCAAGTTTAATTAGGTCCCATTTGTCTATTTTTGCTTTTGTTCCTTCTGCCTTAGGAGACAAATGAAAAAAAAAAATCATTGCTACAATTTATGTCAGAGTATTCTGCCTATGTTCTCTTCTAGGAGTTTATGGTTTCAGGTCTTAGGTCTTTAATCCATTTTGAGTTTATTCTTGTATATATTGTGAAAAAAAATGTTCTAATTTCATTGTTTTACATGTAGCTGTCCCAGTTTTCTGAGCACCACTTATTGAAAGATTTTTTTTCTCCATTGTATGTTCTTGCCCCTTTGTCATAGATTAATTGCCCATAAATGGGTAGGTTTATTTCTGGGCTCTCTATTCTGTTCCATGGATGTATGTGTCTCTTTTTGTGCCAGTACCATGCCATTTTGATTACTGTAGCTTTGCAATATAGTCTGAAGTCAAGAAGTGTGAACCCTCCAGCTTTGCTCTTTTTTCTCAAGATTGCTTTGACAATTCAGGGTCTTCTGTGGTTCCATATAAATTTTTTGTTTGTTTATTTGTTCTAGTTCTGTGAAAAATGTCATGGGTATTTTGATAGACATTGTATTAAAACTGTAGATTTCTTTGAGTGGTATGGATATTTAATAATATTAATTCTTCCAATCCATGAACTTGTACATCTTTCTATTTCTTTGAATAATCTTCAGTTTCCTTCACCAATATTTTACAGTTCTTTCATTTCCTTGGTTAAGTTTATGCCTTAAACTAAGGTCTTTCATTTCCTTGGTTAAGTTTATTCCTAGGTATTTTATGCTTTCTGATGTGACTTTAAATAGAATTGTCTTGCTTTCTCTTTCTGATAATTCATTATTAGTGTATAGAAAAGCAATAGATGTCTGTATATTAATCTTGTACACTGTTTATGGGAATGTAAATTGGTACATCCACTATGAAAAACAGTATTGAAGTTCCTAAAAAAGCTAAAAACAGAACTACCATATGACGTGGCAATTCCACTTGTGGAAATATAATACGAAGAAAATGAAAACACTAACTCAAAAAAATACATGCACCCCAATATTCATAGGAGCATTATTTGTAATAGCCAAGATACAGAAGCAGCCTAAGTGTCCATCAACAGATGAACAGATAAAGAAGATGTGGTACACACACACACACACACACACACAAACAATGGAATGCTACTCAGCCAGAAAAATGAAATTCTGCCTTTGCAACAGTGTGGATGCTCCTAGAGGACATTATGCTCAGTGAAATAAGTCAGACAGAGACAGACAAACACTCTATATTATCACTTATATGTGAACAAACGAATGTATATAACAAAAGAGTAATATACTTGCAGAAGTAGAGAGCAAACTAGTGGTTACCAGTGGGGAGAGAGGAGGAGGGAAGAACAAGATAGGAGTAAGGAATTAAGAAATACAAACTACTATGTATAAAATAAATACAAAGCAAGAATATATTGTACAGCACAGGGAAAACAGCCATTATTTTATAATAACTTTAAGTGGAGTATAATTTATAAAAATATTGAATCACTATGTTGTACACCTGAAATGAACATAATATTATAAATTAAATGTCAATTAAAAAAGAACAATAAGACAAGGAAAGATGTTCAGAATAATCCCTGTGTGTGTGTGTGTGTGTGTGTGTGTCCGTCCATGTCCCTTAACTATAGAATTACTTAACTATGGAATTACCATGACTTCTCTTCTTTTTGGACTTGCCTACATTTTCTGCAAATAATTACTTTGTGTATTTTATTTCATAACAAATAACCACAACTTCACAGCTTACAACAACAGAAATCTATCCACTCACAGTTCTGGGGGCCAAAAGTCTGAAATCAGGTGTCGACAGGGCCATGCTCCTTCCAAAGGCTCCCTGGAAGGGAGGCCTCTTCCAGCTTCAGGTGGCTATCAACATTCCTTGGCTTGAGTCCACATCACCCCACCTGCCTCCATCTCCTTGCCTTCTCCTCTTCTGTGTGTCTATCCTCTGAGTGTCCATTCCTAAAAGCCCTCTGCCGCTTACATCTGGGACACAATCAGATAATCCAGGATAAACTTTTTCTCTCCAGATCCTTAACTTAATCATATTTTAGTCACTCTTAACCATATAATGTAACAGTCACAGCTTCCAGGGATTAGGACGTGGACATATTTTAGGGGAGCTACCTTCAGCCCATTACACCTTACAATCAACAAAAAGAAATCTTATGTTTTCCTTTTGGATACTCACTACTTTGTGCATTGCTTTAGCCCAGAGCCCAGTGCCTAACTCATGATAGACGTGAAGTAAATATTTGTTGAAGGGACGAATAAACTGCCCAGAGTAGACACTGTGTTCAGGATGGGAGATTATGGATTACTACTTTCCTTTCTATTTTTCTTTGTTATTTTTTTCTTACTATAATTTTCAGATGCCATTAACAGTTATTTCCTTTTTTTTTTTTTTTTTTTTTTTTTACCTATATTCAAAAAGTTGTCTCTCTAAAGCTAGGAAGCTAAAAACTTCCAAAAGCTCCATATTGTAGTACAGAAGTAGGAAGTCAAGCTTTCTTGGCTTGGGGTCCATCCTAAGAAGCTAAGTGAAGAGTCCCACCCCTTGAGGCCCCTCCTACAGCAGTTTCTCTTCCGCAGCCACCCCATAGCAACACAGAGCTGGAGACCGGTATGTTAAGAAAGGCTCCCTCCCGTCATTTTGCCGTTCTCCCCCCGGCACAGGAAACACTGATGAGATCCACATCACGAATATAGTGCCTGGTCTTCTTCCTGAGAATTCCTTCAGTTCTACGCATCACTTACCCCCATTTGAGCAATAACACTGAACATCTGCAAGTTCTAGCTCAGGAAGAACAAACAGATGTGCCTGTGCTCACACACACACGGAAAACACGCTAAGAGACTGTGTCACTCTTTACACACAGCATCAGGATCCTTCTAAACACAACTCCTCAGGCAGTCACAGCCATCAGTCCAATCTGGCATAAATGCCATTTTTCAATCCTCATCCAGCCTGTGCTGGAGAATGTATCTTTATCATCAACAAACACTTGCTGAGCTCCTACTGTGCACAAAGGCTCACAATCTAGGTGTGGGTTCAGGAAAGTTAACAAAAAAGAGATACAAGGCAATGCCAGGGAGCCTGTGCTAATGGCCAAACACGTGACAGATCAACTTGTTGGAAGAGTTTAGATGTTGGTGGAGACGCGTGAGGACTCCAAGAAGGCTGCTGGAGGAAATCAGGCTGTAGGCAACCGCTGAAGGAAACACTGGATCTAGATAAGCGGGCAAACACGGAGAGAAAAATCTCAACTTGAAGAGGAATGTGACCCAGACTTTGGAGACAGACAGGAATGCACGGGATGTTTTGGGGGAATGGAGAGCAAACCAGTTTAGCTAATACCAATGCCATTCAGGTGACATTCAGCTCAAATGTCACCTTCTTGGAGAGGCCTTCCCTGACCAGTCCAGCAAAGCGGGTTTTTCTTCATGGCCATCCAGTCTGTGAGCTCTCCAGGACAGGGATCTTGTTTGTTTTGTTCACATCCATGCTTCCAGCATCTGGAAGAGAGCCTGGCACATAGTAGGTGCTCAGAAAAAAATGTACTGGATAAATGGATGAACCAAGGGTTCCTGTAGGGGAACTCGGAAGCACTCAATATGGAGAGACAGACGGGCTCAATTGTTATTGCCTTTGAACATCAAACTAAGGACTCTGGCCCAAGGAAAAGCGTTGTAAAGTGCTTCCCATCCCTTCCATCAAATGTAGTTAAGTAGCTCAGGATCAGGAATTCTAGATTCAGTGCATCTTGGGATCACTGGGCTACGCAAAGTTTAGCAAGTTTGTTTTCTGTAGTTCTTTCACCTGCACCGTGTCACTGTGGATATTCAAATGCTCCCCCAGTATTAACCCATATCCCTTTTTTCTTTTTTTCTTTAAGTGCATCATACTGAATTCAACGTTGCCTTGAAGACAGTTTGGGAAATGAAGCTGCAGAAGCTTTAGAGATGCTGGAGTGGGAGGTTTATGCATAGGCAACAGTATTCTAAGAGGACCAATCCTAAAATTAGAAGGACGGATTAGAAGAGGAGGGAGACTTAAAACTCGGAACCTAGTTTGGGGATTATAGCAGGAGTCATTCCCTCAATTACATGCCACACATATGATGCGCCAGACGTTACTCTAGACAATGGGGATAAAGCAATAAACACAACAAAGTGTACCCCACATGGACAGGACGACCATAATGTCCTGGTTTGTCCTGGACAGTCCTAATTTTTGTCTGTTGTCCTCACACAGTTATTAAATAGTGCCATATTTACTCTCAAAATTGTCCTGGTTTAGATAGTAAATTAAATGGTCACCCAATTCATGGAATGAGAAGAGATCATGAGGCTAGCCCACAGGGCACCTTTGGGTTACTAGACACAGGGTCCCCAGCTGAGTAGACATAGCCCATAGGAGCACACTTGGTCAAGCAGCTAACCCCTTAGTGCAAATCAAATAAAGGCATCTTTATGGGAAGATGTTGGCCCTTCCAGGACACTCAGTTTAGAAGACAGAGCTCAGGCTGGATGTCTTGACACCTCTTCCTTACTGCACGCAGGGATTTGCAAGCTAGGTATGGATTCAGGAATGATTTTTTTAAAAGGACACAAGGTAATGCCTGAGCAACTGGCACAACCACTAGTTGATGTCCTGGAAATAATAAGCAAATAAATATGTAAGTACATACAACGTTAAGTAGTGGAATGTGCTGTGAAGAAAACCAACCTGAAGGAAGGGAACTGAGTGAGGGGCAGCCATACTGCATACTCCAGCAGGCACCACTGGTGGTGTGGTCTATGGAAGGGGCGCCCCCTGGGGTTGAGCAACATGGCCACCTGACAGGAGGTGCTATTTTAGAAAAAGTGGTCAGGAAAGGCCTCTCTGTGGAGGTGGTGGATCATCTGACACTGACTAAGGAAAGAGGGGTAGACAGGAGAGAAACATCACGGTGGGGGAGGGGGTGGGGGGGTCATATGACCTGGTGGCCGGCTTTGGGTGAGGACTTTGAGGAATGAGTGTTAAAGCTGACTTCAGGCTTTCATGCCTGAGGAACTAAGAAAATGATGGCACCACTCAATTCTGCCCAATTCGCTCAGCCCGCCAGAGTGGGTGGTGCAGGGAACACGCCACCGAAACAGGCAACTTCTCTTGGGGAGTTGACCTTCACCGTCAGGATTTCCTAACCTGTCTGGTGGAACTCTAGCTTGGTGGTATGTTAATTGGTGTTCCTAGAAAAAGTTGCTCAAAACAGATTGGGAAATGCTGGGTTAAGCAAAATTAAACAGCTTTCTTTACTAGAAGACTTCTCGGGGATTTTAGTAGGTTAACATGCTCTGTGAATCCCTAGCAGGGACTACAGATGGCAGCCTGTCCTAAATTAGCTGTCCAGACATTTTTTTCACACAGTAATTCAGGAGACTAGTGTTCCCCACTAGGGGTGGAGGGGTACTGTGCTGTAGTCAAATGCCAAATGGGCCAGAAATAGAAAGCAGAGTCAGATTAGGGCTGAGGTGGGGGAGGCAGAGATAAGGGAGCCCCAAGGAGGACAGAGGCTCCACAGCTGTTGGGGCCCACAGCTGCCATGGGGCAGACCTGCCCGTGGCCACCCCACAGGACTGGCTTCACCCAAAGTGCAGTAGCAACCTCTGAGTCAAACCTCCTCGGGGCCAAGTTTAGCCTCTGACTGACTAGCTTAAGTCTGATCTCCCTGGGCCTCTACTTACCCTTCTATAAAATGGGCATAAAAATATTGCCCTCCCTCTGCTGGGTGGCACAAGGCACTGGTAATTACTATTTGGCAGGGTGCTAAGGTGCTGACAAGCTTGACCTGACACATTTCTCCGCGGCTCCTCCAGACACTGCACCTCACCTCCCCAGAGGCTACGGGCCATCAGAAGCCCCTGCAGCTCACACAGACCTCAGCAAAGCCGGGCCAGCAGGCAGGTGTCTCTCTCTCTCTGGCAGCATCTGTCAAAACGAGAGACTTGCCTAACCTTCAGCTGCCGCCTGGACATTGTGGAGGTGGGAGACCCACCTGCCGGCTGCCATCCTGGGGCCCTGCTGCGCCTGGGAGGCTGCTCGGGGCTGGGACACCCAGAGGGGTTGTCACCAGCCTGGAGGTGGCCATGCGGTGTCCTTCTCCCTGAGGAGGGGCCCGCCCAACCGGGGCCTTCTCCAAGCCAGGTGATGACTACGTCCGAGGACCGAAGCCCAGCCCAGCCTGGTGGGACGAGCGAGCCAAGGTGGGTGCTGTGTGTCTGAGTGGGCAGGGAGAGGACGTCCAATGGGCAGAGCTAGCCCTGCTCCAATCCTTCCACCAGGGAGGAAAAGGGGGTGCCTCCTTTCGAGTGCCAAGGAAACCCGGAGGTTCCTATACATTCGCTTAGCTTGCAAAACCAGCCTCCATCGCTGCTCCCAAGGGGTAGGACAAGCTTATGAAGCATGATGGCCTTTCTGTGGTGACTTTTTCCCTTGCTAGTCTGTGAGATTTTTACCCAGTTTCATCCACATGTGGAATGTTGGGGAGCCTGCAGAGCAGCACATGGCAACCTTGAATCAAATCTGGAGTCCCTTGGAACAAGTCTGCAGGTGATTGAAGTAATGCCTGGCCTTGAGCAGAAGGATGGGAAAGGGGTAGCTATTGGATCTCCCTGTGTAATTCTGAAATGCTAGCATGCTCATCTGCAGAGTGGGATCGCAGTAACATTAAGCTCTTCCAGGTGGCCGGTGCCAGCACGCACTCCTGTGTGCTGGGCTTTCTCCTGTGACCAGCTGACAGGGCTGATGCACACCTTGCTTATTTGCACCATCATGCCTTCTGTCCAGCCCCAAAGCCACCCTTACCTAGTGGGCTCTTGCTTTCATCCTTGGCTAAATTCAGCCACTGTAAAATGTGTTAAGAGAGAGCTGAGACTCTTAGCAGACGGCTGTCCACATCTCCAGGCCCCTGGCACTAAATGCCAGTTTAAAATCAAGATCTCTTAATTCCTAGAAACTAGGGGGCTAGATTGGGGAATGACGTCAGAGGCCTGTCTAGCTTAGCTTCTAGCCCCCACCTTCTTTAAAAGTCATCACTGTCTTTAGCCCTAGCATGTTACCAAGTGACTCGTCAATGTCACAGGAACCATGCAAAAAATCTTAGGCACGTCGTTAACCTCATTCCAACGTGTAATTAGCCTAAAAGGCCTCCTCGCTGCCTCCACTCAGCGTTACATCACAAAGAATCAGACATTTGCGGGACACCATGAAGACTTTAAAGAGTTAATTATGGCTCACTGGAGTCCATCCCCAGGAGCCCACAATCCAGGAATTAAACTGTTTATTTTCAAGTGTCAGTCTTCAAGAGAGCAGGTACAGCCACTTCCCCCATGGAATCTGAGACTGACATTGGTTTGAGAGTAGAGCCACCAGAGTACGCAGTGATGGGTTAGAGGAGGGAATCTGACTCGGCCTTCCTCCGACTTTTGGCCATGTATTTTCAGAGATATCATCTGTACAGTGTCAGAGAGAAAAGAGAACCAAGGAGAGCTGGAATTCTACTTACCCTCGTAGTTCCATGGGGCGAATCCAGCTAAAGCCATTTGTAATCTCTGAGCTGGAGAGACCAACAGTGTGTCCACAGTTCAAAGCAAGTTCAACCCTAATCTGGATGTTACAATCTGAGCCAATCTAACCATGCAGGCTCTGAGGACATTATTATCAGTCAAGTGTAATTATAGATAAAATAGTTTTATTAATCAGCTTCCTAAGAGGGCTGTGTTTATCTGATGGCTGAGCATGGCATGGCGGGATCTGGGCTGTGTGTGGTGGGTCTCTGGGGAGGAGAGCAGGCCAGATACAGGAGGAAGTGTGGCTGGGAGCTGTGTCTGGGTGTTATGCAGGCTCTGAGCATGAGGAGTGGGAGTACATGGGGTAGAATTCTGCCTTTTCTCCCTACTCTTTGTCATAACTTGGATTTGTCATAACTCTTTTCCCCAAAAAAATAGGCTTTTCCATATTTCTATTTAGCTGGGATCTATGGAGCTCCCAATTGCAGATTCCACCTGCAGGTGTCCTCTTTAGTCACTAACTGTCCACCAAATTTTCAAATCTTATCTCCAGATATATTCTGGCTTGTCTTAAACATCCATCACTTTAAACTAGTTTGTCAGTTGCAAAGGATCCTGGAAGGGTAGCACTCCTTCTGAACACTGGCCTGACCAGAAGTCAACTCCACTCACCTCTGGGCAGGATAAAGCTCCTCGGGGCCCGGACATTAACGGGATCCTCTGTAAAGTCTGCGATTGCGATTTAAACTTGTTTAAACATCAGGGGTCAGGTGGGTGTCAGGTAACACTGCACGGCTAGGTTCCCCCTCTGCTGAAGGCTGAGCCACTGCCTAGGGACTGTGGAAGAGGCATGGAGCCAGCCAGGCCACCTCTGCCCTTCCCCCCAGTCGGCTCGCAGCGCTAGCTACTTGAACTGGCCTCTCTCAGCACAGCCATGTCTGCTGGCGATTATGCAACTCACCGCTTGCTTTGGCTGGAACGCTTAACCCCAGTTGATTCTTTCCTCCCTCAGGAGGCCTTGTGCAAAATCTGTCATCTGCTTTACTGCAGAGGTGCCACCTGACCTCTGCCTGAAGTGACAGCTGCAGCCAGGGGTGGCTACAACCCCCAAATCAAAAAGACCAAGAGCCCGTTTCTGTCCCATAGAGGCAGGTGGCATCCATTCCATTCTCCCCTAGATACTGCAGAAGGGTGAACTTGCCAAAGCCCATGCACGGAGCTTTGCAGACAGATGTAAACTGTGCCAGCTGGGATCTCTATGGCCATATGGCAAATCTGGCTGGCCACTCTGTAAAGTGAGCTGTTGGGATTCCTGAAGCTTCTTTGTTCCCAAAAGGGCATGTTGGACCTCAGGGGAAAAAAGTCTGGATGAGGGAATGAATATTATATAAAAGTATTGCTCCATTTAACATAATTAAGGGCTGTTGGCCAAATATGGAGGCCTTCTCCTAACTCCCAAGGTTGATATACTTTTGATAGATGCCAGATAAGAGACTGAAAATGAACAAAGGGACAGATGAATATCTACTAGGTACCAGATGCACACATCTGTATTACTTTAATTAATCTAGTAAGTAGCTAATATTATTCTAATTGTGCTGATTAGGAAACCGAGGATTGGGTAAGGTTAGTGGTGGTGATGATGTAGCAGCAGGAGGCAATGCAGCCCTCGTTTACTGAGTGTTTAGTAAATGTCAGGCTTTGGGCTAAGTAAGTACTTATTTTACAACCTCTCCTTCAATCCACATCAAAACTCTGTGAAGTAACAATGTGTTTATCCAGGCTTTTAGATGAGGAAACTGGCTCAGAGAGATAAGTATCACTAGCTACCAAGTGACAGCACCGAGCTTTGAGCCCACATCTATCAGACTCAAAAGCTAGAGCTCCTTCTCGCACTTGTTTTTTTCTTAGATACCTTCTCATCTGGCTTTTGCTCATCGCAATACCACAGTTGCCTGTTTAGTTCTTGTATCACTTGCTAATGTCCCACATCTCACTGGTTCTTTGGAACCAAAGGGATAGCTGTCAACTCAGAAGGAACCTAAATCCCACCTATCTGCCTTGGCACGTTGAGAGGAATTAAAATATCACTTCATGAAGAGATGAGGGAGCGTGACAGCCAGGACTAAAGGAGACACCTGTCTTCACTTTGACTCCAACAGCTCAGCGATAACTTCCCCAAATGCAGGCCCTGGACAAACACCCTGGGGAGTGACACGTTCCTTATGGGAACCTCCGCGGGTTTGCAAATTCAAGGCACAGACAAGTCAGTGTTGATGCGAACCTCTTGGTGAGGTTGGGCAGCTTCCCAAATTTGAAGGCTCTCCCCTCAGACTTATAAGTACTAATAAGTGCCAGGAATCACTGGATTTCAGTTAGGATGTGATGACAAACTCTAGAATGAAGCAATAAATCAGACAAGTTCATAATAGTGATAGACTGAAATTTTGTGAAAAGCACAATGCCTCAGTCCTTACACCATTCTGTGCTTACTACCAAGACTATTTCTCTGAATGAGTTTCCCAACAATACCAAAGTCAGGAAATTTCCGTGTGTAATTCAGACCTTTGCATTTTTCATGGCAAATTAAGCTGTAGGAGGCAGCAGAAGATTGCAAGGAAACAACTAAAGATAACAGTACTAGTTCAAAATGAGTGGGAGAAGAAAACACAGCAACAATCTCTGTAAAAAATAACAGCGGACCCTGGAAAGATACACAGGCGAAGAGTAAGAGGAAAATCAAAGTTTTTGACAAAGTATCATTGCTTCCCTGTGCAAATATGCCCCTGAAGAACAGACAAGATCTGAGGACTCCTCAAACTCAAAGTCCTCATCAACCAGCCAGAGAGCCGCCCCACCCAGTTCACAGGGGCTGATCCCCCAGGCACCACGATTCAAACGTCCAGGGCTGCCACGTGGTGACACAAGGGAAGACTCAAGTCAACCTTCCATGAGCTCTGGGGCTACCCACTCATTCTGTCCCCCACACACCTGCAGGTTTCCTCTTGTTGGAAACAGCCTCTCCTTCTGGTCATTCCATACATCGTAGAGCATCGTGGGCAGTGGCCTGAGTTTTGAATCAGGCAATCCTAGGGGGCACCCTGGCTCTGCTACTGGTTAGCTGTAGAACCTTGGGCAAATTACTGAAGCTCTTTGACCTCAGTTCCCCCTTCTGAAAAATGGGGATAATTAACAGCCCCAACTTCTACAGTTGTTGTGCTTGGCACATATTAAGGAACCGTTTTTACCAGGTCATTCTAATTTTTTCTGGCCCAGCTCAAATGCCACATCCCACAGGAAGCTTTCTCTGACTTGTTCCAACCCTTCCTGACCTCCCCCTCCCTGTAGGTCCTACAGCCACTAACCCAAAATTTGTCTTGGACCTCTGAATATTTCCTCCCCAAATCTCTGTTAGAGCATCTATTACCTGAAGGCTTCAGGTCTTTAAGACAACTAGGTCTCACTTTTTTTTTTAATACTCCTGAAAATACTGGGCTATTATATATATATTTTTTTAATTACTATGTTTACTACGTTCACATTTTAACATTTCTGAAATCAGGATAAGCTCTATAATCTAACTGCACATTTAACGTAATGTTTTCTCCCCACGATGATTACCTAAATCAATGATGTATATTATAATCAACAACGTCTTAGAAATCAGATTTGGCTGATTGATGAGGGTAGAGCTATGCAAATCCAATTATAAATTTCCCCAGGAACCCTCCTCCCTCTTCACCCTCCATCCTCACACCCACGTCCGCCCCCAGTCCCTTCACTGAAGACATGCCTTTGGATGACAACTGGCAGAAGTGAGTTCGGTGTAGAGACACGGATGTCGGTGTCGTCACACCCATTATCACACTACATCTGTGATCATTCCCACTGGCAGGCGAGGAAACTGAGGTTCAGATGGTTAAGTTCACCAGCAAGTCTGGCATCAGCTCACCTGTAGGAAGATTAAGCCTTTAATGATTGACTGATGGATTATCCACTGATAGCCTAACTTTCATTAATGAGGTTCCTGAATTAACCAAGCGAATGAGTCATGGCTGGAGGGATTCGTCCATTCAGTACCAGTTCATGGCAGCACCATCAGTACCACAACATCCTCCAACCAACACTGTGGACTGGCCACCGGGGTCAATGACATCCATTCTTCAAATTGTCACCCCTAGCAACTCTCTCAGGAAGCAAGCCCTCATGCTTGCCAGGGGACTGATGTTTGGTAGGAAAACAACTAAAGGAAATTCTGCCTTCAAGAATTCTTCCTTTGAGAAGGCTTCCCTTAGCTGGACCTCTCAGATCTGTGCCTTTGAAAAGCCATTATGGCTTCGGAGTTATTTGGGTAAACCTAAAACATAGGAACATTGATTAAGTTGGCTTCCAGTATCTTTACAGGAAGAAAGGAGACTGAACATACAGTCCTGCAATTGTGTCTGCTGTTTCATAAACATTGTCATAATTCAACCATAAAATGACAAAATCAGTATTCTTATCCTCATTTTCATTATGGTTCTGCCAGCCATGGACTTTGCCACTGAAGGCAATCATGACGCCATCAGTGCTGGAAATCACACAAAATTCAATTCTTCCATGAGGCTCATAGCCAAGGAGGGATTATCAGGGGAGCCACTTCACTGGTACTATCTGCTGAACTGGGGCCCCTGGCCAGCAGAAGGGACAGCATGAACAGCTACAGGATGAGCTGGATATAGGAGACTGGGGAAAGATACTTGAAGAGGAAATAAAGCAAATACACAATCTACCAACAAGATTTGCTGGAGCACTGATTTGTGCATTAAGTCCATGTTGGGTGTTTCAGGGAACAACAGATTTATAACCCTTGTCCTTGCTTTTAAGGATCCTAGCAGCAACCTGGGAGGCCTAAGAAAATTGATATCAACTTAGATTCTGGCTCCAGAAGTACCAAATGATAGCATAATGGTGAAGCTGTGGACTCTGGTCCCATCTGCCTAGGCTCAAATCCTGCTTCGTGTTTTACCAGCTGTGTGATATTGGGCAAGTTACTTGAACTCTCTATGCCTGTTTCCTCATTAGTAAAATTTAGATAATAATAATGGTATCTACCTTGGAGGAATGATGTAAAGATTAAGTGATTTAATACGTGTAGCATGCCTAGACAGTTCCTGGCACCTATTAAATGCCAGATAAATGGTAGCGATTATGATTATTCATTGCAGAAGGGCAATATTATCCTACTTGGTATGGTAATGCTCAAAGGTCAGTGATCTCAATCAACATTTATGTTTCTCTCCATAGATCACAACAGCCACATTCAATGAGAACTTACTATGCACCAGGAATCATAGTAATATTTCCAGATGAGGAAACTAAGGCCCTGAAAAATTGATGCCTCATCTCATGTCTTCCAGGTGGCAGGTGCCGGGAGTTTTCATACACACCCCCTGACAGAAAACTTTTTATTCTTAAATTTCTAAGTCAGTAGAGCATAGAAAATGTAAACTTACTCCAACAGACTCTTTTCTAAAAAATAGTTTCAGGATCATAGAGACAGGGACCCTAATCCTAAATTCATACATTTCACCATCACCCTGCAAATCTGTCTTGCTAATGGCATCACCTATGAATTTACCTAAAAATATTTTTTAAACTCACATTTGTTTTCAGGCTGTGCTGCCTCTTCGGGTGGTGGTGAGGGTCCCTGCTTTCACTCTAACATTCAGAGCTGCAATCTGGACACAAGGTCTTGGCTGATCAGGAGAGCTGGAAGCACAGTGCAACAAGGCAGAGGGTTCTCAAAGCTGTCCCATAGGTGACCGAGGACACTCTATATTTCAGCCTAAGTTAGGCTGAGTTTCTGCTCTTACAGGGAAACAGGCAGTTCTCAGCAAGACACCTGAGAGCTGGTATCCAAGTCAGATCCTGGCCCAGTAGCTGTGGGCACCTGACTGAGCTGCTAAACCTCTTCCTTTCTTCGTCTATAAGGGGGAGGAGAAGGGAGAAAGCCACCATGTAGCTCATTACATCCAAAAAGGTTAGAAGTTGAGTAAGTTAACGAGTCCGATGGCCTGTTATGCTCTGAGTGAAAAAGCAGAAACAGGGCCTAACATTGGTTCTACAAACTAGCTGCTCCCTTCATCTAGTCGGAAGGCATGAGGGGGTAGGAAATGGTGGAGAAGGGGTTTCTGATTAAAGTGCTCTCTCGAAGAAAATGCTATGATCAGAACGAAACATAGGGCTTATTTGGTGCTTCACTTGGAGGACCTCATGCAACCCTCACAGCACCCAGTGGATAGATCCGCTTATTTGCGTTAGAACTAGTTATTAACTACCTAGTTAAGTGATTCAAGGTGACACGACTAGAAAATGATGGACCTAGAATTTGAATCCGAAGCCGTCTGGTTGCGCGGTCTGTGTTCTTAACCACTGTCCCATTCTGCCCCTTCACCTTACCACGCTAGGTGGGGGGGGGGGGGGGGGAGGATGCCGATGAAATATACAAAATCGCAGGACTCCGCCAGCCCAGGAGGGGGCTGCAGAGACGGGCACCGCGGCTGGATTCCAGAGTTTCCCCTCCAGCTTGCCCCAAAGAGAGTTCCCAGTAAATGCAGGATCCCGCAAAGCTCCCAGAGGCAAGAATTCTCAGCTTGTTTACTGAGTCCCCTGGGGTTGGGGGGGAGGGGGCAGCCGGGCACAAAAGCAGGATAAAGGTAAACTTTCGGCGTGTGAGAACCATTCCCCCCTCCAAAGAGCCGTGTCACACTGTATGTCACCGTCATCAAAGGGGCTGTGCATAAACCTGAAAAACCAAACGGACCTGTCTGTAGGTGTTACTTATATCACAAGGCTACAGGTGCCTTTATTTCCACTGTACGCCGGTGCTGAGAGCGCCCGCCTTCTCTTGCCTTGAAAGCCTCCTCTTGGACCCTGCACCGCTGCCCTCACGTAAGCACCTTTTCTTTGCTCTTTTGGATGAACTGTAAGGGGTGTCGGGGGTTAGAGACTCCGGCTGGGGCCTGGGTCTTTAGGTCCGCCTCCAGCTCCTGACTGCCGCCGGCCTGCTGCCACTTCCATCAGTCACAGTGCCTCCTGGGAGCTGTTTGACTGGGTTGAACTGCTGGCCTGAGAAAGACATTTTTGCCTCCTCAGGCTGTATAGCCACCCACCCCCTCCTCGGCAGCCCCCCGCCCCACCCCCCGCTCCCTTCGGATCGCTTAATTAAACCAAGGGGAACTAAGAGGGAATGCGCACAAACACTCCATTCTCTAAAGCTAACCTTAGGAAGGGAAGCTGGATTTTACAGCGAAAGATATCCAGCTTCAAACAAAGCCCACCTCCTCCTGCTAAATTCCTCCTTTTCTCATTGGCCTGCTCCTGGCCCCCTCTTGAAACAAAGATAGCTGCCTTGATACAGTTTGGGGCATTTTTCAAGAGTTTGTCTGTATATAATGGCTTAAAGGAAACCCATTCTGCCCTCGCACACCAGCTCAGTATAGAATGCTTCCAGAAAAGCAATGGTTAGGGTTTTTCCACTGTATTTGTTCTCAGACTGCAGTGTGTGGGGCTCTTGTGCGTTCGCCCCCTGCTGGCAGCCGCCGGTGGCACATGCTCCCTTCAACTGACGCTGGGGACCCCTGTTTAGATGTGCTACGAATTTTACAAACTGGAAAGGTTGTCAGAGATCAGTAGGAGAAACCTCTCCGTTTTACAGATGAGGAGACTGAGGCCTAGAAAGGTAAAGTGATATCGGGGGACAGTTTCATGTTTTAGTCTAGCTTAAAGAGCCAGGGAAACGGGTTGTTTGCAGCTCGGAGTGAAAGCTTAATTTTTTGTGCCCATGTTCTCTGTGATAATGTTCTTCGTGATTCAGTGTGTTCTCGGCAGGAGTTTTCACAGGGTGGTTTTTTCTTTCTCAGAAGTCACCTGAGTAGCAATCTTTTAGAAGTACTGATTACAATTGATTTCCCCCCCACCCTCTGGGACAGGAATGGACATATGTATTATGCCCACTTATCTACATATATTACCTAATTTTATTAACTCCTTGGGACATCCTGAGGATTGCATGTTAAAATCCCCATTTTAGAGAGGAGCTTAGAGAGGGTCATGGATTTTTATATACCACATCTCATATGAAGCAAAAATAAAGGATAAAAAATAAAGTTTCGACAGACTGAGAAGTGAGACGTGTGTCCTGCCCCCCTTGCCTTGGGCATGGCAGAGGTAGGATCTAAACTCTGATAGATTTAATCCAAAACTGATGAGCTTTGTCTTGGAGCCCAGAGAACACTATAGGGGGTTCCTCCCATGAGTCTTTGCTGCACCTTCAGCAAAACAACTAAAAGTGAACAAATTCACAAACTCCCTACTCAAGCCAAAGAAAGACGAGGAATCACTTGGCAAGACATCAGCAAGTCAGTTCTCACAGCTGCTCTGGTTTCTCCCAGAAGAACAAACACTCAAACACCCAGCCCACAATCTTTTAACAGCAAGTGTTGAAATCGTCCATTGGGTTTTCCTCCACGCATCCCTTCTTAGGGAGGTCTGAAGGGTGGGAAGTTGACCCTGCCGCATCGCAGGGCTTGGGACCTGGTGGACAACTGGGATACCACGGAGGCTTTAGAGAAGGAAAAGCATTATTCTTCCCAGTGAGACTGCCCAGATGATGGGATCAGGGAAGGCCATCCTTGGTCCCCTTTACCAGGGAAGGCCCGCCTTGGTCCCCTTTACCATGGTTTACACCCTCATGGCCTTGTTCTGCCCAGTGATGTTTTGGTGCATAAACAGCCAATGTGTAGATGCTTAATTGGGTGAATTTTTGGTCACATGCCCAGAGTGAAGTTGATGATCTCTGCCAGGGTCAGGAAGGAATTTTCCTCCTCTGGCAAACTGGCCAAGGCTGGGTGGTTTGCTCCTTCTGCTCTCTCTGGAAGGCTGAGCAGAGATGCCATGAGCACCACACCTGTGACTGCTGCCTCTGACTCGTGTGAGGGCAAGAAGCCCGCAGGCCTGTCTCTCTGACTGTGCGGACCCTCCCTGTGCACCCTTGGTGAGTGAGCCAGCTCTCAGAAGGGTTAGGAAGCCACTGGAGACATCGGGGACTTGAGTGTCCATGCCATCTTCAAAGGTACCTGCAGCCAGCCTTTCTCGTGCATGGAAGAGAGCCCACTCGATTCCTCCCCCTTGTACGGAACGTGCTTGATCCTTTCCTACTTACTAGGCAGCTGAAATGTTCTCTACACTTTAGGGAAAGTGATTCCAGTTGCCGTGGGTCTATGGGCGGGCAGTGAGTGAGGCTCTAGAGTTATTAAGGGGCCTGGCTAGCCCAGGCAAAGAATGTCCAGAGTCCACAGCTGAGCGGGGGCATAGGAGGAAAGGGAGAAGAGAAAACTGGGGGAATTTTTAGAGCTAAAAGCTTCATCTCCATAGTGGTTGAATTTTACTCCAATTGGGTGAGCTTACGTGCCTGCATGTGTACATGTGTATGTGTATGCATTGTGCACGTGTGTGGATGTGTCAGCCAAATCGGGTGGGTTCCTACAGAAAATCATGCAGCTAGGGCACATTTTGGAGTCGACCTCATCGGTGTGTTCATTTAGCAGATGAAGAATTGAGGCTTGGAGAGGAGCAAGAGGCAGAATCATGACTCCCAGCCCAGTGCTCTTTCCATGATGACAAACCAGCCAGCCTCTCAAAACACAAAAATGTGTGGTTAGAACAGCAGGCCTAGGACCCTCCCTGGGCATCCTCTTCTTGTCCTTCTAGGTCTAACCCAGTGCTTCTCAAACTTTTTTGTTATTATCACCCCTACTAAGGAGTCTTTTTAGATCATTGTTTCTTAATTGACCCTCTTCCACAAAATGTTACTATCCCAGATTTACCGTTTAACATTTATGTACTGTGGCCCTTCGGAGGATCACAAAGAATAATAATGTCTAAGATTTTTTTTGACCCTCAAGAGTCAGTTTTTTCCATCTGGGGTCAATGTCTCCCCTGTTGGGAATGCATGTTCTAACTTCAGGCCTCGGCCTACATATCATTGGGCCTCAACGTCCCCACTAAGAAATGGGGCTGCAAACAGCTGTTCTTTCCCACCACCCTGTCCCACCTACATTAAAGAAACCTTAATAGCTAAAATGTTCAATTATCACCAGGCCCATAGAGGGCCTAAGAAGCTGGGCAGCTGAATAAAAAGCAGCCATTATTCCTGAACTTTCACAGCTAGAGCGTGCTGGCTTAGTGGCCAAGGTCTTTTGTGGAGAGTCCAGAATTAATAATTCCCTCCTCCTACTGCAATAGCAAGGGAGGGAAAAAAAGCTGCAGCCTTTTATAAAACACATTTTTCCACAAAGCAAAAAATTAATTACAGAAGAAAAATAGCACATTGTACACCTGAGAGAGCCCTTTAAGAAAGCCTAATGGATATAATTTGCCACAGAAGGAACTACCAAAGGGGATCAGAGACATAGGGCACTGTGTAGGGCACGAGAGAGATGACAGAGCAAGCGAGTGGGCTGGTGCGAAGAGGAAAAAAGAAATCTTTAAAAGGAGGCAAATATCGGATTGCGCAAAAACTTTCCTAATTTTTATATGATCAAATTCAATTTACTGAGTGACTTCTCAGAGCCATCTGTCAGGCGGAGATGAGGAGGTGCGCACTCCTGCTGTGGCGTTTTGTATCTGGAGGATTTCTAATTAACACGGAAGACCTGGGGACTGTTTTCAAGTTTCCTTCTATGCAGAGGCCACCTCTGCTTTCTCCAAACCCACCCATGAAAGCCGTGTCAGAGGTCTGCCTCCTCTTCCTCAGTTTCTGAAGCCTCCAGCTCCAAGAGGCAGGGGGCATTTTTACCTTTAGCCCTCACGTGGGGGAACTTATCTGAGGTCGAGTCCAGAAAGCGGAATGGGCTCTGGGCTCCAGGAGCCCTCCCCTCTCTCGTAATCCGCTACCCCCATCCCTCGTCATCCAGCCGCTTGCTTAGGATATAAAACCAACCAATCCGTGGGAAAATCAGAGTCCAAACCCAGGCAGCCTTGACCTCTGTTTGATACGGCTCCCAGGCGGAGATCCATGACCGTGATAATCCGCTGGGCACGTTAACCCTCTCTGGGCATCAGGAAGGAGGCCTCCTAGTGGGGTCTGGCAACTCTCTCCGATGATGGCCCAAAGAGGGTGCCTGTGTGTGAGAATCTGAACACAGTCATTTGTCTATGTCTGGAGAACAGTCCTTGTGCACATCTGATGGTGATGATGGTGATAGATTTGCAAAGACCCCCAAAGAATTGGTCTTTGGTTCTGGAATCAACAATGCTCTCCCTTCTCAGTACTGAGGTCCTATTTGATATGTAACTGCGCCTGGGATGTGTCTGTGAGCAGGTGAGACCATGAGAGTCTTTAGAAAGGGAAGTAGATGGGTCGAGAGTTGGAAAATTTTAGAGTTCTCTACACTGTAAGGCTGCCACCCATTGGCTGTGTGACCTTGACAAAGTTCCACAAATTCCCCAGGACTTAACTTTCTCAACTGTAAAATGACGGGGAGAGGGAAAAGACTGGACCAACATGCAGTGCTCACACCACTCACAACACACAAGATAAATCCAGTTGGGGTAGGCAGACTTTTTCTTAAAGCACCAGAGAGTAAATGTTTAGGATTTGCAGGCCTAAAGGCAAAATCAAGTACATTATGTACTTATATAACCATTTAATATGTAACCATTTAAAAATGTAAAATCATTTTTATCTGTGGGCCATTCAGAATAGGTGGTGGGCTAGATTGTGCCTGTCGGTTGTAATTTGCTAACCTCTGATCCAGGTGGTGCATGGATGACTAATTTTTACTTAAATGCTTATGTCTTTATTTTTATGTATGTTAAATGAATACTGACTTTCCACGTGCAGTGGTAATATAAAGTTTTCCTTTTAAATACATGTAGTTGTGTTAAACAGAAATAGAGGTGATTTTTTTTAATGTATTAAGTAAATTATCACGGAGGCAGGCAAACGACTAAAGTTTGGGAAACACTGGACTAGATGATGAATAAACTCCTGACCATCTTAAAATTCCATGTGCTTAATAACCCAAGACCTGGAATCTAGTCTTTGCTCTGACAGTTACCAGCTGTGTAATCATAAGCTGCCGTGCCCCCTTTGCAAAAGAGGGTAGAATCAACTCTATCTCATCAATTTACTGCAATAATCATAAAAGAAGCTGAGTGAACATATTTTTCTAATTCACTAAACAAATTGTCCTTTTTTTCCTTGAACCGTGGGAATAGGGAACAGCAAAGAGAAACTTGAAAGATGAGACTGGCGTGGGCAAGAATGCTTGCGAGTGGGGGGCCCAGGCCCGTTTTTTTCTATCCGCTTTCCAACTTCGATCAGAGACCTTCTCCCAAAGCTTCCCAATCACCAGTGTGTGCAGGGACTAGAGCACAGCGAGTAGGATCAGGACTTCTTACATAGAACAACCTGAGTTGTCACCCAAACTCCACCACCTGCCAGCTGGGTGGTGTGGGGCATGTCACCTGCAATCTCGGAGCGCCCATCCCTTATCTGCAAAACAGAACCCTACCAGAGCCCATCTCAGAGTGGTTGCACTGGGGACACCATGAATAATGAACATCAACTGCTCAGCCCAGAGCCCTCAGTGAAGCAAGTGTGTTACAATTATCACAGGTCCTCACGCTCCTATCCAGAACCCTGGGGCGAGATGTGCTGCAGAATTCAGAATTCTTCAAGGATTAGGAGGGTTACACAAGGCATACAGAGCACAGCACAAAATACCCCTCTCAAGGAATTGCCTGCTTGCCAGGACTGCTTAAATACAGTAATATTTCTGCAGTGTATCATAGGAATATTCATCAAGTAGGACAAATAAACTATGCAGCCTGTCTATAGTTTATATATGACTATATAAACATATAGTATTGGTTTGTATACAAAATAGAAGCATAGATGTCACATATATATGACATTATATAAAACCTATGTAACATCAGTTCAGGACTCTTTTTGCTGGGAAATAAGTTTGCACCAAACACACACACACTCTTTCAGTTTCAGAGCTTTCGGATTTCAGAATGTGGATAAGTGTTTGTGGGTATATTCATGTATAACAATCTTGCCCTGTTTTCAGAAGCATATTGTTAGACACTATAAGCCAGCGTTCAGGGGTCAGGTGTGAGAGGATAGCAAAAGTAAAGGAGGAGGCACCACTGCATAATAAAAGCTTTCATCCTGAAATCCCAGCTTTGCCACTTACCGGCCATGTTACCCGGGCAACTGACTTCAACCCCTCTGCCTCAGTTTTCTCATCTCTAAAATGGAGCTATACACACAAACCTCACAAGATGTGTCAAGGATTTAAATAATGTCACCAGGGAAAGCACTGAGAGGGGTCCCTGGCTCCTGGGAGGCTGCCTGGTTTATAAGTGTTTGCTATCATTATTAAAAACCAGGCATCACCCTGCTGGGGGCTCCTGCAGTGTGGCTTCCAGGAACCATCATCCGCCTCCTCACAGCCTCTCCTGCCATTACAGGGTGATGTTGGACTCAGTGACACACAGCACCTTCCTGCCCAACGCGTCCTTCTGCGACCCCCTGATGTCGTGGACTGATCTGTTCAGCAATGAAGAGTATTATCCTGCCTTTGAGCATCAGACAGGTGTGTACATCTGGAGAAGCCCATCTGAGCTCAGACAGGTGGGGCAGGAGGTGGTGCTGGCCTCAGGTGGGCGTCCAGGCAGTGCTGGGGGCCTGAAAATGCCAGCTCTCACCAGTGTTCAGGGCAGAGGAAGGGTGCCTCTACAGAGAGGAAAGCACTGGAATCCTCGCCCCATCCTCTTCCCAGCTCTGTGGCCTTGGGGGACTCCATTAACCTCTCTGAGCCTTAGTTTGCTAACAGGTAAAAGGGAGATGATAATGCCAATCTCTTGGAGTTTTTATATTTAAACAATGTTGTAGAAAGAAACCCGTAACCCAAAGCCTAGTACACTGTGACTGCTTGATCATCATGGCTTAGCTAACATTCGCTAAATACTAGCTATGCCCCAGACCCTATGCCAAGCACCCATCTCATCCTTATAGAAATCTTATGAGAAGTAATTATTATTCTCATTTTATAGATAAAAAAACAGGCACAGAGAGGGTGCATGACCTGCCCAAGGTCTCAGTCAGTTGTGTTTCATGCAAGTTGACTTGAGCACTTAACTATCCTACATGGTCATCTTATAAATGATGTAATGTGGTGGTTATTGATATTAATATGATTGATATTCTCTGAGCTTCTATTTCCTTGCCCTTAAAGCAGGGATGATGAGATTCACTGTGAGGATTAAGGGAACCAAACTGTGAAATAAATAGCCTGGCAGCAAGCAAGTGCTCAGTAAACAGGAGTCCCCTCACTGTCCACCAGGCCACCCTCCCACACTTCTTCCTCTCCCAGCCCAGTTTTCCCCACCTAAAGGTAGCACAGGGCCTCGTGCAAATCCCATACCAAAGGGAGGCCAGCTGAGCTTTGCCCCAGAAACCCTCTGAGGGCCTCTGTCCCCAGGTACCTGGGTGACTGCACGTCACAGCAAGCCTGGCTGACTGCTAGCACGGCAGGTGCATGGCAGGTGCACCCACGGAGGGTGATGCAAGCGCTGAGCAAGCTGCGGGTCCTGGCCGCTCAGCCTTGACCCTGCGCACCCCTGCCCGGTGGGGTCCACACTCCAGGTCAGGAGGCTGGCAGCCTCCAGGAGAGGCTGAGTCTCCAAGGACGCTGTGAAATGTCCACACGAGGAGCCCATGCCTCCAGGCCAAAGGCCAATGCAGCACAGACAGGCCCGAGGCACATTAAGTAATTCAGTCCCACAACCTCCCCACCCCCACACATGACACACGTGCACACACAACATGGCTCACTTTAACCTGAAGGGTCCAGATAATTGCATGTGGACCCTTGCATCCAACTACACATTACAATTCTCCTTTAGACCTTCAAGAAGCACCTTGTTTCCCAGGAAGACAATGAGAAATTTACTCAGTCTCCAACCCCTCTCAATATTTGGTTAAGAGGCTAAATTTGAAGGAGGAAAATGAAGGCTTTGGGGTCCCTGTCCACTCCCCACATGTCCCGCGATGGTGGGGCCCAGCTCGTGGCCCTTCTCTCCAACCTTGCATAACCCAGACCTGCCATCCTGGGAGCGCCCCCTTCCTGCCTCTGCTGCTGGGTGGCGTCGGCGCAGATGGGAGGGGGTGGCCTCAGCCGCCTACCCCAGGCAGTGTTCAGGAGCTTCTGTAGTTGTCAGAGGTCAGACTCTGAGCCAGGTGTCCTGAATGTGAAATCCAGCTCTGCTATCTAATAACTGCACCATCTTAACCTCTCAGTGCCTCAGTTTTCTCATCCGTAGAGTGGACATAACAGTAATGCCTATCTTGTAGAGTTGTGAGGGTGAAATGAGTTAATATGTGTGAAGTGTTTGGGACACAGGCAGACACATGACAAGCACATGTAAGTGTGTAAAAAAAGGATGATTTCATGTTGAGATGAAGACAAAGTTCTGGAGACGGATGGTGATGATGGTTGCACAGCAATGTGAATGTACTTAATGCCACTGAACTGTACATTTAAAAAGCACAGTCCCAGCTTTCTCCTGTCTGAGGCCTCCACATTTCCATCAGTATAATGAAGGGTTGGACCAGATCACTGCTAGAATCCCTTCCAAAAGCTTTTCTGATTCCTGAATCAGGCAACATCACAGATACAGCCTTCATCCCCCACCACCTATTGGGAGACTAGAAATTCCTACCAAAGTGTGAAAATAAAATATCCTCTGAGAGTGGCTCAGCTCCCTAACACTCCCGGAGGGAGGAGGCAGGCTTCAGGCTCACCAGCTGGCCCTCTGGATTCCAGAAGGAGCTAAGTGTCTCTGAGCTCCTAAAGGTCAAACTTGGGTGTGAAAGGTTAGTCTCAACTAAGAACCCGCGCTCCCCGAGTCCCGGTGGTAGGAGGAATGCCCTGCGATGGGTTCTTTTTCTCACCCCAAGAGGTGACACTTGGGTCTCAGTATCTACAAAAACTTCTCTGAGAGGGATGCATCAAGGGACAGCCAGGTTGACCTCCAGACACTGCTCTGCAAACTTTCAGTGCTCAGTGGCCATCTCTCCTGAGGTCCTTGCCCACCTCATGGGAAATTCCAGCCTGAATTCAGGGTGGTCCCAATGGCAGCTTCCTGTTTGTGTCTGGGTTCAAGGGCTGGTGCTGGCGCTGACTGGCCCTGTGACCTTGGGCAGGTTTTTCCTAATATCCCTGAGATATACTGTGCTGGGCTGAAACAGCTTCCACCTCCTGACAATGGAAGGATTGACTGAGATTCCACATATCAAGTGTTTAGCAAAGCGCCTGGCTCTTGGTAGGTGGTCACCGCAGCCAAGACACCTCCCGACTCCCAGCTGGCGGGCAGACAGCTTCCTCTGTCCTCTCTTCACTTTCCATATTGAACAAAGGCAATATTGGTCTCCATCTCAGCCCTTCCAACTCAAAAGTGCTGGCATCTTAGACACTTTGAGACCAAAGGGAGAGAAAGGGATAAAGAAACAATGGGGCTGCTAGCTAAATTATGTGCACGAGAGGATAGGAGGCAACCTGGTTAGAGAATCAGCCATTTTTACTGCCTTTTCAATGGCTTTAGCAGCAGGCAGCTGAGTGTGCCCTCCATGTGTTAAGTGCAAAAGATCTGGCCGGCTCTTTAAAGCAGGACTTCTGTGTGGCTGCACTGCAGGCTGGCGAGTGGACAGTCAGAGATTGCAAAATGCTCTAGAATTTCATTAGCTCTCCCTGGCCCTCCCTTCAGTTCTCCTAAAATAAAGAATTACAAATCCTGGAAAACCTTATCAAAGTTGGGTGCAGGTGTAGCTCATATATTTCACACGCATGTGACATTTTATTTCTCTAATCAAGCTCCGGTAGCCAAGCATCTGACAAGTATCAGACGGAGTATCCTGACCTCACCTCCACTTTCTGGAACTCCATCCTGACCCTCCACATAGCCACATCCCCCCCTCCCCCCGATCGCCATGGTGGCCATACCACATACCCCCTTGGCATCGGGATCTTGTTTATACTTTGCAGCAGAGGTCTCTAGGTTGAAGCAGCTCTAGGGGTTCCTGGGGGGTTCCTCAGGGACCTGGAGTGACAGCTGAGAAGGACAGGATTTAGGCCCGCCTCTCCACCCCAACCCTCACTTTGATTCTGAAGACAGTGTAGCATAGTGGTTATTCAGGCCTGGCTGCAGGAGCTGGAGCACTATGACTTCCTTCTCACTCTGCCACTTACTGTGTGACCTCAAGAAGGGATTTCACCTTTCTGTGCCTTACTTTATTCATTTACTTTATAAAATAAGCTACATGATCTAGGACCTCATAGCCTCGTGTTGAGGATGGTATGAGAACACTCAAGAAGTGCAGCATGGTAACTGGCACATACGAAGTGTTCAACAAATACGTTAGCAATGGGAGATTTTATCTGAAGAAAGAACTTTATTTTTAAAAAGGTGCCAAACCCACTGATCTTGGGGATTAACATCCAGATTAGGGAAAGAGGCATCCAGGTCCCACGGGGGCTTTTCTTAAGCAAGATTCATGCACCGGGTAGAGAAGTTTGAGAGCAGATACAAGAGATAGCATCTAAGAATTTCTAAATCAAAACCAGATAATCAAACACAAAGTCATCGAAAAGTCTAAGGTGAGCCCCATGGCGGTTGTCACACCCTAGGACAACCCCAGGGAGAGACCTCACGATTAGCCACCTCCAGCCTATCCCGCACACAACCAAACCTTTGGGCAGCTGCGGCCCCGGGACTGCTCAGGGCTTGGCGCTCTCTGCCCTTTCTAACCAGACGCCCAAGGCCACAGCTCCCTGCTGATGCCCAGCCAGCCCTTGTCTGTCACCTCTTCTCCATCCAGTTTCTTACACTGCTCTGGACTTTTTTTTTTTTTTTTTTTCCATCTCGTGGTCTAAATCATTCCACAGGTTTGGGAGGAAAGCCAAGAAGGACTACTGGATGGGGCTAGACCAGCTCTGGAAGGAAACCTGGAAGCAATTTATCATTTCAGGTTTCCCCTCATAAAGTCCTCCGTTTCAGTGACAAAGCCACAACTGACAGTGCCCTGTGCTATCCAGTCTGCTCACCGGCCCTCGTCAGTGCTGCCCCAGGCAAAAAACTTTCCTAACTCCCAATGCTCATAAATGATGCTAATTATCGTCCAGACTGTCTAACTCAGGCCTCCTGACCCAGACTGTCTGCCTCCCCCTCACTGACTCCTGGGTTGCTTTGTTCTGCTTGTCCCTCAGCTAGACTGAGGCCCCAGTGGGGACAGCCTCATTTCCCCAAGAACAGATGCAGTTCAAAAATAATAACTAATTAAAAGTAAGATGTCAAAAGCTTACTGTTGCCCAGATAACTGGACTAAGTTCTTTACATGCATCATTTTTCTTCCGTTTCATGGTAAATTTCTTAAGAGGCAAGCACTATTATTATTCTTGATTGACAAATGAAGAAATCTGAGGTGCAGAGAGGTTAGGAAACTGTGTTAGGATTGCACAGCTAAGAGGCTAAAGAGCCAGGACTGCAAATCAGGAAGGTCCATCTTCACAGCCCAGGCTCAGTTATTACTCCCACAATATCCTGAAATTCGCACCAGAAAGTCCAGGTCAGTTGACAGACCCTAGAATGGAGGATGGGAATAGGAGCCTGACTGAATCCCTGTAGCTAGCATAAAGAGTGAGCATCACAAAATTTTTCATCTATGCTCCCTGATCAGCAGAACGGAAACATCAAGTTTTCCTCCAGAGGACCTAGGAACATAATTAAAAGCTCAAAGCTCAAGTTACTTTTGTATTCTGTTGCACATCTATTTCATTGTAATTTTTTAAAAAGTCAAAATATTGGAAGAGATCGCAAAGGAATATGCCTAGAATTTTTTTTAAGAGCACTTTGCATAAGATTGAGAAGACATCGGATGTCTGTAACAAACAATGGGGATATAACAAAGTAGAGGATTCATGGACCCACTCTCTGGCATTTCTACTGAAGAAGCACAGGCATTACCATTTGGCTTCAGTTACCCCTGGCCCCCTCTGTCCACTCTGGGAATTTAACCCCAGGCTCTCCACCCCCCATGTCAGAAACATGGGTCTGGTGTGTGTCCTGGTCATCAGGCATTTTACAAAGTCACACAGACTCACTTGTGTCCCCATATTTTGAACAGCATTGGCCATGTAACTCGTGCTGGCAATTCACGAACAAATTAGCTTGGTTTGTAATATAATTTCCTTATTTTTCATAAAGAAAATAAATCCAAATTTCTGGAAAGAAACAAAGCTGCTGCTGAACTACACAAACACAAACACACACACACACACACACACACACACAGAGAACATATTAGAAGTATCTGAGGAAATGGAATTAAACTAGTGGTACAGGTAGCCCCAATATTAACAAGTATAAATGGGTGGTATTTAATGAGCACTTACTGTATGCCTGCCCCTGTTTTAAGAATTTTCCATATTTTGATTCACTTAATCCTCTTAACGGCAGGATGAGTTAAGTCCTATTATCCCCATTTTGCCAATTAGTCCCAAGGAGGCAGGACCACTAAGTGTGAGGCCACATATGCTTTCAACTTTTAGGGGGAATCCAAACAACGGGAGCCCCGGTTTTAAGTTCTAGAACAGTGATTTTCAAGGAGACTTCTGGAGCTAAGGAGGGGAAACCATTTAGTACCTTCCCCTTAACTCCCAGCAAAGCAGCATGGCTTTTTACGGTGATAAGTTTCAATGTATAGAAAATACATTTCAATTTTTAAAAAATTCAAAGTCTTAGCATGATCACTGTAAACAATGGTCTTGATGGAGACAAGTGTCCAGAAGCATGTGAAGTTCTCCATCACAAAGTGACTGCCAGACGAGAGCCAGCCTGTAGGAGTTTTGACTGGCCCTCAGAGTGGCCCTTAAAAATTAAATTAAGTCGGCATTTAAAAATTACGAGATTTCACATAACAATCTGAGCTTGACAACACAGGGCCCACCTTCCCACATGGCAACAGTCAACTGAGCTGCAACTGTCTACTTAGCATGAACTTGCCAATCCCACTGTCCCCATTAGGGGCCACTTCCATCATGGACATCACCTGCTGACCCTGTGAGCATTTGAGTGCACCAGCCCAGCTCTTAAAAGCCTAAGCCCTTTCTCTGAATTTAAATGCACCCCAGGTTATAGCATCACTATATTCCCCCCCCACCAGAAAACTCTCTTTAGCCCCTCAATTCTTCTTCCCAATGCAGCTATCCCTTAAACAAGTGTCCTGACCTACTTCCCACTTCAAAGGAGCTGGCCAAGCCTGCTTTGTAACTGTGACCTGTGGACATTCGGATTAAAGTCTACCAGGCACAGAGTGTCTGTCATCCACCCCCAACTGGTAAACGTAGGCAGAAGGGCCTCATAGCTCGGCTTCTCCAAAAAGTTTACATTCTTTTTTGAATAGGAGACATATGGAGGAAACCACTTTACATTTCCAGACAATATAACCTGTTAAAGATGATATATTCTATGGGCATATCACCCTGTCTTTTATTTTCCCTGAGTTCATCTCTACTAAGTAGCAAAAAAATCTTTCAAGTCATTCACTGGAATCGCAAACATGGTCATCATCAGTCTCTCTATCCTTTTTCTGATCTTTCAAACCTAGATTTTATACACATATACACATACACATCACGCACATATGTGTATATATGTAATATATGTATAATACATATGTATATATGTAATATATGTATAATATATACATATATATGTAATATATAATACTATATATTTATTTTATATGTAAATATATAGTATGTATACAAATAATATATATATATATGTCTTTAGCCAAATCTTTTTATTCTTCCAAATATGTGTCCAACTTGGTCCTCATCAACCAAGAAGAGGGAGGCAAATATGAAGCAAATTCCCACATGCAAAGATGGAGGAGTGGGCGTGGGGCCTAACTCCCTTACTGACCAGCCTGTGGCCTGAGGAGAGTCAGTAACCTCCCAGAAGCTCAGTTCCCTCCCTGTGAAGTGGAGGTAACAGCCGCAGGTCCCCTGGCCGGCGGTCAGTACGCCCACTGCGCACCCACAGGGGGCTCCTCGCTGGCCCAGCCCACAGGGGGCGCTCAAGGTCTGGGGCGGGAGGGAGGCCTTGAGGAGGGCCTTCTGAGAGGGACCCCTGGGGGGCGGGGCTGTGCAGGGAAAGTATGCCACCCTGAGAGGGGCTGAGAGCTGTCGTTTGAGGACGAGCAGGGGTTAGGAGAAGGCAGGTGGGGACCTCGGCGAGGTGACCGGAAGTGCCTGCGGAAAGACCCAGAGCAGGAAGCAGTGCTGAGGGCGGCTGCGGGGTGGGGTGGGGTGGGGTGGGGTGAGGAGGAGGAGGAGGAAGCAGGCCTTCCTCACCCCTGGGAGGATAGGGCCGCGGAAACACACGACGAGCAAAAAGCACCTGCGATGTTGGCACTCTGCCCTCCATGTGGCTGAGAGCAGCCAGGGGGACTCTCCGCTCGGGGGACTGTGGGCAGGACTTTCCCGGCGGGAGCCCGCCATGCTGGGCTCTGGCCCTGGCCTCCCTCCACGGCCAGCCGGGAGCCGCGCACAAAGCCTGCTCTGTGAGGGAGCTTGAGAGGAAGGAGCCCAGGGGAAGGCAGCTGCGCCAGCGACACCTCCCTAGTCGGCGCCCCCCCGCCCCACAGACAAACACACACCTCTCCGAACCCTTTAGGCCCCATCAGTCTCCAGAAACAACATGGCCAACTCCCAGTGCCAAAGAAAATAACGAGGCGGGAGGCGCCGGCGACTCGGGAACCCTTTCCGTGAAAAGCACAGCGCGTCCTCCAAGGGCAGCACCCCGGTAGCCATCTCCGGGGGCGCTCAGCTCAGGAGCAAAGGCGGGAAAATCCCAAGACTCATAAACATCTCTCCTCAGAATCCCAGAAAAGTGGAAGGCCCCTGGGTTTACTGGCGCCGCCACCCTGCAGGTGAAAGTCAGGGCCAGACAGGAAAGGGCCGCGGGTTTCCCCATGAAACCGTGGCGCCCCCACGTGGGCCGGCGGGAGCCCTCTCCTCACCCCGCAGGCCGAGGCCACATTAGCTGCCACCCTCCGGCCAGACAGCCACTCTTTGACCCATACACATACAGAATTCTGATTAAAAACTTAAATTTAAACAAACCTGAGACAGGCTGAGACCTGGGACCCTTTACTGGAGCGCTCGCACCTACACAAATGTCTCCTCCAATGACAAAACAGTACGGACTAAAAATAAGTGTACGCGTGCGCAGTTGCGGCAAATTGGGAACAATAAGATACAAAAAAGCCAAACCCCACTGCCACTTCTGAGGTACTGGGAGCAAAAAGCAAGGTACTGCACATGATCCCTGCACAGGGCACCACCAAGGGGATGGGCGGACCACCTAAGCCACCCCTCCTGGCCAACCCACTAATCTGCCCCGACCCTCACCCCATTTAAGAGACCAGCTTGCCCGTCCCCCCAGTTCGGGGAGCCGGAAAGGGCACCTGTTATTCATTCTCCCTCCATTGCGTTTGGCGCTCGAGGAGTCCAAAGACCTGAGTCTGTAACAAACCTAGTGTTAAAATTTGACTGCGCCTCGATCTACTCCATGATGGGAGGTGAGATTTCTGGAAGGGCTCTGAGTTTTAGGGAGAGCCTCAGCTTCCTGCTGTTACCTATCTGGGAGGATTTAAAGAACTAGAGCTAATTTAAAGAACTAGATAAGGGCACGCACATAGCAGCCTGGCTGACACGCGACGGGTGCTAAAGGAGCAGACATCTGACAGGTCAGAGAAGCCATCAACTGCCTGGGATTAGAAGTGTCCGAGCTCCTTTGGGGACAGTAGCAGCAAATGCAGCCTTTAAAGGGAGAATCGAAACAACCTAACTGCCATTTGCTGTGGGGTTTAATTCGTGAGGCTTTCTGTCGTCCACACAGCCTGAGCCAGTCCCCTCTGCCTGACTCTGCTCTCTGCCTTTCTCCTTCTCCTTCTCTGTATCTTCCTCTGCTTCTCCCTCCACATTTCATCTCTTCTCTGTGCTGACGCTTTGAGGACCAATATGAGGGATGGGAAGAGTGATGGCTTTCAAGTTAAGACTGAGGTTCACATCCCAGCTCTACCCCACACTGGCTGTGGGGTCTTGGGCAAGTCTTCCATGACCCTGTTTCCTCATTTTTTTTTCTTTTTTCTTTTCTCTCTTTTTGTTAAACTGAAGTACAGTCAGTTTCCTCATCTTTGACCTCCTGGGGAACCAGAACCAAACCTCTTGTTCACTGTGAATCCTTAGCATACAATTTGCTGCTTCACACATAGTAGGTGTTCAATAATAATAGCATTAAAAATCTGTTTTAAGAACTTTTACATGTATTAACTCATTTAATCCACAGAACAACCCCATGATGTAGGTGCTATCGTTACCCCCATTTTACTGATGAAGAAACTGAGGCTTTTTGATTGAATGAATGGGGTACCATGGCAATGGCAGGAATTATTTCTGTCAAAATTCTTGACCAAGTACCTGATACCTCACCCCTTCCGTATCATGTCTGCCACACTTTCAGTTTCTCCTGGCATTGAGACAGGCTGTTGAGCACCCAATCTCAGCCCTGGGCCATCCACTGCCCAGCCTCCCAGACAGGATGGTGCCCACCTCTGTCAGGGAGTGGAGGGGGCTCCTCTGAAAGAGTAAAGGGGATCTGGCCTCAGGATAGAAAATCCTCAAAACATCACCAAAAACACAAGAACAACAGTGCAACTAACTCTTCCACCTCCCTCTCCTCTGGAGGAAACTGCTATGGTGATCCAATGTCAGCCAGACACTTGAGCAACGTCTCTGCAGCCCGAGGCCCTCAGCACAAGGTGGCCAGAAGCAGCGCACAGACCAGAGCCAGTGTTGGGCAGCTGGCCATAAGAGCAGAGATCAAATCAGCTTCAGATGGTGCCTGGCAACAGTAGGCATTTAATAACTGTTGAATTTATTAATAATTTTCTATGCACTGCATAGTCTATATACATTAACCCCAAAGTCCAGAACAGCCCTGTGAGTGAAGCATATTATCCCTATTTTACAGATGAGGAAACTGAGGCTTAAATGTCTACGGACCTTGCCCAAGTAGAAAGCAGAAGGACCAGGATTTGAACCCAGGCCTCTCAGGCTCCAAAATCTATGCTCTTAAAACCATGTTGTCTGAAACCAAATATCTAAGGGCACTTTTT
The DNA here is from genome assembly GCF_036321535.1 of Camelus dromedarius. NCBI lineage: Eukaryota > Metazoa > Chordata > Mammalia > Artiodactyla > Camelidae > Camelus > Camelus dromedarius. The sequence goes on from NC_087447.1 coordinate 23,842,806, forward strand.
CTTTCCTTCTCCTCTAGTTCCCTTCTTTCAAGGCACTCCCAAGCCAAGCCATGACTGGGTCTCTTGCCCTGTCATTCCCTCTTTTGCCAGTATGTCCACTGGTCAGATCCAGTCCCCTCTGGTTTTTGCTGCAGGATGGAAGGTGACCAGGGCCCTAGCAGAACACCCCAGGGCTAGAAGCCCTTTCAACCCATTAGACAGAGGATGAGGATGTTAACATAACCAGAACCTTCCTCGGGGGACTTCTAAAGCTCTCCTGGGGGCTGTCATCTCACTTGCCTCTCCCCTGATGCAGCCTGCGACTCCTACTGGACATCCGTCCACCCTGAGTACTGGACAAAGCGCCACGTCTGGGAGTGGCTCCAGTTCTGCTGCGACCAGTACAAGCTGGACGCCAGCTGCATCTCCTTCTGCCACTTCAACATCAGCGGCCTGCAGCTGTGCAGTATGACACAGGAGGAGTTCATCGAGGCGGCCGGCATCTGTGGGGAGTACCTGTACTTCATCCTCCAGAACATTCGCTCTCAAGGTCAGTGTCAGAGGGCAGGGCCTCAAGGGGAGGGGCCCAGGATTGGAACCCAGCGACCTTGCGAAGTCCTTCCCCACCATGTGACTCACTTGGCGAAATTTTATTAACTGCAACTCTCTGTGAACCCATATCCCCTGCTAACCAAACCTCTCCATACCAGAAGCTTTAGAATCAGAGACTGGAGGTAAAATGGAGAGAGTTACAAGGAAGCAAGTTGAGTATATTTTTAAAAAGAAAAGAAAACTAAAACATGTTCAAGGACCACCCAGGAGCAAGACTGCTACAACAAAATATTATGATTATAACAATGGTAACCATAAAGGGTGGACAAAAAGAGACTTCTGCTTGACCTTTCATTAAGCAGAAGAAAATTAACCTGATAGACCCTGTCCCTTCCCTATTTCCAGAGCTGTCCAACTAATTGCCATTTCCTTTTTTTTCATCGAAGTATAGTCGATTTACAATGTTGTGTTAGTCTCTGGTGTACCAAACAGAAACAAGACTCCCAGACACAAAAAACAAACTTATGGTTGCTCTTTCCTTTCATCACATTCCTAATGGTCAAGGATCAAATGGCCACGAGGTGGCGCCAGTAGCATTCAACACACCCTGCAAGAGTGGAATGTTGATGGACAGGTTCTTAAAATTCAGATAAAGGACCTGAGGTCCCGAGTGGTTAAGTGACTTCTCCAAGGTCACATGGCAAACAGGGCTGATTCACTGAAAGTTGGTACACAGCAGGGCCTGTGAGATCAGAAAGACCTTCGTTCCAACCCTGGCTCTAACACTCTTGAGCCATAGGACCTCTGGCAAGTGGCTTAACCTCTCTGAACCTCCATTGTCTCCACTCTGTGATGGAGTGATGACACACTTCCATGGGCTCCTTGACAGGATTCAGTGAAACGTTACCTGACACAGCCGATAAGGACACAAGTGCAGTGAATGGCAACTATTTTTGTCATCATGAATACAACCAAGAGGCAGAAATTGTTTTAATAAATAAATAATGGGACACATCTCAGCTCAATTTTAAGAAAGACCTTTCTAAAAGTTAGCATTTTTTAAAATGGCTGCTTCAGAAGATACCTCTGGAAGGAAGTTCCCCGTTGCTGGAGATAATCAAGCCATCTTATGGCCCCCTGCTTGATGGGGATGCTGTGGCAGGGATTCCTATTTGAGCAGAAACCCACAGAGGACCTTCAGCTCTAGGAGTCTTTGTCCTCCCCTTGATCTCCCCATCAAGGCAGGAAAGCTAAGGATGGGGACCCCTGGGCACTGCTTAGCTTCTGCCCTGGGAGCCATGGCTCACTGGGGGTGAGAAAAGGACAAACAGACCTGCTGTTCATTGTTGTCCAGTCTCTGCTTCATTATCACCAATGACAGTGACCTGCAAGGAGTTGAGAGCAGCAGCCTGCACTGAGAGTGGACTTTCCCTGAAAGGAGGCAAGTCTGAGCAAATCACAGTGGCTCAGGGAGGAGACTGGGGGCTCCATGCGGAACCCTCCTAAGGGAAGAGCCCTGCACAAGAATCCCAGGGCCATGAAAACGGAGCATTCCGTCCTGGGAGAGGACGCAGCTTGGCACCACCAGCCACGGCCAAGCATCAAGTCAGTCACGTTTGTCTCCAGGCCCCAGCATCTCCTGTGCTGGGATCTCCCACCTCGGGCACCTCCCTCCCTGGCAGTGGTTACATCAAAAATACCTGTCCCTGGTCTCATTGCCTCAGGGTCTGTGCAGAACAAATAAGCTAAAAACCCAACGTGTTTTTTTTAACAGGCCATAAGTTGCCTCTGCTCATTCTAAGGAATCCCTGGCGTCACAAGGGTGGAGTGTCAGGCACTCTTTGGGCCAGGGCATTAGCATATTGAGCAGGAAGACTGTCTACCCCATCAACCTCCTTCGTCCTCAGATTCTCCATCATGTTCCTCAAGCGGCTATGGGTATTGTGTTTCGAGTACATGTGTTGTGACCAGTTTCCAGGGTCCCCATTTGCCCACCTGTTATCTGGTCTTTCATTTTCAAAAATGTCCCTGTTTGGATAAGAAATTATATGTTAAACTGGTTATTACCTAGCTGAGGCCTTATATTATCCCATAGGTTGGGGCTCTGGCAGAAAAGGACACATAACAAGGGCGAGGAGTGAAAGGGGGACTCTAGGGCCCAGTGTGCTCCTGGCTCAGAAAACATTTCAGTAGGATTTAAGGGTGCAGAAATATGGGGACCCTGGTCACTGGAAGGCAAGGTCAGACAGAGGGGTGAGGGCAGAGGTGGCTCCCCCAGCGCAGGAGAGGAACGGTCCCTGGTTAGCCCCTGCCCTGTTCCCGGGGAAGAGTGAACTGAGGGGCGTGGCTGAGCAGAACCAATCAGAAAATGGCCCTAGGAACCAACAGTCACAAATATGCCCTGTCCCCGTCTTCTCAGTGAATAGAAACTGGCCCTCACATTGGACACCAAATTAGAAGAGATGTCCTTTGCCCTGTGCTGCTACATGAAAACATCAACTGGAACTCCTGACCTCCCCACAAACCCACCCTTCTCTTCAGAGGAGACAACCAAGGCCCCCCATCCCAAGACAGGCTCCCAAATCCTCTTTAAATCCTCATATCAGGGTACTGCACTTCTTGTGGACCCCTGTGTCCATTTTCCTCTTTGACCAGCACATAACAGGCGTTCGAATCCGGATTAGAGGCCATGTTCCAGAACATAGACTCTGAGAGCCAAAGGGGAGGACAGTGGTGGTTTTGTCACATGCTGCCAGTGAGGAACACGAGCCCAGAGACTCGGTGACTGGGCAAGTCTGCAGAGGGGGCAGGGGCTCAGCCCAGCTCAGAGCCCAGGCCTCCTGATCCCAAGCCAGGATTCCCAGTGCCCACTCAGAAAACCCTAGAAGCTGCTGGGATGCCTGGCCCAGGCTGTCTCCAGGTCGCCCCTGAGGAAACAAGGAGACTGTACCTCTCAAGGGTGGCTTCAGGGTGGCCCTATAAAGGCCAGATGGTCTCCAAAGGTTCCCTCTGAAGTGAAACTGCCCTGCAGAGGGACAGTGGCTCCCCTTCTCCCAACACCTCCCCTGCTGGCCTGGCCAGGGAAACCAGGATTATACGGCATGATTTGTGGATTCCTTTCTCTTTTCCAGGTTACTCCTTTTTCAATGACGCTGAAGAGACCAAGGCCGCCATCAGAGACTGTAAGTAACCAAGTTCAAGCTGCCCGAGGCTGTGTCAAGGCTGTTGTTGGGCACGTGAGCTTGATGGTTGTCTAGGACCACGCTGAAAGGGTGATGACCTGAAACAATGACAGGCTAAGAGAAGACAGCGGGAGATACGTGGTGGACAGAGTACAGGGCTGGGGTCTCTGCTTCCTTATCCTTCCCCAGGCTCAGCTTCCTTGTCTCTAAAACCCGTCGCTGGGTTGTGGTGAGCTCAGGTCATAGTACATACGAAGTGCCTGGCTTATGCCAGCAGCACAGGTGCTCCAAAAACTGGTACCTGTTAGAAATAATAATCATAATTAGCAACCATTAGAGCCTTATGGTTGATAATGCCTATGAAGATGAGCTCACTAAGCAGATCACCTTAATAATTACAAGGTGATGGAGGATCTCAGATGGCCTTGTTGATTCTGAAAATTAACCCTCATGATTTCACTTCTGCAGATGGAGAAAGTTTAGGAAAGGGAGCTTTGGAGCTTTCATTTTTTAAAGATGATGATGATGATCGTGATGATTGCTTAGTTTCTGAGCCCCACAAAAGGCCCTGGTCCAGGGTGGGAGGAGCTGTGGGTCCTGGACAGACCCCTTTCCTCCACAGACTGCAGCTCATACATCCGCAAAGATACGGCAGGACACGGTGGTTCTCCAGCTGAGGGGCAGACACAGAGGAAGGGTTTTTTATGATTTTTATTTTTCTCTCCTTAAAGTCCCAAATAATCAACCAAGGATTTAGGCTATTGCTTTAATGATGAGTTTTTTATTCAGAGTTAATGCAGGAATAGCTGAGTCTATGAACCACATGCAGTGGGCTTAAGGAGGCACACCCTGCCTCACAGATCCCAGTGGCCCTGTTGAGAGCAGCTCTGTATTTCTCAAGGTTCCCTGCATTTGGGCCCAACGATCATGTAGTGTCTCCTCCTTGCAGAGAGCAAAGTGCCCACCTGGCTTCCTGGCTCTCATGGATTTTCATCCATCTGTAACAGGCTGGGGGTTGGGCAGTGAACCCCAGCTTTCACCCTCCAGCCCAATCCCGGCAGAGCCCCTGGAAGAAAGGAGCCCACTGAGGCCCAGGGCCACTATTGAGTCTGTGTCTGAAGGCCTGGGCCCAGGGAAGGCGCTTGCCGCACTCTGGGAGCTTCGGCCGACCAGCCCGCTCTCAGGGCTCAGGGGCTCGACCCACCTATGTCTTTTTGCCAGCCTGCCATCCTCACAGCCGAGGAAGATGATGAGCTAGAAAGAGCTAGTGTGTCCCACACCAGGAGAAGGTTCTACCTGAATCCATAACCAGTCCCAGTTAGAGTCAGTGCTGCTGTAATAATAGCAACAATGACAATAGCAGCCAGTATTTGCTGAGTGCTTACAGCGAACTAGGCCCTAAGCTAGACACCTTCTAGACATCGTTTCAAGGAATCTCTCCAGTAACTCTGTAAGACAAGTACTAGAACCATAGCCTTTTCCGCAGGGTAGGCGCCAAAGCTTAGAGGCTAAAGCTGACAAGGTTAGCAGGTGACAGATGACCTGGATGTGCCTAAATCTGAAGCCCATAACCCTTTTTCCCCTCATCTACTTCTTTCTTTTCCTTTCCATTCATTCATTCCTTTGACCAGCCTTTATTCAATGCCTACTATGTGCCGGGCTGAGAGCTAGGTACTGTGGCTCCAGTGATGAGCATAACCAAGGTCTTGCCCTCATGGAGCAAGGGAGGCAGAGAGACATTAAACAAATTACCCCAGTAATGAATATGTAATTGCTGATTATGATGATATTACAGAGGAAAATGGCAGGACACCTTGTGTGTGATGGAAGAAAGATCGCATTTAAATTAGGGACCAGGGAAGCCCTAGAGGAAGAGATATTTCAGTTAGGCCAAAAGGATGAGCAGAAGCTAGCCAGGAAAAGAGGAAAGAAACAATTAAGGAGAATGGATGGTTTGTGCAAAGGCCCTGTGCCAGGAACAGCTTCAAGCAATGTTCCCATCCATCTTCAGTAAAGATTAATAGCTCTTGTTACCATTTGTGAAGCACTTACTATGTGCCCAGCGCAGTGCCGGGCTGAGTATTCTACGTACATTAACTCATTTAATCCTCATCAAAACTTCACTAGGTAGTAATGTTATCCCTATTCACCTCTGAGGAAACTGGAGGCGCTGAAACTTCTAAATTACAAGTAAATGTAGCACAGAGATTCCCACTCGTTTTCTCCAAGTCCATGCTCTTATACACTGTGCTTTTCACCACATGCCCACAGGGGCACGCAGTCTTGCACACGCACATGCACACACATTGACAAACCCTTCTGTTCACTCTGCTGTCCACTCAGTTGAAACCCAAGATTCAAGACTCCTCTGGGTCTGAGCCCAGCTCCATGAGGACTCAGAGAACAGGATGATTTTCAACTTCATACCTGCTGAAGAGGCTCAGGCCCAACAAGTTAGGAAACCGTCAGAACTGGCCCAAGTGACACACCCAGCCCCGCTCCACTTGGTCTCCCCTTTCCACCCATCGTCTCCATCTCTGCGGCAGAAACACCCGTGAACGAGCCGCCTCCTGCTCCTGGCCCGGGGCGCAGGCCCTCTGGCTGGACCAGTAGTGTTATGGAGACGTGCACATGGTGAGCTTGTGTTAGAAACTCCAGCATCTGTCCCACCTTCTGGAGGACAGCTGACCACGTTCCCAATCAACGACTGAGAATGTATCCTTCAGCCACATTTTAACGGTCTCTAGTTTCAAGGCAACCAAACTCCTGCAAATCCCATCAACAGCAGAGAGCTTGGGCCATGTCCAAACTGCAGGGACACATTCCAGGTGAAGACAGCTGTAAGACACGGTGAGCTGCCCCCCAGAACAGCATGGGCCTCTGCAGAGAAGTTTAGGGTGTTCGCAGTGCTGCTGCTGCTGCCTCTGGCTGATCTTGGGCAGGTTTGGATTCGGGAACCTGCCTCAAGGTGGGCACACACTGATGATGCCTTCAGCCCCTCTGCCCCCACTGTCACCCCCGCTGCCACTCTCACTACCACCATCTGCCAAGCAAGGCCTCCAATCTAGCCGAGCCACCACTACCTTCAAAGCCACCACTGAGCACTGGGAACAGATGGAACAGGATTATTTATCTCAGGCAAGACCCACGAGGAGAAACGCCCACCTTGCCCATAACCCTGCCTCATGCTGACCTATCCTGTGTTCATCCTGTCAAGCCAAGTATCTTCCATCCAAAGCACAGGAGGGGAAATCATAAAAATTAAAAGGGTGACTTTTTTCCTCCCACTTCTCGCCATTTTGGCATTTCAGGGAAAGCTCGTTGTCTAGTCACTGGTTAATAATTCACCTTTATCTTTACCACGCCATTTGTTTTCTCTCTTCTTACAAGATTAAATTAAAACAATAGAGAAGCCTGCTCTGCAGGTGACACTGCGTAGTGTGGCATCAGATCAGACGGGAGGGCCGGACTCTTTCTCAGTCCTGATCAACCGGCCGTCAGCCCTGCTCACCTGCTGTCACCCCACTCCACCTGGCGGCAGCCCCAGTGTCAGCTGATCTCACCTGGGTATTCATTCATGCTTTGGCCTGTGCACATGAGCCTGTTTTTCCACATCGACACGGTTCCCGACTGTAACATAGGACAGGGCCGAGAAGAGGCCTGAGGGACGCCACAAGCTGAAGTCACACATTCCTGTCGTTGTTCGTTCCTGTGAACGATGCACTGTCATTCTCAGAGCTGAGGGCTCTGGCGTTGAAATGTTTGCCCCGGATCTCGGCTCCGCCACTGGGCAGACACATGACCTGGATCGTGCTCCCAAAACATAGGCAGGGCTCGCTCCTTCCTGCTCAGGTGTCTCCTTGTCCGAGAGCTTTCTCTGTTGGCTTTTATTACGATTGCAGCTTCACTCGTCCCCTTGCCCCTCACCTCTGTCTGCTCACCTGCTGTAATCTTCTCCACAGATTCATCACCACCTGAAGTAGCCCATGCATGTCCATCAGATTTTCCTACCCACTTGGGTGTGAGCCCCTTGAGAGAAGAGACAGACTTATCCCGTGCTGTACCCCCAGGGCCTGCTACAGAGGGCACACTGCGGCTCAAAACTCGTGAGCCAGTGAGTCAGTGGCCTACAGTGAGATACCTAGCCGCTTCCACACCCCTGTTTTCTTATATGTAAAATGGAGACGGTAAGAAACATACATCATAAGAAGGGGTGAGACCAAGTGAGCTCTTGGCAGTAGCAAATGCTCCACAAACTTGAATAATCATTAAGTGTCTATTGAACACCTGCTATGAAACACATGATGAAGTGGTAGTTGTGAACATCCACTTTGGAACAGAACTAATCTGGGTTCAAGTCCTGGCTCTACCACTCTGGATAAAATTCCTAAACTATCTGGACTTCAGTTTCCTCCTCAATAAATGGGAATAGTGATAATGCTGCACAGGGTCATGGCAGGGTTAAATGAGATACTGAATATGAAGTCCTTAACACACACTTGGCATGTAGGAAGTGCTCCATTAATATCAGCTGTTAGTACAGGCAAACAAGAGATGAGATCAACCTTTACGGTGCAGTGGGACCAGTGCTGGGATACTGAGGAACACACGGGTGCTGTGGGACAGAGAAGGGGGGTCTAACCCAGAGGGAAGTTCAGAGAAGACTTCCTGAAGAGGTCTTGTGAGAATAGAGTCAGCTGGGTAGAAGTAGGGTACAGGAACCTGTGCAAAGGCCCTGAGGCAGGAGAAAGTCAAGCCCCATTGGAACTATCTGACCCAAGAAGAGGGAAGAAGCTGGGCAGTATCAAGAGATAAGCCTGGAGAATGGGCTGGAGGTCCATTTGTGAAAGGCCAGCCTAACATGGCAGCCTTTGCCCTGGAGACCAAGGGGAACCACTGCAGGATGTTACACCAGGGAGTGACACAACCCACTGGCAGTGAGACAGGTCGCCCTGGGCAGCAGCGTGGTGCACGGGGTACCATTCCTTCCCTGGACAACATACTTGCTCTGTCTTTCAGTGGTTACAGCATAGTGTACCTGCCAGGCGGTGCAGCAGGAATGGCAAATACAGTGCAGTCCAGTGTGACAGCTGCTCCCCAACGCCTCCTGAGCACCTACTATATGCCAAGCACTGTGCTAGGTGCTGAGGGGGTGGGGTACACGTGGAAACACAGATCCCTGCCCTCTAGTGGGGAAAATCAGCCAGTGAACAAAATAAATACATTCCACAGTATGTCCCATGGGGATAGATCTGACGGCAAAAAATAAAAGTAGGTCATGGAGTGTCGCGTAGGGTAAGTATATGCAATTCCATCTCAGTGAGGGAAGGCCTCCCTGAGAAGGTGACTTTGAGCAAAGATGCAGATGAGGGCCTGAGCCCATGGACTCAGCACAAAGGGAGCAAATGCCCCTGAGGCCGATGTGCTTTCGAGTTTCAGAAAGAGCCAGGAGGTCCGTGTGGCTGGAGCGGAGTGAGCAAGGGGGCATGGCGGGGTGGGGGGCAGCGGGGCGAGGGTGCCATCCGGTGTCACCTGTTATTTCTTAATCATATACCACCAGGTGTCTCAGACTGTTGCTTACAGTGTGAGTTCTACTTTAACTCAGTATTGAGTTAATGCCTTGCTATTCATAAGCTCTACCCTCTTCGCTTTTACTCGTGTCCCTGCCAGTCTGTTCTCCACACGCTAGCCAGAAGGCTCTTCTTAAAATGTGGATCTTGTCCAACTCCAGAGTTTTGGCTTTCCTCTGTGAATAACACCCCACATCCCTACCACGTGCCCGCGTGGCCTGCCGGCAGCCCACTACCCTGGCGGCATCATCCCCTACCAGCCTCCCCGGGCACACCGTGTGCCGCCGCAGCCGCGCTCACTCCATGCTTGGCTTTGCACGCGCCGCTCCTTCCCGCTGGAGTGCTCTTCCACCTCCTCACGTCAGTGTGTCTCCCCTCCGGGAGGCCCTCCCTGGCCACCCCAGCTACAGCAGGTCTTCCTCTGCCTTCATCCTCTATCCAGTGCCTTTCTTCCTTCATCACGCTTACAGCAATGGCGATTTGGGTTTCACTTGTGTTTTCGTGGCCCAGTAGTCCTCAACCTGCACGTGAGCCGGGACCAAGTCGGTCTTGTTCGCTTTCTATCTCCAGCTCAGAGCCCGGAACCAGGCACACAGCAGGTCCCCAGTGTTGGATACAAACACCCCTTAAACCCCCTGATTACCCCCGAAGCACGCGGCATGCTGTCCTCCACCACAAAGATGCAGTGAGCAGCTGCTCACTTAGGTACCAGTTAAGGTCAGAGCGTGGCCCTACATCTCTCCCTACAAGGATAAATCGTTCTGTTGCAGATGCTGATTCCAGCTGCTTGAAAACAAGTGGCATCAAAAGTCAAGACTGTCACAACCATAGTCGAACAAGTAAGTGTAGAGATGCGATTTCTCATTGCTGATTTCTTAAAACCACTTTTGAGACAAAGTAATCTACTTTAATAAGCTTTGAAACTCAGTGTTTGAGTGGGATGAGTTATTTCCCAAAGAACATAGAGAAATTGACGATGACTTTTATAAGGTTATCAAAATCCAGTTTCTTTTTGCTTGGAAATAGTATTATGAGGGTTAAAGAAATTGTCTAAGCCTGCTGAGTTTTTGAATAAGGGTTTATCTCTCCTGGTCTGCCGTGGGTCCATCTCACTGACATACTTAAAGAAACCCCATGAGCTGGCAATTCTTTTAGCTTTCCCAGCACTGAAACCCATATACCCAGTGCAGAGGCAAGCCTGCTGGGCTTGGTCCTAACCACCTAATATGTATTAAATCATAATCCTCTAACCTGTGCTATGAGGTAAGTACTCTTATGAACCCATTTTAGAGATAACTAGAGAGATTGGTTACAGAACTAGAAAAGGCGGACTCAGGACCCAAAGCCAGGCAGTCAGAATCCAGAGCCAGTCTTCACTATGATCTAATAGAACAAGAGAAATACCGGCTTTTCATGAAAAACATAATTGTAGGGTTGGCTATAGCCAGACAGTTGTGGCTGAGGGATCTCCATACAAGCATACAGCCTGTCACAGAGAAGAATGAAAAGATCGTTTGACCGTCATTCCATTAATTCTGTAAGACTTAGTTGTTCCACTGAGCAGGGAAGGTCTGGGAGCCACGCGGTGTTGCTGGTCGATGTAAATGTGGTGTCTCTGCGGGTTTTTTTCTAGAAGACTTTTCACAGCTCCGTGAGTTTCCAAGTGGAGCGCTCGGTCCTAACTGGGAAATGACTCCAGGAAGCAGCAGTTCTCAGGGGTTAATGAGAAGCTGCACAACTCATCTCTTAAAAAAGAAATTTTTTTTTTAATTCTTTAACTGACTTTTTTCCTTCTCAAAAGGCCTCCAAAGTTCTCATCTATGGGAATTTGTGCGAGACCTGCTTCTATCTCCTGAGGAAAACTGCGGCATTCTGGAATGGGAAGACAGGGAACAAGGTATTTTTCGGGTGGTTAAATCAGAAGCCCTGGCAAAGATGTGGGGACAAAGGAAGAAAAATGACAGGATGACATACGAGAAGTTGAGCAGAGCTCTGAGGTAAGTGAACGGCGGGAAATGCCGGGAACCTTCAGGCAGAGTTCTGTAAAACAGCCAGCTGGAGAAAATTCAACTGTTTTCGCAGCTTTTCACTTGATAATCAAAAGGTTAGGAGCCAACACTTTGGTTCCTAGTTACAGGTGGGATTAGGGTTTGTAAATTGACATGCTGTCCTTTTCATGCTCAGCAGTGTTCCCTGGGGATCATTCAGAAGCCAGGCCACCACACGCGCGCGCGCACACACACACACACACACACACACGTTTTGAACTGAATGTGGTGAGGTTCAGTCTTCAAGACGTCTGGGAAAGGTTTAAGTGTAAGTTGATAAGAGGGTGTGAAAATACCAGGGTAACCAGAGCCCGCCTCGTCACCGGAGAGGAATGAGGAGCGTGTTTGTGTTCTGTTGTTTTCCTGGGGTGTGAACCTCCCCCACATCTCTCTTCTGCTGCCTTTCACAGGTACTACTATAAAACGGGAATTTTGGAACGGGTCGACCGAAGATTAGTGTACAAATTTGGAAAAAATGCCCACGGGTGGCAAGACGACAAGCTATGATCTGCTCCATCAGCAAGCTCATTTTATGGATTTCTGTCTTCTAAAACAATCAGATTGCAACAGACACTTGAAAGTCTTTGTCTTTTTTTTAAACCTGTAAACGTGTTGATAAAATTTCTCCACATCTCAGCTTACACTTGGATTCAGAGTTGTTGTGGTCTACTTGTGGATGATGGCAACAACCCTTAAGAAATTCTTTTTTTTGGTTTTCACCCAAGGGGAGGGGGGATGACCTTTGATGGTACCTAGATCAGACATTACTTCCCGAATCAAGAGTTGCAGAACCACAGGAGCCAGTGCCATTGGCGCTGCTCAGAGACAAAGGATCCGATTCTGCCCTGAGAGACTCCTCCAGTGCTCCCATTCCAAAGGCTCCAAAGTTTTCACATACTTACTGTGGCAGCTCACAAAGAAAGAAAAAAAAGTAATTAGTTTGTAGTCAATATAGTAGGAGGGGGTGCAATGTGGGAAAGACAAACATACTGTAGATTTTAAATCGTTAAAGTCAAATTCCATAGAAAAGTTTCTTAATTAGTAAAAGAGCTACACCATCAAGGTGGTACATAATTGGATTTAGCATAAGTTAATAGGAAGTTTCTTAACCAAAACATCTTTTTGGCCTCTCAGCAAAACGCCCATGGCCATCCTTCTGGAGTAACACACTTAAAATCAGGCACGTTCTTAATTCTCGCTGAGTTTATTCCCCCTCTACTCCTACAGGTGGGGGGCATCAGACATGCAAAGAGTTAGTCAAAGATGCTTGCCTCAATGTCCAAATCACAGCTGTTTGTATGATTCAAGTTATCAACACAATAAGCTCGTAATTCATCGATTCTGTCTGTGGCCAAGACGTCAACCCTTTATAGAACCGGGAGTGTCCTGACAGCTCTGTAATGTCCAATTAGATTATGCGTCCCTTTCATTTTGTCATCCTACCTGATGTGTACGCAAGCTCCAAAACACATATTTCCTTAACAAAAAATAGTGGCGCTGAATTTACACCAGTGAATGTTCACGGGTTCAAGTCTGCACTGACGTTTTCTCATCATCACTGGTAGGTGAGCTGTTGGCGCCCTCCAGCTGGGTGGACGGCCCCGGACTTCTGCTTCCCAGAGCAGGAAGCTTCATGTGACAAGGCGCCAAACCACAATGCAGGCTGAGGGCCTCCGTGCTTACAGGTTCCCTTCAAAAGTAACTTGTTGTTAAAAAATGTGAATGACTGTAAAATAATCTATTTTTGGATTCCTGTGTTTTCCAGGTGGATACACTTTGTAAACAATGTGAATAAAATATTTAACACGTTACACTGTCTCTGTATTATTCCAGTCACCGATTCAGCAAAGCATTGACAATTATAGCACCTCTGAAGACCCTTCCGTGTCCTAGCATTTAGGAGATGCAGATTCCTACAGAGCCCCCCAGAGGTGTAAGAAACATCTGGAGTGATGTTGCCCACCACCTTTCCATCGCGAGACAGGGGTCCCCTCACAAGATGGAGCGCATGGTCCAGTGGGGTCTACAGATATGTTTTTGTTTGGTGTACATACACACAATTTTTTTTACTTGTGTTTTCAGCTTTGGTTTTGTTTCTTACTATGGGTTAGTTGCCTCATTTTAAAATCAGGAGATTTACAGACAAATCCAGATTCCAAATTTCTTTTTAAAAATCAGATCTGCACCACGAGGTTCCCTGTGCCTGTGGCGGTCTTTTCCTGGACCCAAGTGGAAGAGCATTTTGTCACCACTTCACGCTGCCTCAGGTGTTGAACTTTGTTCTTACACTCTTGTGGTCCGTTTGGGAGGTTTTGGTTTTTGTGTTTCATACATCCAGAATGTGTTTACATCTTGAATTTGGGGACCCTGTCCTAGAGGGAAGTGGATCAAAGCTCACAGTCCAGTTGAAAGAAGAGACTGTCCAGGAAATTGGACATTAGCTAACGGGAGGGAAGCTGGGAGGGAGCTTTCAGGCAACGAGCTTGCCAGTGAAGAAGCAGAACCCAGAATCTCCAGGGGATGGCAGGGACTGAGGTCCAGCAGGGCAGGCAGTGGTGGATGGTACCAGGGAGTAAGTCACTACCTAAGAGATGCTGCCCCGCCCCAGAGTGGAGCATCCAGCAATTCACAGAACAAAAAAAAAAAAAAAATTAATCCCTCTGCTACTCAAGAAGTTTTCATTTTATAAAACCTTTAAACTAGCATCCTTTTTGTACGAGTTTCCCAGGGCTGCCCAAGACAAATCACCAAATCTGGTGACTTAAAACAATGGAAATTCATCCTCTCACAGTTCTGGAGGCTAAGCCCAAAATTAAGGTATTGGCCAGGCCATGCTCCCTCCACAGGCTCTGGAGAAGGATCCTTTTTTGCCTCCTCCAGCTTCTGGTGGCTCCAGGTGTTTCCTCAACTTGTGGCTGTAAAATTGCAACCTCCGCCTCCATCTTTATATGAACTGCCCGCCTTCTTCCCTTTGGTCTCTTAGAAGCACACTTACCTTTGGGTGTAGAGCCCATATGGGTAATCCAGGATGATCTCATCTGGAGACACCTGCAAAACCCTTTTTTCCGAGTAAGGTCACCTTCACATGTTCCTGAGGATGCAACATGGAAACATGCTTTTGAGGACAGTCATTCAACCCACTATACTCTTTAAAATGTGAGTTTTACTGACACATGTAGCTTCATAATGCAATTCACTAAAGAAAGGAAAATACAAGGACTGTTTAAAATACCACACCTTAAGCAAACAATAGCAAAGCAAAACAACAGACAATACTAAATTCCCTTATCAAACAGTCAAACTAGGAATGAGTATTTCCTTTGTGAAAAAGGATCACAATGGAGTTTTCCATAGCAAACCCTCAGTGTGTTAATATGATTGATAAAAATTCTCAAAAACTCAAAAGTATACAGAACTTTTTGAGTTCACCTCTACTAACCTTTCACATCTTTAAAAGCCTTCCAATGGTTTTTAAGTGGAATTTGGCCCTTTGCCTTTTGGTGATATCATGAACTGAAGCAAAGAAATGGCCAAACAACTTGCAAACTGTTTTTCCCTCAGAAAAGCCAGTGCTAAGAAGTTCTTAAAACTCGTTTCTGTAGCAGAGATTACAAATTAGAGCGATGCCCCTTTATCTAGGAAAGGAAAAAATTAACGTGTTTTAAACCCAAAATTCAGACATTGAATTTGAAGCAACAAGGTGATCCTTCAGTGTTTCTATAAGCCCAGATCAAGTCCCCCTTTGAGGTGAGCAAAACATAATAATAGACTTTAAAATTCCAGGAGTCGACTTTTAAAGAGTGGTGTGCCAGAAGATAAGTGAAAACGCCTTTTAAGAAGGTGAGAATGTAATAGGAAAAGGAATCTAGGTGTAGATGTATAACCGAATCACCGTGCTGTACACCAGAAGCTAATACAACATTGTGAATTGACTGTATTTCAATCAATCAATCAATCAAGGTGAGAATGTACGAAGTGGAAAGACCTGTCCACTCAAAAACACGCACACAAATGTGCACAGCGGCATGATTCATAGCAGCCACAAAGCGGAAGCAACCCAAATGTCCATCAACTGATGAGTGGAAATAAAACACAGCTTATCAGTACAATGGAATATTATTTGGCAATAAAAGGAAATGAAGTATCAATATATGCTACTGCAGGTAAGAATCTTGATAACACTACACCAAGGGAAAGAAGCCAGTCGTGAAAGACCACATATCGTATAATTCCATTTAAATAAAATGTGCGGAGTAGGTAAATCTAACGACAGATTAGGTTAAGTTGGGGAAATGGTGAGTGCCAGCTAGTGGGTAGGAGATATTTTAAGGAGTGACAGACATGTTCTAAAATTGATTGCGGTGATGGCACAACTTGATGCCTATACTAAAAACTACTGAAGCGTACAATTTAAATGGGTGGATTTTATGGTATGTGAACTATATCTCAAAAAAGACTGGTTTCTTTTAAAAAGAAGGTTCTAATGATGAAGGTTCAAACACTGCTGAGAGGCCACGTAAGGTGAGGTTGAGGATGGACCACTGGGCTTTGTGCGTGGGTGCTAAAATACACATAACATAAAATTGAGCATTCTAACGATCTTAAAGCATATAGTTCAGTGGCAAATACAATTCATGCTGTTGTGCAACCATCCTTCTCCAAAACCTTTTTATCTTCCCAAACTGAACCTCTGTAACCACTAAATAATAATTCCCATTTGCCCCTCCCCCCCCAGCCCCTGGCAACCACCATTCTACTTTGTCTTTGTGTATTTGACTATTCTAGGTAACTCTTAAAAGTGGAATCACAGCATATTTGTCCTTCTGTGTCTGACTTATTTCACTTAGCATAATGTCATCCATGTTTTAGCATGTGTCAGAACTTACTTCCTTTTTAAGGCTGAATAATATTCCATTGTCTGGATATACATTCTGTTTATCCATTCATCTATCAATAGACACTCAGGTTGCTCTCAACTTTTGGCCCTTGTGAATAATAACACATTGTACACATATCTCTTCAAGTCCCTTCTTCCACTTCTTTTGGGTACATACCCAAAATTGGGATTGTTGGATGGGACAATTGGATTTTAGTGGCATGGAAGTCATTGGTGATCGTGGCAAAAGCAGTCTGCTTGTAGGTTCAAGAAATGACAGAAGATAGTGAAGATTACAAGTAAAGGCAATTCTTTCAAGGTTTTTTCAATAAAGGGAAGCAGAATAAAGGAAGCAATAGCAAGAGAGGCTTATGAGATCAAGAGGGGATTTGAGAAGACGTGTAAGAGTAGGTTTGCATGCTAAAAGGAAGGATGCAGAATTGCAGAGCGGGCAGGAGGGCATGGACCAGTGCGTGTGTGGGGGGCTCATCTTCAACATGAACAGAACTCATCTGTCAACAGGAAGGGACAAAGAGAACATGGATGCTGATGCCGGCAAGTCAGAGGACTTTGATGAAGTAATAGATAAAGAAGTCATTCTCTCCTTGGTGAAATAGAGCAGAGTGCGAGGGAGAAACCAGTGGGAGAGTTTACTGAGGAAGTAAAGGGAGATTTCCCAGCAGTGCTAAAGGCCCACTTGAGGTTTGTGGTCAGATTTTTAAAAGCCCAGTCAGCACGGCTGTGGGGCTGTGTTTTGCTCCAGCCACAGTCATTTCCAGGGTAAGAAATGAGTAAGTGAGAGGCGCAGTTTACCAAGGCTGGGTTCTAGAGTAATTATCACTTTGAACTATGAAATCTAAACAGAGTACAAAGGGAAGTGAGGACATGAAGGGGATGGTGACCAGAAAGGAAAAACAAGTTTCGTTTTCTTGCATTCTTACACTTTTGCCATTATGGGCTAGCCATCACCATGAGTCCCTGTATCTTAATGTCACTTAAAAGGAATATCATTAGGTAGTATGTCCCAGGAAGTAAAACCTAACTGCAGAAGTTAACCTCATCCATATTTACCTTTGAAATTACAAAAGTAATTTTCCAGAGTAAAACTGGGGTTACTTCCATGTGTCAGATTTTTACATATAGAAACATGCTGGATATATGTAATGTTAACTACCAACTTATTTTTAGACTACAGAATAGAACAAAGCAGAAAATTAGCTCAAAAACTCTGTCTTCGGAGGTGGGAGTACAGCCCAGTGGTAGAGCATAAGCTTGGCATACACGAGATCCTGGGTTCAATCCCCAGTGCCTCTTGTTAAGGGAGAGAAAAAATAAAGAATTTTTTAAAAACCTCTGTCTTTGTGTTTATAGCCAGTATTCAAATTAATAACCTCTTCCCGCATCAAAGTATATTCATTTTTAAGTTTATCTTATATATTTAATATAGTAAAGAGATATAACTATAGTAAAGTTACTGTATTGAATGTATTCACCATTGGTTACAAATGGATAAATTTATTTTCTATGTCTACAAATATAATAGTTTTCAAGCACACTAAAATGCAGAAGGAATTTAAGCAGGAGTTTGTCAGGAGAACAAAGGAGTTTGAGCTAAAAGACTGAGAATTTGTAACTACTAATGGTCTAATGGTTTCCTGAAGCTCAAGAGAGCTCAGATTCCTGAGAGTAAGGACAAACTGGTTTTGAAGATCTGAGATGAAGGGAATAAGGCTTTCCAAGGAAGGCAGGTTTTCATTTCGTATTCAGAACTCATCTTTAAGGTGTTCCACTTGATTTTCAAGCATGACAGGCAAATACAGGTTAAAAAAAGAAAGGAAAAAAAAAAACACTTGAGGTTCTGAACCCTCTTTTAAAAACTCATAATCAAAAGACTACTAGAACTCATCATGAATTCAATTAAATTGCAGGCTACAAATTAATATTCAGAAATCTGTTGCATTTCTACACACTAACAACAAACTACAGAGAGAGGAATTAAGAAAACTATCCCATATACAATCATACCTAAAGGAATAAAATATCCAAGAATAAATCTCACTAAGGAGGTAAAAGACCGTACTCAGGAAACTGTAAGACACTGATGAAAGAAACTGAAGAGGACACAGACAGATGAAAAGATAAACCATGCTGGCGGATTAGAATTAATACTGCTAATATGACCATACTACTCAAGGCATCCATAGATTCAGAGCAATTCCTATCAAAATACCAAGATCATTTTCCACAAAACTAGAACAAATAATTCTAAAACGTGTATGGAAACACAAAAGACTTCAAATAGCCAAAATGATCTTGAGAAAGAACAAAGCTGGAAGTTCTCATTTCACACGCCCTCATTTCAAACTATACTACAAAGCTACAATAATCAAAACAATATGGTACTGGCACAAAAAACAGACACACAGATCAATAGAACAGAAGCCCAGAAATGAACCCATGCTTACATAGGCAATTAATCTACAACAAAGGAGGCAAGACCATACAATGCGGAAGTGATGGCCTCTTCAATAAATGGTTTTGGGAAAACTGGACAGTTACATGAGAAAGAATCAAACACACTACTCTCTCACACCATGCACAAAAACAAATTCAAAATGGATTAAATATTTAAATGTAAGACCTGAAATCATAAAACTTCTAGAAGAAAACGTAGGCAGTAAGCTCTTTGACATTAATCTTGGTAATATTTTGGGATATGTCTCCTCAGCCAAGAGAAACAGAAACAAAAATAAATGGGACTATATCAAACTAAAAAGTTTTTGCACAGCTAAGGGAACTATCAACCAAATGAAAAGGCCACCTATGCAATGGGAGAAGATATTTGTAAATGATATAATCTGACAAGGGGGTTAATATCCAAAATATACAAAGAACTCATACAACATTAAAAAAAAAATAACCTGATTAAAAAGTGGGCAGAGGATCTGAATATACATTTTTCCAAAGAAGGCATACAGATGGCCAACAGACACATGAAACAGGCTCAATGTCATTAATTATCAGGGAAATGCAAATCAATAAGCTATTACCACAATAAGCTATTACCTCACATTTGTCAGAATGGCTATCATCAAAAAGACAACAAATTGCAACGCTTGGTGAGGATATGGAGAAAAGGGAACCCTTGTGCAGTGCTGGTGGGAATGCAAATTCGTGCAGCCACTATGGAAAACAGTATGGAGACTCATCAGAAATTAAAATAAAAGAAAATCACCACATGATCCAGCAGTTCCACTCCTGGGTATTTATCCACCAAAATTCAAAAGATCCATACATCCCTATGTTCACTGCAGCATTAATGATTTACAATAGCCAAGATATTTACAATAGCCAAGCTGTGACCTAAGTGCCCATCAACAGATGAATGGATAAAAAAAGATGTGATACATATAATGGAATATTATAAGCCGTAAGTAATAATGAAATCATGCCATTTGCAACAACATGGATGGACGTAGAGGGTTATTATGCTAAGTGAAATAAGTCCGACAGAGAAAGACAAATACTGTATGATTTCACTTATACGTGGCATCTAAAAAACAAAACAAATAGACAAACATAGCAAAGTTGCCATAGGGGAGGACAGTTGGGGGCAGAAATAGGTGAGGGTGACTAAGAGGTACAAAATTCCAGCTGCAAAATAAATGAATCACGGGTATGAAATGTACAGTGTGGGGAAGATATGCAATGTCTTTGGTGATACATTATAACTAGACTTATAATGGTGATCATTTTGAAATGTATGGAAATACTGAATCACTATGTTATGTAACAGGAACTAACATAGCATTGTAGGTCAATTATACTTCAAAAACAAGCAAACTCATAGAAAAAGAGATCAGATTTGTGGTTACAATGAAGTGGGGAGGTAAGGGGAGGGGGGAATGGGATGAAGGCAGTCAAAAGGTACCAACTTCCAGTTATAAGGTAAACAAGTACTGGGGATGTAATATGTAACACAATAAATATAATTGCCACTGCTGTATGTTACATATGAAAGTTATAGAGTAAATCCTAAGAGTTCTCACCACAAAGAAAAAATTTTCTATTTCTTTAATGTTGTATCTGTACGAGATGATAAAGTTTCGCTAAACTTCTTGTGATAATCATTTCAGTGATATATGAGTTGAATCATTTTGCTGTACACCTTACTTATATAGTGCTGTATGCCAATTTTATCTCAATAAAACTGGAAGGAAAAAAGAAAAAATTAAATAAAACTCATAATCAGATAAGGAAATGAGCTAATGGACAAAAGATCTGAGGAGTTTGCTGTTTTCCAGACGGAATAAAGTTCAGGTCCCCTGTGCCTCAGAGGCTGTGTCTAAAAGCTACTGCTTTTAACAAATAACATACTTTCCTTGTGAAATTGGCATTTTCAATTTTAAGTGTATACATCTGATAGCAGATGATATGCAGATTAAGAGTCTCAGGACAGTCCAAGTTATATATGAAGCCTAAAAAAGTCAAATATCAGTCTTCTATTTTATGTATAGATCACTTTATTGTAAAAATATAAGCAAGTACAAATCAGTTTGTTGCAAAATCAATGCTGCATTAGCATAAGTGCAATTCCAAGTTTTAAAATATCTCATCAGTTCCAAGCAGGAATAAACCTTAGGCCATGATACTGAAATTATTTTCAAAAAACACCAATGCATTCAATGTGTTTTTCCTATAAGGAACTTAGAAAAGCTAAAATTCCTGATTGGATTTTTATCTTCTCTTCTTATATCATTATAGCCATATTTTAATACAATAGGCCAGGAGATGATATGTAAACATTAATTTCATCAAGATTTTCTTCTTATCAAATAAAACCATATTTCTGCTAGAAACTTTCATTCTTAGTCATTTTAAGTGAATAATCAACTGTCAAAGGCAAATACATGTTTCCTTTAAATAATTATTAAGCCTTAACCTTCATTTATCCCTAGGAAAACAGCATTAAAAGCCATTATTACATTATTTGCTATAGAAATCTGGATTATCATTAGACAGACATAAGCTTGATTTTGCACGGCGAGCACAGGAGAATCTCCCATCCAGCGATGAGCGGGTATGTGTGTGAATACCATGCTTGGCCTCATAGGCAGACGGCAAAGTGGTGTAGGATCAGGGCGCCTGACCCTCACAGGTTAGCCTTCTCTTTTGCAGACAAGTGAGAACCAGCCTGCGTAAAGGTGTGAATCGCGTTCTGTTCAAAAAAAAAAAAAAAAAAAGACCAGCAGGTTAATTAACTCACTCAGCAGTAGTAACTTAGTATTTATCTTAGCTTTAATCTGTGCTCAAATCAAAATCTAATTCAGAATGTGTTCACCTTAAGCTGTTTTATATTGCCCTGGGATGAAATGAATAGTATATGCTTTGCAGGTGAGTTAGTTCTTTACATGCCAAACGAGATTCTGAACAGCTGCTGAAGAAATCTAACAGTTGTCCCCAAGGAGACTCATCATAAAAGGAAACCCAGCTCCGCCCATCCAGGACACATATCCTCCGCCACAGCCGGGCTGCTCTGGGCTCACCTTCGGCTTCTCATCGTTGTATTTGTCCAGAAGAGCCTGGATGCGGGCCCCATACTCTGGGTGGACATCGCTGAAGTTCTTGACCTGAAATCAAGTGAAAATAATGTAAACACTACCGCAGCCCCTACGAGCCAGTCCCCGGTGTCTGCTCCACGGTGTTTACAGGGAAAGAAGCACACATCCACGGAAGCTCGAGCCACAGTGTTTACCTACATGAAGTAAGACCTGAGGGGCCAGTGAAAACCCAGACGCATACTGGCTGAGCAACCTTGGGTAAGTCATTCAGGCGAGCTCCACGCCCCATAAAAAAAAATGAGATAATTAAATCTGCCCCATGGAATATTGTGAGAAAAACACATTATGAGATGAGCTGCATCTACTGCATGTAAAGAGCTGACCTCAGAGTGACTCCACAAGTTATAGTCATTTGTACTAAGAAACAGGCCCATCAGTGGGATCCCTATCAAATTACCCAGGACATTTTTCACAGAACTAGAACAGATAATTCTACAACTTATATGGAACCACAAAAGACCCAGAATCGCCAAAACAATCATGAGGAAAGGGAACAAAGCTGGAGACATAATCCTCCCAGACTTCAGACAATGCTACAAAGCTACAGTAATCAAAATAGAGTGGTATTGGCTCAAAAACAGACATATGGATCAATGGTACAGATGGTCAATTAATCTTTAACAAAGCAGGCAAGAATATGCAATGGAGAAAAGACAAGTTCTTCAGCAAGTGGTGCTGGGAAAGTTGGATAAACAAGTGTAAATCAATGAAGTTGGAACACTCCCTCACTCTATACACAAAAATAAACTCGAAATGTCTTAAATATTTAAACGTAAGGCAGGACACCATAAAACTCCTAGAAGAGAACATAGGCAAAAAATTCTCTGACATAAATCTAGCAATGTTTTCCTAGGTCAGTCTCCCAAGGCAATAGAAATCAAAAATAAACAAATGAGATCTAATCAAACTTATAAGCTTTTATACAGCAAAGGAAACCATAAACAAACAAGTAAAAAAAAAAAAGGACAACCTACAGAATAGGAGAAAATATTTGCAAACAATGTAACTGACAAGGGCTTAATTTCCAGAATATACAAACAGCTCATACAACTCAGTAACAAAAAAAAACCCAATCAAAAAATGAGCAGAAGACCTAAATAGACATTTCTCCTAAGAAGATATACAGATGGCCAACAGACACTTGAAAAGGTGCTCAATATCACTAATTATCAGAGAAATGCAAATCAAAACTACAATGAGGTATCACCTCACACCAGTCAGAATGGCCATCATTAAAAAGTCCACAAATAATATATGCTGGAGAAGGTGTGGACAAAAGGGAACCCTCCTACACTGTTTGTGGGAATGTAATTTGGTGTAGTCACTGTGAAGAACAGTAGGGAGGCTCCTTTAAAAACAAAAATAGAGTTACCATATGATCTAGCAATCCCACTCCTGGGCATATATCCAGAGAAAACTCTAATTGAAAAAGATATACACATTACAATGTCACAGCAGCACTATTTACAGTAGCTGAAACTTGGAAACAATAGCCAAGACATAGAAGCAACCAAAATGTCCATCAACAGATGACTAGATAAAGAAGGTGTGATAGATTTATCTGATGGAATACTACTTAGCCATAAAAAAGAATAAAATCATGCCATTTGCAGCAACATGGATGGACCTAGAGATTATCATACTAAGCAAAGTGAGTCAGAGAAAGACAAATACCATATCACTTATATGTGGAGTCTAAAAAATGATACAAATGAACTTAATTTCAAAGCAGAAATGGATTCACAGACATAGAAAACAAACTATGGTTACCAAAGGGGAAGGCGTTGAGGAGGGATAAATTAGGATTTTGGGATTAATAGATACACACTACTATATGTAAAATAGATAAACAACAAGGTCCTACTCTATAGCACAGGGAACTGTATTCAACACCTTGTAATAACCTATCATGGAAAAGAATATGAAAAATAATATATATATACACACACATATCTGAATCACTATGCTGTATACCAGAAACACATTGTAAATCAACTATACTTGAATAAAGATAAATAAATAAACAGCGACAACAAAGAGAAACAGTCCCAGACACTGCCTCAACTGAAAGTGAGGTATATGAACACCAGCACCTGCTGGGTAACTTGACAGACTTTCCAGCAGGAATTCTGGCCATGGGCTGATCCCAAGCATTCGAGAGGAGACAGGGCACCAAGAACTCACAGAAGGCCTTGCAGCGTCAGCATATGTGAGAATAGAAGGCCAAGGGTTCGAGCCCAGTTCTGCTACTTACAAACTGTCTTATTCACTCTCATCAGTAAGATGAGAAGAAACCTGCCCCCCATATCACACAGCAGTTGTCAGACTCTGCCCAAGACAGCAAGAAGTACTAGCACCAGACGGACTTAAAGGGTTATCTTTCCTACGCATACTTGTTACGTCATGTCTATAACATCACAAGGGAGACAGTTACAGACATGGACCTCTGTGCACAGAGAGAGTGCCCAGCCTGCTGGTTACCTGTCTCCAGGCCTTAGAACACATGTCAGACAGCTGCCCCTACGAACAGCAACTGAGTCAAGGAAACAGCAGGCGCTCCTAACTCTACCAGAGTGACCCCCGTGGCTGGCCAGAAAACCACTAGTGAGCACACAGCACAATGAGCTGCCACTGGAAATACCCTGGCACCTCAGCTCAAATTTCAGCCCGAGTTTTGGAAGCAGCTCAGTTCTCATCCCAGAAAACACAAGTTTCAAGTTGTTTCAGATGGAGGGTGTCAAAACATCAAGTAATCAGGTACACCTAAAACCACAAAAATGTACTCTGTATTTTTTATCATCTAAAGTCTAAGCAAAATTTTGATGGACAATACTCTCTTGCACAGAACTTGGTTACAGTCAAATTAAACAGCAGAGGAGACAGCTGACCCACTGGACAAACAGCTAAAGGTCAATGGATATGGCATATTTACTGGCGATAAAATGTGGAGAGAAAATAATCAGAGGTTAATTTGTACTAATTTTTTAAGTCTCCTTAACTCAAGTACAACAGAAAGAACACTTCCTTTGAAGGGTTCTCTCACACAACTGTAATCTCTTCTCCTGCCAGCAGGTGGCACCCTTCAGCTGACAAAGCACCACTCACCGCTTTCTTCTGGATGAAGAGCTGCGCGTCTTTCAGGTGGCCAGCAATGTTCTCACACAGGCGTTTCCTCTGCTCCTCGTTCAGTACTTTCAAATAGAAATCCCGCACCTGCTCAATGAAGTTAGCGTGCAGAGACTCAATTAACCACTTTACCACGAACAAAACTCACCCAAAACGCCACTTTTGAAATGAAAATGTGAGATTTGTCATTGACATAAGAATGAAAAAGAATTTAAGAATAATTTTAAAATTACAGGTGAAACCATCACATGCTGAGTTCCTCACTTTTTATTTTATTTTAAGCAAAACAGGAAGAATTCAGTTGTTGGTAATAGCTCATAATTTCTTTTTAACAATGTCCTTTGCAGTCAGTTTATAAATCTATTATCAATAGAAGGCAGTGTAGCTTACAATTAAAAATACCACTACAGAGTGGGGGAGGGTACAGCTCAGTGGTAGAGCGCGTGCTTAGCATGCATGAGATCCTGGGTTCAATCCCCAGAATCTCTGTTTTGAAAAAATGCCACCACACCTTAATACTGACAAGTACAGAATGTGCAAACCGTCGTCAAATGTAAGCTTAGCACAATATATTCTCTTTTCAATTCATCCAGAACCAAAAGGAAAACACTCTAATTCATTAATCTATGTCCTTAGTTATTCAGAAGCCAAGATTTCTTGGAGAAGACAGACGTTAATAGTGATATTTTGTTTAGCTTATTTGGCTTAACTCTAAAGTGATTATCAACAGGTTAAAATGAAAAATAAGAGCCTAGCATTAGGTCTATGAGTCCTAATGGTCCCTGCTTAATTCTGAAATCAACCATTTCCAGGTTACAGCTATGATTTTATTCTATCATTTCTTTCATTCATTCATTCAACAAATACTCATGTACCTATAATGTACCAGATGCTACTCTGTGTACTGTTCTATTAATGTTTATAAAGTCCAAAACTATCCAATGATCCAAAGTAGCAAATTCATAAAATGTCAAATATTCGTAGCTTTTCTAAGTTACCAAATATCAAAACAACATTTTTTAAAAATTTGAGCAAAATTTAAATCTTATGCCAAAGTTAAAAAATCAGTCTTTCTATATCAATGCAATCCAATCAAAGTACTGCATTATTGGGGTTCCTTCAGGTTTATCTTAAATTCACTAATTCTCTCTTCAGCAGTATATAACATATTGTTTAAACATCCACTGAGTCACTCTCACTGTTGGATTTTTATTTCAAAGACTGTATTTTTTTGTCTCTAGAAATTTCTATTTGGTTCTTTTTCAAATCTATCTGGCTTTGTTTTCTCACATTCTATTCTTTATAGATAATATTCCTTTCTGTATCTCCTTGAATGCTGCATACACGTCTATTTTAAAGCCCCTTTTAGATTTTCTATGATGCATAGATTCTTCCATCTACTGCTTGTACAGTTTCTCAGGGCATTGAATTTCCTTGCATGTATTGTAACTTTTCCCTGTGACTCATCTTCAACAGGAGTCATTCTGCAGAGGTACCAAATATGTCCAAATTGTGAAAGTTGTCTTCAGGGGGTGATTTTTTTTCATCATCTCTGCAGAGGACTAACAGGACTCACTGATTCACTTGTTTCTCAGCTTCCACATAATTCTAAGTGGGAGAAGGCCACACGGACCTCATCTGAACACAGCATGGGAAAGGAGCCTCCAATTTCTCAGGCTTGACTGCTTCCATCTAGAACCCACATGCTTTCAAGCTGCATTCTCAGTCTGGTAGGTAGTAATTCAATGGGGTACGAGTTCCTGATTCTCATCATTATGTCAAGAGACCAGTTCTAGCTCTCTGCAACACAGGAAGCCTATGGCCTCAAACTCCTAGCCCCTCGGACAAGGCATAAAATCTTAATAAGATATAAACAGGGTCTGGTTACCCCCGTGAAATAATATACCTTCAGTGTTCACGCATTACTGTGATTCCTCTCTTCATTTCTGGGACCTGGAGATTGAACTTTCTTGTTAATTAGCTCAACTACATTCTTTCATTTTAAAATTTCTTTAATCTAGCATGTCTATGTGTGAGAAGTAAAAGAAAGTCCTTCTATAGCACCTCAACCTACTATCTTGAACTAAAAGGAATTTGGTCCTGCAATTCCACTGGTGTGCCAGAGAGAGCTTGCTCGTAAGAGCAGACTGTCAAGTTTTTAGGAATTTTGTGAGTGAGCTGTTAAACACAGTCATTATTAAAAATTAGATTATATAACAAATGAACTTAAATATAAAACAGAAACAGACTCACAGACATAGAATACAAACTTGTGGTTGCCAGTGGGTAGAGGGGTGGGAAGGGACAGACTGGGAGTTCGAAATTTGTAGATACTGACAGGCATATGTAGAATAGATAGACAAGATTATACAGTATAGCACAGGGAAATATATACAAGATCTTGTGGTGACTCACAGTGAAAAAGAATGTGACAATGAATATATGTATGTTCATGTATGACTGAAAAGTTGTGCTCTACACCAGAAATTGACATAACATTGTAAACTGACTATAACTAAATAAATCTTTTTTAAAAATAAAATAAATATTTTTTAAAATAAAATGTTTTAAAAATTTCAAAGTTTAGCATTAAAAAATTAGATTATGTAAACTTATAATTAAATAAATTAATTACAAACAAAAGTAATAAACCCTCAAAACGTATCACTTCCTAATTAATACATATTACCTATGTTCGTGAAGCTGTCTGTGAGTATTCTGTCTCTGTGGTGGAAACAGATACAGCAGTGTGATACTGAACCACGTCCCAGTGTCACAGGTTCAGTGACATCATGTTGGTAGCTTAAAATCAGCCCTACGGAGTATTTTCATCATGAAAATCAAACACTATAAACCAGAGCTCTTTCCCCAGGGAGCCAACTGTTAAATATTTATCAATAAAACCCATATAAAACACTTGCTCTGGGGGAGAGCATGTGCTTAGCGTGCACAGGGTCCTGGTTTCAATCCCCAGCACCTCCATTAAAAAAATAATTAAAAAAAAAAACTTGCTCTGCCAGAGATTTAATTAATACACAGTTTTAAAAGGTTAGGAAAAAAGCACATGTACGTACACAAAGATAAACCACATGCCTACTTCAGCACATGACACAAGACGACCACAATGTCAATAGCTTGTAACCCTTATCCCCTAACTGTAGCTTCAGCTTCACCACCGTTCAGGAAAAGGCAGTTTGGGACTTTGAAGGCAAACTGAAGAAGTCTCTACAGAGATCTGAGTTGCCTTTTCTCATGCCTGGCTAACAACCCCCACCTATAGACAGCTGGACTGCTCGCTACAGGAAGGCATGGACTCCACACATGGGACGGCTGTTCCATATGATTAACCAGATGAAGATGCTGAGCTGTTTTATCTGCTTCAACACACTAACCACCTTTAGCAGTGGGACCAAATTCCTTTGAAAGGAAAGTCACATTTTTACTGGTCTATATGAAGTGAGAGAATGATTTTTTTTCTTTTTCAATGTAACATGCCTACAGTAAAGGGTACCAAACATAAGTGTGAAATTCTATGATTTTTCAGTGAATATCAATGTGTCACAATCACCCAGATCAAGACAGAACATCACTCACACCTCAGAAACCCCCCTACCACACCCCACCACAACACGGTCATTATCGCCTTTCTCCAACTGCCTCCGCAAGGATAATTTTTTTGACTTCTAATACTATAAATGTGTTTTACCTCTTTTTGAAATGTACACAAATGGAATCATACAGTCCATATTCTTGTGTCTCGTTCTTTTGCTCAGTGTCATGCTTGTAAGATTCATCTATGTCACTGCTCCTTGCAAGATGTCATTAATTTTCATTGCTATACATTGTGGGAATATACCACTGTTTATTCATCCAAGTTTTGTTGATGAACACATGGGTAATATGAATGAACCGTGCTGTGCATGTCCTCTGGTGCTCATGTGTACACATTTCTATTTGAGGATCTACATAGGTGTGCACATACGAGGTCATACAACACGTATGTGTTTAGCTTTAATGGATATTGACAAACAGTTCTTCAAAACGCTTGAACCAAATTACACTCATATGAGAGTTAGAGTTGTTTCTTGTCCTCACGATACTTGGTACACAGTCTTTTTAATTCTAGTCACTCTTGGTGTGTATGTAGTGGTAATTCTTTGTAGTTTTATATTGCGTGTCCCTGATGACTCATGAGATAAAACACCTTTTCATGTTTTTCAGTCGTTTGGATGTCCTCTTTTGTGAAGTGCCTGTTCAAGCCTTTGCCAATTTTTCTATTCATTTGTCTGTCTTCTTCTTATGCTCTGTAGGAGTTCTTGAAATATTCTGTACATGAGTTGTTAGAGAAATTTCAGATCTCTTCTCCCACTCTGTGGCTTGCCTTCTGAGTCTCTAAATGGTTTCTCATAATGAAGAGAAGTTCTTTCTTTCTCTCTTCATGAGCTAGTCTTGATAATACCAACTGCTCTATCTGCCAATTCAGTAATCCTCTCTTCAGCTGTATTTAATCTCCTTTTAAGCTGATTTACTAAATGCTTAATTTTAGTTGTTGCATTTCCCAGTTCAGTATGTCCATTCTCTTTTTTTATAGATTGAAATTCTCTTATTAAATTCTCCATATTTTCATCTATTTTCCTGAACATATTATTTGCAGTTATTTTAAAAGCTATATCTGACAATTCCATTATCTGGATCTCCAGTAGGTTTGTTTCTATTGTCAGGGTTTTGTTTTTTTCCCCCTTCTTGGTTTTCAGTTATAAGGTTTTATGTACTGGGTATGCCTAACAGTGTATTCTGAAAGCTGGACATTTGCATATGAAAAAACATAGAGATAATCTGAGGTTCTATTTTTCCTCCATAGACTTTAGTTTGCTTCTGGCAGACAGTCAGGATAGAGGTCGAGATCGCCTAAACCTAGTCTAAGATTACGCTGGTGCAAAACTGGATTTGTTTTTTCGAAGGCAAGTTGATTTCAGGTTTGCCCTTATTTCTAGGCATGGCCCTTCAGGGTTCCAACTGAATGTCTGGGATGTTAACTGGACACCCTCTTTCTTAGCAGGCCCTGAACTCCAATTTTTATCCCTCCAGACCCATGAAAATGCTGTAAACTCTGCTCAGCATCTTGGTCAGCACTTAACAAAGTCATAAATGCCTCATGAGAAAAGAAGACCAAATGTCAAGCTCATACCTCTGCACTTCTTTTCTGTCCAAAGTCCTGTCCCCTCAAATCCTTGGTGCTGCTCAAGCTCTCCAAAGCCCTCAAACAGATGCTTTTTGTATTTTATCTAGCTTTCTGACGTTCTCATGAAAGGACAGACCTGATACAAGCTAGTCTGCCGCAAGTCAGAGGCTTAGTCCAAGTGAGTCATTTTTAAGAGTATAAATCTGGACCTACTTATTTATATTTGATGTGACTCTTATAGGATTATGCCATGAAGCTCTAAGCGGTGTCATGGCTGCTTAAAAACTTGAGTCCTATATAGTGATGAGAAAATCTCTCAAAATAAGAATGATCATATATATAGTAAAATTCAACATGTCAGCAACAGCCTCGTTGCCTAAATTAATTTTTGCAGAGGTTGTATTAGCTGGTTTAACATTGGAATAGACCTCATGTAGGCAAAACTCTCTGAGAGGCAGGGCTTGTATTGTTATATACTTGGTATCACTTGCATCACCAAGGATAAGGCAGTTACTATAAAAGGCTCTCAGGAGATGTTTAATTTCATCTAAATATGGTTTACATCCTACAATAAAGTAATTTCTTTTGTATATACATTTACACACATAAGTGCCTTACAAATAAAGATAGCTTCACAGTGAATTAATTCATGTGTTTAAGTATATTTTACTTGGAACCCACATTTACAAATTGAGAAGCCAGAATAGGTCCTATTCTAATTTAACTACGTTTACCACCAACTACCCAAGCAGAGCCCTAAGACAACTACACTTTGTAGCTTTATCCTCTTCCTGTGTGCAGTGTAGGCTGCACTGAGCACATTATGGAGGCAGCTGCTTTTAAAAGTCAGAGGGCCTCTTCCACTGCATCTGCTAAAAGAGCAGCCCTCAGGCAGCCGCAGGTGACTGAAAAGAGGGTGGGCACTTGACCCCGGGCAGTTAAGTGGCCAAAGGCCAATGAAGCAACCTAGAGTGAAAAGCTCAATCAACTCAATCCAATTTCCTCTCCAGAATCTCATATAGAAGTACTGAGAGAAGGAGTAAAAAGGGCCCCCCCCAAAAAAAAAGTTAACACATGGAGAAGGAAGCCATAAAGAAGAAGAGTTCGGCCATGGGCAAAGTAAAGCTACCACAATGTTAAAACACAGCTATGAGGAGAAAAGAGGGGGAAAGAGGGGAGGACATGGTAAGAATGAGCAGCTGGTGCTGGAGAGCAGGGGCAGAGTCACGTGAACGGTGTGCCCAGCACCGGAACCACCCAGACTATGGCCACTGAGGCTCTCAGAGCTATTCTGAGTCCAGTTCTAGTCCCTGAAACCTGGACTGTCCTCAGATCCTTAGATTCGGCTGTCCTTAAGCTTTACTTGCCCGTTTCTTAGATTTCCATGAGATCGCTGCTTCTCCAAAGGCCTCCATTTATACCCCCTCAATAAAATTTGGGAGAACGGAAATGAGTCTCCATACCTCATACCAAAGAGCAGAGTAACACAACTCTTCCACTCCATCTAATACAACAGGGACTGACTTATGACTATTAGAGGTGTCGCCCCTGCATTCAATTTAAGGCACTTTAAAGGGGGGACATACGCAGACACCGACAAGAACGAGTAAGCGCCAGCCAGAGCAGACGAAGGAGCCATTACCTGAGTGACATTATCCTCATTGGAACTGTTGTAGCGCTGCACGTCCCCAGAATAGCGGGTGCTGTGTTCCAGGGCAGAGCGCTGCTGTTCCGGGGCACTAAAGCTGTTGGGGTAGTAATTTGGAGCCCCACCTTTAAAGGAAAACCACACAAATTCACTTGGGAAGATGAAAAGTGAAGCAAGTCTGCAAACAGTCAACAAAATAAGAAATAAATTCAAGTGGCAATTATGTATACATGCATATGTATATGCACACACACACACACACATATACATGCCACGCACATATAATTTTTAACACCCCATAGTTAGCTAAGGCAGTACTCAGATCCTTAGAGAACACTGCCATCTGCCAAATGCTCGCATGGACTGTCTCACTCTGCATCTTAATGAAGAGATTTCAAATTTCCTTTGAATGCTTCAGACGGTCTCATCTCTACAGTCTTCTGATGCTTATCAGTACAAATACATTTATACAGGTTTGGTTTGGCCCCCATAAAAGATGAGGCCCGAAGACATTTCAAGTTGGAAGGTTTCATTTGGGCATGGGCTCAATTCAAACATGGAATCTCAGCATTCTTGGGAGCAACTGAAGGTTCTAGCTCTGCTCTTCCAGTGGACACGTGAACTACACCTAGAGATGCTCACTGACTGCTGCAAGGTGACGTGGTGGTCAGCGGTGATCTGGGATTTTTGTCTTTTCCCTCCCAGCATGTACTACACTCCCATCACAGACCTCTATTCGCTATTCCTTAAGGTGTTTTAAGGTTCTCAGGGCATCTTCCTTTTCTGACCAAGACTTTATCCAATTCCAGCTTCACTTTCACTTTCTTCTACAGATAAATTTTCAAAATATTTTTCTGAAGTTTGATATTTCTAGTATGTCAGCATTCATTTATCTGGACTTACAGAAAAAAATAATGACAAATACAATCAAAACATTATTATGACTTCTGGAATAAGTTATGAGGCTTTTTTTTTCCACCTTGGCATGTTTATTTTCCCATCTATACTCTGATTTGGCTGATATTAGCAGAAGCTTGAATGATCAGAGCACATGCTGCCTAACCAGAAAAGGTAGCCTGGAAACATAGTAAGTGGCTTGAACAAACTAGTCTGGCATTAGAATTTCACCCAGCTCGCTGCCAGAATAGATTATCCAGGGTGAATAATCAGGAGATGCCTGTGTATCACACTGATCAAGGTACCGAGTACATGGAGGAAGAGAGGGCACTACAGTACCATGGAGTACAGGCATCAGC
This sequence comes from Camelus dromedarius, assembly GCF_036321535.1. Classification (NCBI taxonomy): domain Eukaryota; kingdom Metazoa; phylum Chordata; class Mammalia; order Artiodactyla; family Camelidae; genus Camelus; species Camelus dromedarius. The sequence continues at coordinate 23,875,846 of NC_087447.1, forward strand.
CTAAGAAATTCATTGTAGGTCAGCCCCACCTCCATGAAAAGCAGAGTGCTCCAATAAGGAGCCACCGCAGTAGTTTTCTGAACGAAGAATTAGTTCTTTGAAACGTGCCAATTGAGTAATTTAAAAATTCTGTTCTCATGAGCTCTGACCTTTACTCAAAGTTGTCTTCAAGTCATTGACTACCTGAAACAATTAAGTTTTTCATCAAACTGCAAGAGCACAGCCCAAATGTTCTACTTTTAGAACTAGGCAAAAGTGTGTCAAAGTAGTTTTTTCTTACGTATGCCACTATCATGGTAAACATGAAGCAATTCCTTATTAATGAAGTTCCAAAATATACATGAACCTCTCTGATACAGCCAGTCTCAACAACAAAAGGACCAAGGAATATAAATGAAAAGAAATCACTTCAGAATAAAAATGCAGAAGACAGACATAGCAAGTATCGGTTACTTTGAGTAATAACACACCTCATACTTCTGTAAACCTCAGAGAGCAGAAATATTGCAAACACCCAACACAGTTAGTGAGCATGTCAACTTAAATACTTACAAAAGGCTTAATGATAATGGTAGCAAATGCAAGACACAAACTTATATATACAAATAATCTTAAATGTACAGAAGTATTCACAGAAAAGACTGTCAAGAAATACAGCAAAATGCAACAGTTCTGGCCTCTGGATATTGTGACTATTAACGAGTTTTTCTTCTCCCTTCTCTTCCTTCCCTTATATTTTCCACATTTCCTTTAGGGTACATGTACTGTTTTTATCATAGAAAAATAAACTTTGTTTGAATATAGGTATTTATAGCTATGAAAATGAATCACCAGTAAAACTTCTGAAGGGATCAGATGCCTTCAACAGAAAAATAAAAAAAAGGAAACTGAGATCTATGTTAAACTGTGGAATATTAAAAGGAAAAAAACAATCAAGCATTCTCTAATTAGAATAAGTAATCAGAGACTTTTTGAACATGGCCAAAAAAGAGTAATGAAAAGAAAAAAATCAAATTTGACAGATGAGCTCCAAAGGACAAAAGGCAGTGGAGTCTCATCTCACCAGTTTCTGTGAATCAGAGAGGTGGGGGGAAACCCCTGGATTTACTCTCTCTCCCATCTTCTAACTCCTCTCCCCTCCCCCTCCACCCCCCCACCCCCCCCACCCCCCCCCCCCGACTTCTAGCTAGACGTGCTCCTTCAGGGCCCCAGCAAAGCACAAAGAGAAACAAAAGATGCAAACTCTTAGCTTTTGCACTTCCAAGAGTCCTGGTGACTTGAGTGATTTTAGAGATTGTCTGCTTTGAGAAGAGGCTTTAAAGCCTGCTCCCTAGGTTGGATGATACCCTATAACAGCCAGTGTGAAAGCTCTTTCTCCCTGCCTTTCACTGTCAGATGGACAGCAAGTAAATCTGAGGTGGGAACTCTCAATAAAACATACAAAGTAGATAAAAGGATGGAGAGTCCTCAGGCAGTGTAAACCTTCAACGCTGGGCAAAAATACGTGGTTGGCAGGAGCACCCGTGGGGCAGCCTGGAAAGCCCTGGGTTGGTGCGGCCGCCGGCCCGCCGCCTGCTCAGCAGTGGCCCCGCACCCGCGAAGTGAGCTGCGGTCCCACACCTACCCTGATTGTCCAGCATGCACATGGGGCCGTCACGCTGGTAGTTGGCCACTCGAGCACGGTAGGGACAGTTCACAGGTATCTGAAGATAGTTGGCTCCCAGGCGGTGGCGGTGAGTGTCAGGATAGGCAAACAGGCGGCCCTGCAGTGATAAGTGAAACAGACGCTGTCTGTGTGCAGTAACATATAAAAAAGGAAGGGTCCATAAACTGCATTGTCAAGGTTCCAGCACAAAGCACCACATAACCCTGCCCATCCCCCCAGTAAAGGGCACAATCTCTTTTCTGTCATGCAGTGAGTTCTCCCTAATTGAACAGTCCTTAATCTTCCGTGCCATGTGGCCAGACATCCACACATTTTCACATATGTTCTAGATAATAACTCCTTTTTCCATCAAATAACAAGTTAGTGCCCCTCTTGCAGTATTTCCTATTCACAAGGACATACTACACTGTAAGATAAATTTGCAAGAACCCAACTAACTGGAACCATGAACTAATTCCACTCCTCCCCACTTTCTCACTCCAGGGATCAAACTTTTGCTCTTAACAAAGGAGCAAATTTCAACAAAACCAACTGTAAAGACTAAGCTGTGCTCTAACTTTACCAACGAGACAGAAGATACCCTTGAGCCATAGGCAACTCTCGGATATGGCCTCGTCATGTATTTCTGGTTTTGAGTCCCCTTATGGCTTATAAGGCATCTCCACTCCACCTGCAGGTCAAGACTGGGAAATGGGCCCAGCGAGGCCATACCCTGGCTCCAGCCTGAATGGAGGCCTTACCCAAGGCCTGAGCTCCTTGCTGGGCCAGGGTGAGAAAGCAGAACAAAGCTCTCCCACCCAAGCAGTCAGGCCAATTTCTTCGCTCCTGGTAAACTGCAGAGTATGGGAGTGAAGAAAGGCTGCGCCTGCATCACCAGTACTCAGGGGACCAGTGACTTTTCACCGAGGTTGGGCTTACCGCTTTGATTACAAAGTGTTAATATTTAATGATGACCTTGTTGAAAGGCAACTGGAACATGGTCTGTTACTGTAATACAGCTACCACCCAGACACTCATTAGTTCTCATCAGAGTGATTTCCAAGTCCTCCCAGCTGGCCCTCCACTTCCAGCCCCTCCTCCAACAACAACATCCTATACGTTCCCACTGAAAGACGCTTCCTAAGGTCCCATGCAGGTTATATTACTGACCTACTCAAAAAGCCTTGAACAGTTCCTCACTGGTCATCAAAGGGCTAAACCCATACTACAGTCCTTCCCTGATGTGTGGCCCCTAACACGCTCTGGGGTATCAAAACTCTCAGCGAAATGACCTAAGGAGTTGTGTGGAAAACTAGGCTAGGAACTGATAATTTCCCTGAACCAACTAGAGCTCCTTCAAGCAATCTCAACAGAATGCCTCATACATTCATTTTCTCTTATGGTCGAGAATGGGTCTTTGCTTTGGGGTCCTTCTCCCCGGGGCCAGGCCTCCACCCAACACTTCAGTGCTCAACTAATTCTATTAGACTTGGTGTTGCTCAACGCCTCCAGGTCACACTGTGGTCCCAGAGACCCACACTTACCTGGATTCTTGTGAGAAGACTTTGGGTGACCTTTCGTCCCTCAACCTGTATCTTTAATACCAGGGTTTTGCAGCCTTGGCTCTGCCCATGACAATTTTGTGCCTTTTTGCAGTTCAGCTCCCTCCTAACCCCAGGCTCAACGTCACATGGTCTTGGCTTCCTCTGCTCCCTGGTTTCAATGCAAGAGCTTCGGCTTATCCTCTGTAATCTGCTTGACCTCCCTTTTCTATTCCTAACCCCCAGTTTCTTCTTTTCTATTTATCACCAACAGGAGTGATTCTACTTGATATATATGAAGAAAACTTTTCCTAGAAAAGACAATTGTACAAACTTCTCCTCAAGCATTAAGGTCCCCTCTGACATACACTCAATGTACCGCATCTTGGTTCCTCTAATTCAGGAAAGAGTGACTGTTTACAGTTTAAATATACCCAACACGGTCCACCTTTGTGTCTACACCCATGTCCCTCTCCTGCTCCATTTCACCACTGTTGAAAATAGAAATCCTATCCATTCTTCAAAAAGCCATCTCAAATGCTACCTTTCTCAAAATTTTGTCATCATCCTCCTATCAGACAAGACTTCTCCTTCTGAGTCACCACAGCATTCCGCCTTACATGAGAGTTATCTTGTGTTTTTATATCTGTTATTAGCAGCCAGAAGAATCTATCAGTAGACAGGTATTCAATTTATAGTAGTTAAATTGAACTAAAGACTAATTAAAACTTATTTTCTATAAGCAGTTCAGATGTTTCCAATGACAAAGCAAAAAAGTTATTTAAAAAACAAGGGATCTTAGGTTGGCTCCATGGAGAGTGACACGTGAACTGGAATCAGACGCTTACATAAGAAACAGCCGTCAGTCCCTGTGGTCTGATCCAGGGTATAAACTTTAACCTTTGTTCCATGGTCATAGTCCAAGAACACAAAAGATGGATTTATTCAATAATTATTAAGCCAGTTGTTTTCCTATTAATTTCTGATCCAAAGAAGAATTTTTCACTCTTTGTACTCTTGAAAGAGCACATTGGAGAGTGATGGAAGAATATCGTATGCCTAAGAACATTACCAAGACAAACAGTTAAATTAAGCCACTGCCTTTAATCAATGGAAACATAAACTGAGTTTGTAAAAATCATCTCTGGGTCTCTTTTTACACGTGGAAAAATTCAAGCATCACCATGGAAGAGGCAATGAAAAAACCTATGCTGACCAAGTGCTATAATCAATTAATGATAGTCCCTCTTGTTGACTGCAGACTGAAAAAGCATACTTGACCCGAAAAATACCTACAGCATTTCTAACATAACCTCTTCTAAATTAAGAGACTAAAGATCAAAGTCTTAACATATTGAGGGATGTAGTATGAAATTTGTTTTATGCTTTAATGCTCATTTAAGAATGTTTCAGTTAGTTCCACAGAAACTAAGGACCTAGATGAAATTTTAAGTGATGTCCTCATTAATTCTTTATATAAAAGATCTGCCAAATTATACTTGGGGTGTGTGTGTGTGTGTGTGTGTGTGTGTGTGCGCGCGTGTGCCTCAGAACATCTCAATCCACCAGGTTTACCTGAAGCATTTTGTCAGGGCTAGGCTCAATGCCGGGTGGCATGTTGCTTGGGTCGAAGGCCAACTGTTCAACTTCAGCAAAGTAATTAACTGGATTCCGGTTTAAGACCAGTTTACCAACTGGGATAAGAGGATAGTCCCCGTGAGGCCAAACCTAAAAATAATATGTTCACAATTATCAGACTGTCAACAGAAGGAAATTAAAGTACCCATAAAAATATCAGCTTTCAAATACAATGAAGCCAATGATAATAAGTGAAAATAATATTTTTTAATCCAATAAAATAAAAAAGTAAGGTGAGCACATTGGTTGAATCTTTCACAACAGTAAGCAGTAAATATTGATACTCTCCCTGGACAAAAGCACATCTCCTTATCAAAATTTGCTTCCTGCTAATAACAATATACCAGGGCAACCAGATGAACTCAATGAACTCATCAAACAGGAACTGGAAGGAAGACCTCACTAACAGGCTAGAAAACTCTGAAGTGGTACCACTGTGTCTTGCACTTGACTTTCTTATCCTTATGAATGCCTGACTGCAAATTTTTTTTAAATTAGGCATGAAGACACTTTAAAAAGAAAACAATTTAGTTGTTAACTGACTCACCTTGGTAAGATCAAATGGATTAAATGGAAAGTTTTCTGCTTCATTAAATGTCATGACCTGGATGTAAAAGGTCCAGGAGGGATAGTTGCCTGTGGCAATGGCATTAAAAAGATCCCGGATGCCGTAGTCGGGATCTTCCTGGGCAAGTCTTGCTGCTTCTTCAACAGGAAGGTTTTTGATGCCCTGGTCAGTCTACAGAATGAAAGAAAGAAGCTCAAACTGAAACTTATGATCAAAGTTATTAACCTTGAATCAGTAATTCATTGAAGCATTATGAGTAACACTACCCAAAGACTGGATTTTCCTCGTAACATGAATTCCACGGTTCAAATCTGATGCAAGTAAGAATCTGTCAACAAGAAATTCTGCTTGATTATTCTGATTCTTTTCATTGTCCAGGGAATCTACCCACACATTTTATATTTAAAATTAGCCCTATCCTTCCCTTTCAGTATTCTATATTATTTGAATTTTTAATTGTTGACATACAGTTTTTTCTCAATTTTTCACTCATATAAAGAATGCTGCACTACTGTCTTCAGACAAGCCGAAACATTTTGCTATAAAATATACATATATAATATAAAATTCACCATTTTAACCATTTTAGTCTCCAATTCCATGAATTTCTTTGAGTGTCTGTCTCAAAATGGAGTTGCTGGGTCATATGCTAATTCTATGTTTAATTTCTTGAGGAATTTCAAAACTGTTTTCCAGAGTGACTATTATTTGAATTTTTATACTCATGCTATACTTTTCAAATCAGAAAAAAAATCAAAATATATTTTTAAAATAAGCAAAAAACTAATAAAATTAAAGGATTTCCCCTGTTTTTTGTATGAAGTAATTTTTTTTATTACCTGTTTTATAATAGCTCAAATCAATTACTGAGGTTGTGCTCAACTAGCATCCCTCCACCTCAACTTTCTTCCTTTTTCTTTTTTAAAGAAATCATAGAATCACAGTTCATAGAGCTGGAAAGAACTTCAGTGCAGCTGCTCTGAACCAGTCCTCCAACTATGAGGAGCCAATATTAGTTTTCTGAGTTTCTGAACAAGCCTTTAAGACCCAGAGAAGTTGTCACTTTCACAAGTGCTCCTGTTGTCATCCCATCCTGCAGGTCAATAGACTTCCCACCTGCACCTTATTCTAAAAGACCTCTCAACAGGCCAGGCACATGGAAAGATTTCCTTGGAAAAAGTCAACCCTGGAAGGCTGGCCTACGTCTACCACAGAACAGCTCTCTCCAGCCACTGCAGGAGTTAAACCCTTTTTATTATTAGATCTTCAGGATTAAAAAACGGAGGTCACCAACTGCAGATCACCCAGTTAATACCTTAAATTGTGCAATAATATTGCAATACCTTTCTGACTTTAATTGAATCCCTTAGGCTTAGAAAAGAATAATCTTAGGCCAGAATAATCCAAATCGATGAATCGATGTAGATTTCATGCTACCTCAGGGCCCTCTGCTGAACAGACCCATAAGCAATCTGATCTTTCCAGGACCATAGACTGCTGAGACAATTATCCCACGTCTACAGAGACAGAACTGGAGCTCAGGGTACTTTTAATAATATACCAAGTCACAGTTATCCAGAAGAGGGAAGATCTGAGTTCAGATTGTTCTGTCTGCAAAGCCACCAACCATGCCAGCTGTCCCAGATACAATCATTTAGTCCTGCTCTAAGAGACACTACACTGCTTCCTTTTGGCAATTACAAGCCAATGGGTCAACTGTTTCCTACAACTGTTCCTTGACAAAGAACGTAAGTATAAAGTCATAAATATAAAGAGGGTGACAGTTTTCCTGTTTGAAATACCCATGTAAATTGTTCAGATAAAGATTAAGACAGGACAGAAGAAAACAGGTTTGGGGATTTCATTAACAGGAAAACTATACTTGTCATCAGTCCATTTCTGTCTCTGCTTATTTTAGCAGCAGTATTTGGAAACAAGTTCTTAGGCAACCAGGGGGTTTTTAACAAACTTCTAGAGTTCTCTGGCAATATTACTTATTCTAACTAATGGCAAGATCATACTAAGAGAGAACTCTTTAAAACACCTCATTTGGGAGGAGGGTATAGCTCAGTGGTAGAGTGTGCGCTTAACATGCACAAGGTCCTAGGTTCAATCCCTAGTACCTCCATGAAAAAAAAAGTGAATTAAAATAAACAAATAAACCTAATTACCTCTCTCACAAATAAATGAAATTTCTAAAGAGCCTTGGAGGAAAAACACCTCAGTTAATTAAAAGGTTCACAAAAGCTTCCCCAAAGGTAACTGATCTACTCTGATGTGATTGTATGAAAGCAAATGGAAAAGCCAGAATTTTTGTTTTCTGACATTTGTAACTGATTTTGCATTTGCCTTGTTCATAATATACCCTCAATAAATGCTAAATAAATGGAGGGATGAATTAGAAAGTTAGGAGAAATGTTTTTGGAAAGATAGCATCAGATGCTGAAAATGAGAGTGAGGTTGGTATTACAGACAGGAGTGCCTGATTCTGCCTTGGTCCCCTCCTGGATCCCAAAAGTATCTGTGCTCAGAGCAGTGACTCCAGGCTTGGGAAGGCACAGCAAGACCATCCTTACTGTTTGCTAACACTTGACTCTAAAGTCCAACAAAGAACCCTAGGCTAAACCAGGTAGGAATCTCCTTTGCCTAGCTTGGAGGCCTGTATTATCTCATGTTTGAGCCCAGACCAAATCTTAGATCTTCCTTCTCCAGGGAGAAGGAAAAAAAAACATCAATGTGCCCCTGCTAGCACCGGAAACACTAAACCAGAGAGCCAGCACAAAATGAACATTTTTTCCAAATATGTATGGCAGAGCTCCCAGGATCCAAAAGAAGAAAGCTTGACTAGTGACAGTAGCTTTGTGCTCTTATTCTCCTGCCACATGAAAAACGACCACACATAGTTCTAACTGGGCAGCGTGAGTCTATTCACTTGGGCAGTGGCCAACAAAACAGTCATGGTCCTTATCAACTAGATCAATACTTATCCCTGAGGTCAGTGAAAGGTGGGAGGCCTTGATGGCTGCCCAGTCCTCAGGAAAGTTAAGGAGACATGGGTGGTGGGAGCCCTCCACCCCCTGCCCAGAGGCAACGCATACCTTGTAATGAAATTTGCAATAAACTGCCTCTCCATTCGCATTAACCAGCTTGAAAGTATGCGATCCGTATCCGTTCATGTGTCTGTGACCGTCTGGAATCCCTCGGTCACTGAACAGGAAGGAAACCTGAGGAAAAGAAAAATAAAGCCTAGAAATTTTCAGTTTAAATCAAAACATCTTCTATCTTTAAGACAGTCCTAAGTTTCCAGGAAAATCACAGAACGTACTAGCCAAGTGCCCATAGGAAGGGTTACCATTTATAAAAATTAACAAACAGAACAATTTTAAAGCAGAATGATATACCAATCACTAACCTCATGGCTCAAAATTCTATAAAGAAAAGCTAAAACAAACTAGCCTAACTTGTTATTCAAATTTTAATTTAATAGAAAATTTGTTTGGTACTACTTTCTCCTCATTTCCCTAATACAAAGAGCTTTACTTCCTACTAGAGACTTTAATCCTTAATATTGCTTAATTTCAATTGGTGATGGTTCTAGCATCACATAAGGTCTATGAATGGGGGAAGATTTAAAAAATCAGTCATTATAAAACTCTTCAAGGATCAAGAAATCTGAGAAAGCCTCCCCCTCAAAAGTCAAAAAAACAATATAATAAAATAGCCAAAACTGGAGAAAAACTTAGGAGGCATAATTAACAGTTCCATATCCGGTGATACAACGCAGGGAAAAAAGAAGTGTTCCCACCTGATGCAGAGACTCAGGGCGCAGGCTCCAGAAGTCCCAGACCATATCTGGATCCTTTAGATGCGTTTGAGGGTTTCTCTTTTGGCTGTGGATAAAGGATGGAAACTAAATGGAAAAAGAGAGGAAAAAAAACAAAAATTGAGTTTACAGGAATTATAATGTCTTATATTACACATTGCCTATTACTAGGTTTATGGATTATAATTCTGAACAATATAACCCTAGAATTTTAAACTGCAAAATCCTAAAATGAAATTTACCCGCTACATGTTTCTAGGGCAAATTGCCTGTTTTTATTCATCTTCCATGCTCTATAAGGAAGACTGGATTACTCCCATTAAGTCGGTGAATCCTAAAATGCCAAATCTAAGACCAAGATAACTGTTGTTACTTGATCTTGTAAAAAGATATTAAATACAGAAAAATGTGTTTAAAAAGGCAATCTCCTCCCCCCACCAAAAAGAAAAAGAAAAAAAGGCAATCCAGCCAACCAAATTCTCATCTTTCCACCTTTCCCATTTGAGGGCTTTTCCTCAAATACCAATCTATACATAGTATTTGAAATCAGTTTAAATCAACAAGTATCTGTAGAGTACAAAATACTTCATCACCTACCAACATGGCATCCCTGATGAAGAAAATGGGGGTGTTATTTCCAGTAAGATCCCAGTTACCATCCTCCGTGTAAAATTTCACTGCAAACCCACGAGGGTCACGAACGGTGTCAGGTGAGCCTGATTCTCCAGCTAGAAGATTTAAACAGGAAGAATGAAGCCTACGCCAGAGTACTCTGCATCCAAGAAGCCTAAAGTCATAAAGAAACATTGGGATCTAGTCTTTCCAATTCATTTTCTAGAAGTAAATTAGGTAGTTAAGCACCTAGGCTATTATTTCAACCACCACCAGCTAATTCTAAGCCTAAAAAGTGACAGAAAAAAAAAAAGGAATTAATGGAGAGTAACTAGAGAATATATAAACAGCTGAAAAGATTATCCATTTAACATAATAAGATAGCTTTGTTCAAACAGGTAATTCAAATTTAAATTAAAATAGGGGAAGAGAATAATTATGAAGATTGAGGTAGTGAATAATGAACAGACGAGCTGTCAAAATTATGAGGTTAATATTAAGAAAATAAGTCAAAACATAAGTTCTTATTCTTAATTTCACTTATTTTTCCATTCCACAGTATTTTTTTTTATTGAAGTATGGTTTATTTATAATATTGTGTTAGTTTCAGGTGTATACAAAGTGATTCAGTTATACATATACATATATATATACATTTTCTTTTTCAGATTCTTTTCCATTATAGGTTATTACAAGATATTGAATATAGCCCCCTGTGCTATACAGTAGGTCCTTGTTGTTTATCTGTTTTATATATAGTGATGTGTATACGTTAATCTCAGAATCCTAATTTAGCCTTCCCCAACCTTTCCTCTTTGGTAACCAGTTTCCACAGTATTTTTTACATGCACAAATACAGACTCACGCAGAAACAGAATTCATCAGGCACTGTGGTGTGTTGAGATCTAATCTGACAGATGTAATTCTTACTAGCTCTGTAACATGAGAAAAAAAACACTAACTCTCTCTGAAATAGAAAGAATCCCACCTTGCAAAGTAGATCTGTGGATCAGAATTAATGTCAGTAAGGCACCAACCATGGACGGCACAGAGTTAACCTCAATAAAGGGCAGCTGTTGCCGTGGCTATTGAGTAAGATGCCCACTCCACGCTTCCGCCGGAGGGAACAACTTGTAGGAAAAATTCTTTCCAAATGTCACAGAATTGCAGAGGCAACCTCTGCATAAGTGTGATTTCCTAAGACTTCAACAAACAGAATTGTAAGTAACTTCCTACATGTCTTAAAATATTTCTTTCTACTGTAACTCCTTGCTACTATTTGGAGAAGTGCTTGTTTCCTATTGTCTAATAATTTTTCTTAAATTCTAAGTGCCCCAGATAAGATACAGGGTTGAGTTAAGCAACACCAGTAATGCAAGCAGACTGACTTACCAACAGTGGAGAAGCGAACGGCAATGGGCGTCCTCTTTCCAATGTGCTCAAACACCTTCGCCTTCGAGTATCTAGTAATGTCATGTGTGACCTCAAAGTAGCCAAAAGCCCCTAATGTGAAAGACACAGAAATCCTCATTACAAGACCGTCACTCAGGCCGTCAGGCCCTCAATAGGCAACTGAGTGATGAGAGAAAACTGTGGTCTAGCACTAGCCTCCTGGGAGCTTCCAATGTGATGGGAGACAGGGGGACATCCAAACACAAAATGATGAGAGCAAAATGCAAAGACCTACGATCATTCAGCGCTAAGCTGAGCGCTACACAGCTGGAGCCAAGAGGAGAAGATGAATGGGGCCAGAAGGAGCTAGTCAATGCTGCCCCAGTGACACGGGGGCTGAGAAGAACTTGAAGGACCTACAAGACAAAGAACGGGGAGGAGAGGAGGAAAAAACACAGAGAAAGAAAGATTAAACACTGAGGAAGGACAACACAGAGCCAGACAACATACTTAACAGCATATCAAAGTCACGATGGAAAAGCCACGGGAAAAAAGCTGGAGAAGATGGAAGAAGAGGAAATGAAGACATTAAGAAGTTCTAACTGGGAGTGCAAGTAAGCAGGTTAGACAAAAACTTTTTCTTCCTTTCTATCAAGCTTTCTTTTTCCTTCTGAGTTTTCAGCTTTCTTTAAACACCACCCCAGTCTTTTATTTCTGTAATAAAAACAAGTTAAAGTTTTACAGTTTGGGACAAAAAGGAAAAATCGCCACAGACTCACCACACTAACACGACCATCCTAGATTTTGCCAAGTTCATTCCAGTATTTATCCAGTTACGTACGCCATCTAAATCTATTACAATTACAGCATGTCTGTGTCTGTATTTCCATATTTTTACTTTTTCACTAAACTACATTTATAAAATAATATAAATGGAAGATTACTTCTACTTTTAATAAAGCAAAGTATTTTACATATAAGGTCCAATCTGGGGAAATAATCATCATTTAATTACTGATTCCTCTACTGATGGACATTTTTTTTCCTCTCTCCTAGGAATGGAGACTTGGCACTTCTATTAAAGGAGAAAGGAGCTCCGAGCCACTGAGAAATAATTTTTAACCCAGGTGCTATGAAACAGTCCTTTCACAGCAACTGACAACAGTTCTCACCTGCTCCTTTAGCGTGCACAACTCTCTCAGGAATTCTCTCCCGGTCGAAGTGAGCCATTTCATCAGTGAAAACCACATCCTGAACCAGGAGGGGCCCGCGGGGCCCTGCTGTCATAACATTGAGTTTGTCTCCTACTGGATTGCCGCCCCCGGTGGTCAAGACATCAGGTTTCTGAGTGAACACGAGAGGAAAAGTGTGAGAGAGTCAGTACAATCACACCCTTCATTTACATGGCCATCTTTTTGCATTTTTTAAATCTTCTGTCCAAACTCTTTTTTCAATTTCCTGTGTCCAAAGTACTGAAATACTACAAAACATCCCACTGCCTGAAATTCATAGTCAGGTCTCAGAAATGCTAAGAAATGCTAAGAAATCTGCTCTAGGCTGTCCCTAGAGCAGGAAGATGGCTAAATAACCTGCCAATTTGCTCCCCTCCTGCTCTGGGGACAGCCCTTGGGCTCCAGATAGGGATCACCTGAAAAAAGACCACATGTGCTTAACACGAATGTCCAGACTCACAGTGAGAAGGTGGTCTCCAGAGAATCTGCCTGCTCATGCTTTACTCAGAACTCACAGATGCTGTATGACTGCTCTAGATGTTAAGGCGGGTCACTCCGTACAGTGCATGCATTTCTCTCAAGCAGTGTACACCAGCTATTTGCAACGTCTTTTCAATTCCACCATCCCCTCTCCCCAAAAAGTCAATAAAGTGGCTTTTACTGTCACTGAAAATAAATGGGAACTGGTAAGATGGATGCTAGTATTAATTTTCTAAAGATGTCAGGTGTCTCTGAGATGGGATAGGTTGTTTGATGGTAATAATTAGTTTTAATCCACCCAGTTCTCCCATTTCCATTATATTGGAAGCCTCTCAGGGGGAAGGTGTAGCTCAGTGGTAGAGCACCTGCTTAGCACGTCTGAGGTCCTAGGTTCAATCCTCAGTACCATCTTTAAAAATAAATAAATAAACCTAATTACTTTCTGCCCCTCCCTCCCAGAAAAACGTTTAAAAACCCCACAAAACAGCCTCTCAGCTGTCCCTTATCTAGGGTAGGAGCAGCGTCTCTAAGCCCCTGATTCTGGGCAGCTCCCACTTCATCTTGTTCTGTGGTCACACTCTGCTTTTGACCACAACCAACTGCCTCTCCAAAGTCCTCCCCTGCTCACTGGGAAATCAGAGGAGCTATGTGGGTGAGGCAGAGCTAAGCCATCTCTATCCTGGGAGAACAACACAGAAAGGTCTACTGGTGCACGTCAGCGGTACCAACTTCACGTACCCAGAAAAGTGTTACAATCAGGATTTCCCCAAACCTGGAACAGAGGATGTAACTTTTACTCTCCATGCACATCTGTTCTGAATATTAAAATAAACACAATAGCTGCCTCTTCTTCTCTAGAGAGGGTATGGCAGGGGAGTGGGGGAGTACTTTAAAAACTATAAAAGTACCATGAGCTCTTTGGGAAAATGCACCAAATAAAAGAGATCTTGGAATTTTCAAAATTAATAAACAAGACGCTTTCACACACACCAGAGTTCTATCCACATCAGAGTGAGGAAAGGCCAACATGGCACCGTGGAGAAGCCATGAGTGCTGGCACTGCAGAGCCTCTCTCCAACCCCCATCTCTGTCACTTACCAGATGTGTGGCTACCAGCAAGCTACTTCCTATTTCTGAATCAGTTTTTCATTTGCAAAATGGACAAAAAAGAACTACCTCCCATAGTTAATATATGGATTAAAATAACTAAACGTGTGGAAAATGCGGCCACACATTAGGCACACATATGCTACTGTGGCCAGAGAACAGGTTCTTGCCTCCCACAGAAAAGAACTCAAGAATGAAGCATAGTAAAGTGAAAGCAAGTTTATTTAGAGATACACATTCCACAGACAGTGGTCCATCTCACTCGGAAGAGAGAGCAGCTTAGGAGATACACACTCTATAAGCAGAATGTGGGCCGTCTCAAAAGGTGAGAGGGAGAGAGACCGAGAGGTGTGGGATGTTTAGTTTAAAGTAAAAGTAGACACACACTCCATAGACAGAGTGTGGGCTGACTCAGAAGGCAAGAGAGTGATCACGAGGCACAGGGTCGTTAGTTTTCATGGGCTCGGTAATTTTATACAGTAATGAGTAGGAGGATTATTCCAACTATTTGGGTGAAGGAGCAGTGATTTCCAGGAATTGGGCCCCTGCCCACTTTTTGACCTTTCATGGTCAGTCTAGGCACTGTCACGGCACCTGTGGGTGCGCCATGAGGTTCAAGGTCTACTGGAAGCCGAGTCTTCCGCCATCTTGGTTCTAACTAGTTTGTCCTGTTCTCAATTGCTGTGTCTTTCCTTCAGTGGGTATGCCCTGCCCCCTTCCCTCCTGTCTCACTACCACTTTTACTAGCCATGAGAAAGCGACCTGACAGCAGAAGCAAAGCATTTTAGGTTTTATTTTCCTAGAAGCCACGACAAATGTGTAGGCATTCATTCAGTCTCTCTCACCAGATCTCACCAATCCAGTAACAAACCCTTCCAAACTGCACAAAAGTTTAAGGGTCTAGTTAGGAGCTCCCACCCAATCATACCACTCTCTTTTGAAGTTCCACATGTGATACATGTGACACCGTATACTTTTTTTCATCTAAACCAGAAAATCAATAAGAAAAGAAAAGATTTAGTTTAAACCTAAAATCTTTATTTTTCAACCCTGGTTGTCACTGGAATCACCTGGGAGCTTTTCAAAGCATAAGGCTGCCTGGTCATCACCCTAGAAATTACTGATGTAATTAGTCCAGGTGAAGCCTGGGCATCGTTGGGATTTTTTTGAGCTCTCCAGATGACTCCTAAGTGAGGCCAGGATTAAGAACCACTGACCTAAAGCTTTCGGATGATCCACAATTAAAATCATAAAAAGTATGAGCAAACTAAATCTGTCTACCCTTTATATGCTCTTTTCATCCTATCAACAAGGCACTAAAGGAAAAATTGAAAAAAAAAAAAAAAAGGAGAGGGAAGAACATCCCATAAAGGAGAAGAGTATGAGAGAAGCACCAAGCTCAGGAAAAGGAAAGGTAAACAGGTCAGTGTGTCATTTACATCCCCGCATCCCGAATGCAGGAAGGAGCTGCGCTGAGAAATGAGAACACATCGCATGTCCCCTCCTCAAGACTAGGTCAGCATGACCAAGTCAAGAATGAAAACCATGCCCAAAGGAGGCAGATGCAGAGTAAGCTGGATGAGTGAATGAATGAGTGACGAACTAAAGAGTGAGATGGTCTCACCTGATGACACTGAATCATGGAAACTTAGCGTGGCCAGGCTGCAATGTTGCCACCAGTGGGCCTCCCCTAACCCATCACAGGAATCTCCTCCATAATACCCATCCCATCAAGAAATGAAACCTAGGTTTGTAAGTTACAAATACAGCATTCAGCATTTCTTCTAATTCCCTGGTCTAATAGACCAATTGCCTTCATTTTTAATACCTTTCCTCACACAAGCTGATGGATATGCAATTTGCCTTTAAAACAAGTGTGATAGGAAAAGCTTCAACACAGTCAGCAAGACAGAAGGGAGGCCAGTGGGCAAAGACTAGGGAGAAAAAGAACCCCGACTTGCGGGGATGATTAGGGCAACATCAGATAAGAGAAACTGACCTGAAGCAAAAAGAAGAGTATTTACTAGAAGATGAGAAGGATGCAGTATATTCGCTGAGATGGAGCAAATTAATGCAATGAAGCTTTACCAAATAAAATGAGGGTGGGGCTGGGAAAAAACATGGAAAGCAAATTTTTAAAAATCATTTCTGTAAAAAGCCAGTTGTGGGCAGTGAACATTGTGATCAACCCTTGGGAAGAGACCATTTATTTTCATTTTTGAAGTAGGAAGCAGTGAAAACCAGCCCTCCAGTGCTGAAAGCAATGACAGAAATATCCAGGAATGGCAAAACTTGGAAGATGATACCTATTTAGATGAGTACAGTCTGATGAAGCCACTCTCTGCACAAGCTGAGAAGGGCAGAGGTGACAGGAGGGAAAGAGAGGAGGGAAGAAGAGGAAAAAAATGAAAAATGCACAAACAGCAGAGGCAGCAACCACCTGGCAACAGTGAAAGACTAACAGGAGCTGGGAGAGAAGGGGCTGGAGGGAGAAATTAAGTCAGAGCTTGTCTGCAGGTCGAGGGTATAAAAAGCAGCCATAGCACCCCTGGGTCACGTTAGAAGTTCAGCAGTCCCAAGGTGGACCCCTCTGCAGGCTGGACAGTAGGGCCCAGGGCGGGAGGCGGGGCATTTAGAACAAGGACCCCTGAGGTGCACTCATTTCAACACTCACTCATTCACCAGGCATGGTCCCTGTCCTCCCTGTCCCCATGGACCATGGAGCCTAGCAAGAAGCATCCCTCTGTCTTGCACACACCACGGTCTAAGTCTGCCGTCTTGGAGGAGAGTGGAAACAGTGGACTCCTGAAGATAATGAATGCCAGTAAAACCACAATACAGCCACACCCTGCAGCCTGCACCCCTGTTTTTCACAAGCATCAGACAAGCTCTGGGCTTTCTCTAGAGGTATGATGGAGGGTGGCTATGCGGGTCCAAAGCTCATCAGAAAGGACAAAGACAGAATCAGTGTGGTTGAAAGAACTGTACATAGCTTCTCATTTACCTCTGAAAATGCCATTTCTCAAATACTTGCCACATGCAAGATCTTTTCCCGACTACCTTCTCTCTAGCCTCCCAATAACTCAGTGAGATAAATGCTCTGATTCCCATTTAACAAGTGATGCCACATGCTCAGACAATTTAACTTTATGCAGATTTCAGCGTGGTGGCACACGTTTACCTGCCACATGTAACAAGTGTAGAAGGGCAAAGGTATGTCTTACAACTTCTGATTATAGGCTTGTCGTTTTGTTTTTTTTTTAACTCGGTGTAAGATCACTTTAGAACACGAATTTTTTTTAGACAGAATAGTTTTTCTGTTGCCGGACAATTCTAAGAGCTCCCTCTCTGGAAAAGCAGCACTTGTACCTGTTAATGTGCTTACATGTTTCTGGCTGCTGATTATTCATGACCTTCTCACGTGCTTCTCCCAAACTGCTCCTCCTGCCCGCACCCTACACCACGAGGAGAAAGAGAGCCGGGAACCAGGCCAAGGGCATCTTCTTGGGCCCAACAGAACAAAGTATTATAACTGCCTGTTTACAGCACGGTTTTTCCTCTCTACACAGTAGCCTCGTTTGCATCCATAGGCCTGACACCCACCACAGTGCTCAGTTACCAACAAGTGCACAACAGATGCTGTGGATTCAACGTGTGAGTGAATTAAACTATGGACCAATATGTAATGGTCTGTGCCACTCCGTGCGTCTCCCCTCCAAAAAATAAAAGGGAAATATTTGAATTTACAACTTCAAATTCTGATCAAACACCTTTCGACAAACTTATTATAAAACCTGTCACAGAAATTGGCAAAGAAGTAAACTGGCCTGGCTAAAAACTGGCACCATGATTAGAAAGAGGGATCCAAAGTTAAATTCCATTTTGGCTTTGCTGTTTGTATTTTTTGGCTCAAACTAAGTCATAGAAGAAATTTTCCTGGGAGGACTCAGGTTGGCTTTCTCTGGTGAAATACTTAATCAACACAGTTTCTCCACTAATTAGTGCCCTCTGCTCACAGAGTTTTCAAAAACTTATTAACCATCTTAGTCTTCCTTTTTTAAATTGAAAAAGTGGTAATACAAACCGTCCCTAACTTTCAGTCCTGGCGGGGTCATGACAACAGCGCTATACTCTGGGATCAATGCTGAGCACACCTGGTGTTCTAGCAAATCACTGCCTCACACACTTACTCAGCAAGGCTTCATCGAGTGCCCTTGATGCACGCCCATATACAGACAATCAAAGACTGCCCTGGCCCTTTCTTGGAGGTGGAGAGATGACACTGGGGTACTCCAGGCCTCTGGTCCTGATCAAAGGAAGGGGAGAGTTAGGAAAGGGGCCCAGGCCACACAGGGCCCCCACAGCCTCCCCTTTAGAAGCCAGTGGCCACAAGCAGCACCCATTCCTCCCAAGGGGAGGCCTGATAATCTCCAGAGTTGTCTAAACACAAGGGTAAATAAATTCAACTCAGGGGTGCGGTCTCAGAAAGCCCTCTTGGCCAAAACTCCTAAGCCACATTCTCCAACCAAGCCTCTACCAGTAAGAAAGGTGAAACTTGAATCTCCTCTCATCCCATAGACTCCCTGCCTCTCTCTCAGCGTAGGTATGTGATGTGTGTGTGTGAGAAGCACTCCAGCCTCAAAATTAACAATAGTATCAGCTTGCTATGCAGGCATTGTTCTAAACTCTTTCCTCGGGTTATCACATTTAATCCACCTCTCTGAGGTAAGGACTATGATCATCTCCACTACACAGAAGAGGAAATTGAGGTGTGGAGAAGTTATTCAGCCTGCTCAAGGTCTCACCCACCAAGAATGAGGCACAATGAGAATCTGAACCCAAACAGACTGGCTCAAGGACCCAAATCTTAACCATATATTATCGCCTCTCAAAACAGCGCAGCCAGCATATCCTGCACATGTTCTGTAGGCTGTGTAATTGACATGTATCAATTTACACACATGTTTTATTCAAGTGAATTCTCACAATAATACTGCCAGGTAAGAAGAATTATTATTCCGTTTTAAATACGAGAAACCAAAGGGAAGGGGGGTGAAGTAACCTGCCCAGTGGTGAAGCCTCATTTTGAACCCTGCTTGACTATAAAGCCTGACCCTTCGCTGATTCACTAAACCATTATAAACTTCGTTTACAACCGCCTTCGAGAAAAGAAAGACGGGCTTAAGAGACATAAAAACCAACACAATGTGTGACCCTTATTTGCATCTGGATTTGAAAAAAATGTTAAAAAAAAAAAAAAAAAAGAGAGAGAGAGAGAGAGACAGTGTCAGGGGTCTCCAAGACCAGGCCCAGTTTCGGTGACTCCCTAAGACTCACGGCATCTAGCTATACTCAGGCCATAATTTATTACAGCATTTTGATACAAAGCAAAATCAGCAAAGACAAAAGGCACATGAAATCCAGGAGAAACCAGCACAAGATTCCAAGAGTCCTCTCCTGGTGGAGTCACACAGGACACGCTTAACTCCCCCAGCAAGTTGTGGCAATTCATGTGAAATCCTGTCTAGCTGGGAAGCTCATTAGGGACTCAGCGCCCAGGGTCTGTATTGGGTGCTGATCATGGAGGCACCTTCTGACTCCCAGAAGGAAAGCGTAAACCACACCGTTTGCACAAATGACTTAGGCACCGTGAGCCACTCTTATCAGTTAGGGTCCAGAGAACCCTCCAGAGATCCGAGGTCTGGACGCTAGCCAAGGGCCAACCTTGCAAGTGGGCCCTTCTAGGGACAGCAGACTCACTCCTGCATGCAAACTCTTTTCTGCACAGAGACAGTCTGGGAAAGCGAACATGCTGCCTGGATATTTGAGGATATTAGGCATTATTGTTCATCTTGTAGATGTGACAACGGTGTTATTAAAGAATTCTTGTCTTCTGGAGAATATTTACAGATAAAATGATACAATACCTGCAATTTGCTTCAAAAAACAGAGCAGGGGAGTCGAGGGGACAGAAATGAAATAAGATCATTATTAAAGCTGAGAGACAAGGCACTTGGAAGTTGATCACACTATCCTCACTACTTCAGTTCTGGTTTGAAATTTTCCACAATATAAAGGTTTGGGGCTTTTTTTTTGAAGAATCAGAGAGAAATGCCTCATAAAAGAAGTAAGGGAGTTGTAGAAGCAAGGGAGAGAAACACAGGACTACATTAATAACACTAATACAAGAGTGGTAACTCTGACCAGGCTATGTATTAAAACCTTTTCATATATTAACACATTCAGTTAAGACAAAGAGCAGATGAATTCAGCACTGTACTTAAAATATACAATGGACCAGGTGATTAACACTGGCTCCTGCCCAGAGAGGGCTTATTGTGACTAGAAAAAGTGGAAAACCCCGACTTCTATATAGGCCATTTACTCCTAAATTCTGGATTCAGTTCTGATATGTTTTGTTTTCATCTCAAAACACTGTAAGCATCAGAGAGCGACCCACCTCAATACCACATCACACTAGATGGATTCTCAAGCACAAAATCAGTGAACTGACAACACTGGGAAATTTTTCTGATTTTCCTTAAAGACTGAAAACTATGCTTTCTGGGCCCCAAACGGCAAATTCATCACTGGAACATACATCATCTTGTAAGCTGACTTCATCATGGTTAAGCCACCAAGTGCCCCAGGGTAAGTCAAGACCAGTGGATCATTCTAAGCTCTGGAGGCGAGCATGAGTTTTCACTCTACTTTACTCATTGCCTAAGTTTTCCTATACCATCTGCCTAGGGAACTGTCACTCAATAAAATATTAAGTAATCTATAGTGGGAAAAGTGAAATCCAGTAAGTGTAAGAAAAAAATCAAACTGTGTTTGTCATCAAGAACACAAGTGGGTCCTGTTGGTACTGAACAAAGTACACTGAGTGAACGCAACAGGACATCTCGGCTTATGGGACCCGGAAGTATTATGGCCTCAGGCTGACAACCATGCAGTAAGCCAGGAACAATAAGAAGCAACAGGCATGCAAAGAATTGCCTGTCCTTGGTGTCAAACTCCATCAGGGGAAGGGGAGCAAATGCCTGAAGAAAATCAAAAGAGTCCCAGGATCCCAGGGAAGGGAACGAGTGGGCAGTTTTAATTCCAGGGGAAACATAAAACAAAGGTTGCCTTTTACAAGGAAAATAAATGACAGGCTTCAAAATCACATGGCTGGACCTAAACACAGACTGACTGACAGCACCTCCTCCCTCACCCAAATGGGAAATGTTTGCTTTTCAAGTCCAAGGCTGTTTCATATTATTTTGTATGAGAGCAAACATGTCACAGTAGTTTCTAATACTTCTTCCTCTCTTCTTGGTGAGTTGTCCAAATTTCTAGCAAGATATGATCAAAACACATTGCTACTGGTTTTCAATAATTAGCAAACACTTAGAATAATCCCACCAAGAATAAAACCTTGAAAATACACAGAATAGCTATTGCAAAAGAGGTTTTTCTCTGTCTTGAAACTGACTTTACTAAATAAGTCTGATAAGCACTGAGAATTGACCTAGTCCTTCGATTTTTTCAGAAAAGGGAATAAGAGGAGAGAAGGGCTCAAAAAATGAAGGGTAATTGATCTACAAATGTAAGAGTCCTTTACTCCCTGCAGTTGAAACTACAGTCGTCACAGTACTCAGAAAGAAAATAAAGAACAAAAATGAAAAAATAAACAAAAATAAACATTTGCTTGTTTTACATTTGCAATCAGACTCTCTTCTTACCTGGGAAAAGAAATATGGGGTGGTCCAGATATTGGCTAATAGACGTGAATGCTTAGAAATTTTGATTCAACTTTTCATAGTGTCTGTCTCTCTCCTCCTGCCACCCTATGTCCCTGTAACTCCACTTCAAGATAGTTCCCACGAGAAATGAAAACACATGTACACAAGAAGCTACTCGGTCACCCCTTCCCCAGCCCGAATGCTGGCAGTGTTACATCAATGCAGTTATTATCAAGTTACCCCAAAACATACATAGACCCTCAAAGGCACTGTCTTATGACTCACTGATGGGAATGGACAGGCTAAGACCCAAGCTCTCCCCCAAGTAATAAGGGAACTGTTAAAAAAAAAAAAAGGTAAGGTTTGAAATGCTCAAATTTTCCAGTTTCTAAGGGATCAGAGACTACTAATTACAGTTAAGTATCCCAAAGGAAGAACCAAGGGCATTCTAAGCAATAAACAACAAAGTTCCTGTCTAAGTTCCAAAGTGACTGGGAATATCTGCAAAACCACCTCCCTGTCCTCAATGTATTTTGAGAGAAAAAGAAATCGATTTTTAAGAAGATCCAAGGCATACCTATGAACATATCTGATTCACTGTTCACTTGTTAAAGCTTACAAAACTCCCAATTCACTTGTCAGCAGCGAAATATGCCCACAAGGAGAGACGCCCAATAAATTGCTCTCACATTGGTTGACACTCTGGTTCCAAAGGAGGAGACACCCAGCTTGCCATGTGGCATCTGGCTCTTGAGGGAGGAGATTACAGGGTGCCCTCCGACCGAAGTTCCATAACTTCAAGTGCTCACAGTTCAGACAAAATAAAAACAAACTGGTGTTGGGGGTGGGGGGGAGGATACTGATACAAGGCTGCCCACTGCCCACTTACGCAAGAGGAGATTTAAACAATATATATCATCCTTTACTGTCATAATTCTCTAACAGAAAGAATATTTTAATGTCAGAAAGTAAAAAGGACATACTCTTTTGAAAGAGTTTACGCCTGTTTGCCCATCACAACACCACAAGAAAACAGCTAGAGATTTTCAGCACATGGAATGTATGTTTGAATACTGTAGTAGGGTTGGCTATCTACACACAAAGGTAGACTGCATTTCCTAGCCTCCCTCAAAGTTAGGTGTGGCCATGTGACAGAGTTCTAGCCTAAGGAATGTGAGGAGATGTGACCTACACCACTTCCAGCCTGGCCTCTAAACCTCCTACCTACTCTCCTCCAAGCTCTTCACCTTCTGTGACTAGATAGTGATGCTGAAGGGGAAGCCTCGTTCAGCCTGCAGCCCTCAATAACTGTGAGCTACAGAGTACTCACTACCCCTTTGGCTAATCATGTAAGAGCAATACATTTCTAATGTGTTTATACCATTATACACTTTGGGATATATTATTACAGCATTTAACCCACACACGATTTTAAAATCATATTTAAAATATGGACTATGAATCAAAAATAATAAGATAAACAATCCAATGTTTTAAAGGACAAAAGATTTGAACAGATCTATCAAAGCAGCATATACCAGTGGTCAAATAAGCACATGAAAAGATGCTCAGCCTCACTGGTCATCAGAGCATTGCAAATACCACTTCCTACCCACCAGAATGGCTAAAATTAAAAGAATGACAATACCAAAAGATGACAGGATGTGGAGCAAATGGAACTCTCAAACACTGTCAATGGAAATGTAAAATGGTACAACCATATTGGAAAAAGACTTAGCAGCTTCTCATAGAACACTCACTTACCTTATGACTCAGCAATTCTACTCGTAGGTATTTTTTAAGAGAAATAAAAGCATATATGCACAAAAGGACTTGTATAAGATCCCTTATAGAAACTTTATTCATTCTAGCCAAACACTGGAACGAGCCTAGGTGCCTGGCAACAGGATAAACACATGGTGGGATATTAACACAATGGAAAACAACTCAACAATAAAAAGAACTACAGATATATGTGACAATGTGAAAGAACCCTGAAACATTTTTTTTCAATCTTAAAACATATTTGCTGAATGAAAGCAGCATTACGCAAAAAGTACAGGAATCAATGGATAAAAAAGTAAATCAACAGCGGCTGCCTGGGGCAAGACTGAAGAGGTTGCAGGAAATGACTGGAAAACAGCATCAGGAATGCTCCAGGGTGATGAGGCTTCTATATCTCAATAAAGGAATGGGATTCACAAGTGTCTGTATTTAGTACACTTAGTATTTGTGTATTTCCCTGGATGTAAATTTTACCTTAAAAATACAAATAAACACTGAGTTCTGTTCAATTGCATGCTTAGTGTTTAGGGGTCAAGTCTATTGATGTCTACAACTTACTCTGAAATGCACCCCCAAAAAACAGCTTAATGGATGTATGAAGGGATGGTCAGCTGGAATAACATGTTATAAAAGATATATAGCAAAAAAAAAAAGTGGTGGATAAATGGGTAGGCACTACACAATTCTTTCTACTTTCCTGGACGTTCGAAAATTCTCAAAATAAAGCACTGAAAACTTAAAAAGACTATGTGACATATGCAAAATTCCTTCGGGGGGGGGTCACCTCAAAGAAATAAACAATATTGACTCAGAGCAGCTGAAAGCAAGGAACAAGACATCAACGTGACCACCAATCAGGACAATATAAACAGTACACTAAGATGCTAGGGCAGAGGAGGCAGCAGTAGCTCAACTAGGAGTCCCCAAATTACAGGTGTGCTCTGTGGGCCCGCTGTTTCTCACATGGGCAACCATCTAGGGTAAGCCACCAGCAAGGTCTTAATGATTTAACAATAGTTAATGATTCTCCCAAACAATGAAGAGGCAAGCTAGTTGCAGGGGAGTCCTTTAAAGATGAATAAATTTTGTTTTACGAAAAACTTGCTACATTGTCCATATTTTTCTCAATTCACTGAGTAGTCATGAAAACCTCAGTGTGAACCAGGATGTGGCAACCCCTGGGTATGGACAGTCCTGGCCCCAGGAAGCTGAGTTCTAATTCTGACTCTTCCACTCACTAGCTGCTTGTCTTTGATTAGTAAGATTACAAGTCTCTCTCGTTCACTTTGACTAAGAACTCATGAAAAACTAAATACCCTAGTGGCGTACGATACAGGACAGAATGAGAAAAGAGGTTTTCCAGGCCCTTAGAGGATGGCTGTCTTCTCACAAATAGGGAACTCTAAGACAATCCACAAGCACTTGGCATTCATACCCCAGTTCCTGAATACTAACCTGGTTTTGAGAAAGAGCACGAGGCAAGAAGAGGCAAGAATAGGCAAGATAACTAAAGGACTAAAGGCATGACTCTAGTTAGTACTCTCTCTGCCACTAACCAGCTGCCATGGGAACTAGGCAAGGACTCTGGGCCAATATGACAAAAGAAGACTCAGAACAGATGTGCCCTCATCTAAAGATGCCCTTTAAGACTGCACTCCTGGGTACAGGCCAGGAATGCCTGGCCCACCACCACTGGGCTGAAATCCTACTCATCTTTAAAGCTCTTGTTCAGATGTCACCTGCTTTGACAAGCCTGTCAGCCCAGTCCGTCAGTCCCTTTACACTTTACAGATAAGCTATATTAGAGCCCTCACCACGCTGGAAGGTAATCATTTGTTTATCTGTCTTGTCTTTCGGACTAGACTTTGAGCTTCTCCATGGCCAATTCTGGCCTCATTGGAATTTGTACCCCTCATCCCAGCCAGTGCCTAGCACATGCAGGCACTCAAACCATACCTGTGGAATAAACGCATTAATTAATCTGAAATGTCGCTTCCAGCTCTAAAATGCTAGGCTTGATGTTTTTAAGTGCAAAAGAAATCATGGATGTAAAAATCGTTTTATTTAGTCGTTTAATGCTGTGTGTACGGTGCTAGGGACACTGAGATGATAAAACACGGTCCTTGCCCCCATGGCATCCCGCAAATATGAAAGCTGGTAGTTACTGTTTGAGCGGGCAAAGCTAGAGCCTGTTTCCACTCCCCCTCCCACCCAACTTCCCTTCTTGCAGCTGCAGCTCTCTGCCTCGTTCCCCGTGAGCCTTCACTCGTGCTTCCAGCTGCGACCTCTGTCCCAGATGGCAAGAGTGCAAAATTATGATCCAACAACCCACGCCCTGCGGCTGACAACAAATCCTGCGGGTCTGGCTGCCCCCGGCCCCAGAACCCTCTCCCCTCCTCCCCGCGAATGTAACAGTCCAACCGGACCGAAAGGCAGCCCCACCCCGGTCCCCGATCGGTGGTACAGTCCCCCCCCCCCGCCCCGCCCCGGAACCGCCGCTCTGGAGAAACAGGGGCCGTTACTCGCGGTCGCCCAGCTTTGTGCGAGGACCGTAGGGCCGGCTCGGAGAGCGCAGGGTGTACCTGCGCGGCCCGCTGCTCCTTCCAGCGCTTCATCTGGTCGCTGGCTGGATCCCGGCTGTCCGCCATGGTGTCTGACTGGAGTCGCAGAACTTCGCAGACGGCCTGGGCTCGCGCGTCTCCAGCCGCGCGCCTGAAGTAGGCGACTTGGGGCTCTGCCGCTCAGCTCCGCCCCCCCTCGTCCCGCCCCCTCAGCAGGGCCGCCTCCTGATTGGCCGCCCGAGCGCCAGGCGAGATAGGATTGGAAGCCAAGTAGGGGCGGGGTTGAGGAGCAGGGACTCCTGGAGGAGAAAGGAAGGGGAGGGAAAAAGAGGGGAGATCAAAACCCCTGGATCGGTGAGCCTAGGACTGGGCTCCTAGTACCGGGACTTGACTTCCCGCCTCGGCTTATCAGCATTCCTTCAGGGTGCCCTGGGACGGGGCGGTTGGTGGCCTGCCAGTTTTATTGGGGGAACGCTTAGGCCCTGCTCAGTGGGGCATTGAACTCCTTAAATATGCTGTCAGCTCTTAAAAAGTCCGAAATCCTGGGCTGAATTCCTCTGTGCAAAGTGAAATTTTGTTATACCCTAATGTTAGTATTGTTTACAACTGAAGGATTGATGGAATTTAGAATGAATGCAAACACTGATTTTGCATTTAAGTATAATCAGTAGTCATACTCTCAAACATAACTTTGTTTTTTCTTTGTCACACAGAAAAACGTGCCGTTTTAAAAAAAAAACATAGAAAAGCCAAACATTGACATTGTTCTAAATGATCTTAATACTCTGAAATACATAGAAAGAAAAGTCAGCCTTTAAGACTCCCTTTTTGACTTAGAAGCTCCCCTTTTTGAGTGTCCACTATGTGTTAGACACTGCTAGATGTTTGCCAGATTATGTCACTTAATCTTCACGACAAAAAGACAATAAAGGTAAATGAAGTCTCCCCACCATGACAGAGTATAAGCAGACATCAAGAGGTTAGTTTGCTCCTGATGTAGAGTAATTTAAGTTAACTAAGATGCTCAGACCCACTGTTTATTAATAGAAATGCTGCCATAGAGTTTGGAATATGTCTTCAACAAGTTAATGGGACTAATTTTTGAGGGTTTTGAGCAGTGCAATATAATAAGTGAAATAGACAGAAATAGAATTGTCATATTCCAGAACAAAATTGCCCAAGAGCTCAAATATGCAAAAAGTTCTATAGCAAAATATCTTCAGTTGGGGTATGACTCATCTCAAAATGCTTAATCTGATTAGATGAAAAAAGAAAAGGGGACTTGCTGGTCCCCAGCTAGAGAGATTGTATACAAAGTTTGAAACAGTTGCCTCGCCACAATAAAGCTGGGGAAAATGGGACTCCTAGACCTCAACAGAGAACTGTATTCCTACAACTTCTCATCCTGAGGCCACACCAGGGATCTTTCTTCCACTCTGTGAATCTCCCACTCCTAGGGCATCATATTTATTCTTTACACCTTCCCTGCCCTTGATTGTTTCCATCCTTATATGGTCAGGGATTGTCTCTTTCCAGACAGGCTGTCACTCTTTTCTTTTACTTCTGCGTTCATATCACTTTTTATGCTTGGGGTTGTCTTTGAAATGTTAGCATACTGTTAGAACTCTAGTTTAGTCACATTTGTATGAAAAAGGATTTTTGTCGATGGATCTAGAAATCTGACCACTGTTTATAACATTATTTGCATGGGAATACGTCTTTCAAATTTCAATATAAGTGAAAGGAGCTAGGGAGGGCTACCAGAGATTTTTGCCAAGTCACATTATGATCACCTGTTTGAAAACCCTAAAGAAGAAACCAAAAAGTATGAAAGAAAAAGAAAAAGAAAAAAAAACAATGCCCATAGAGAGATTTCAAGTATTCAATAACGCACATGATTTCTTCTGTGGTTCTATGTAAATCACATCTGCTGAACCCTGTTGCAGGTAACTCCATATCGTAAAGACTCTGTTTCCTGGGCCTCTGCTACTCAGTGGTAGGACTTCTGATTCTTTCTAGTTTTCCCCATGAGTTGGATCAAGTGCAATATCTCTCCGGGTCATCACTTAGCTTGTCTGTGTCATTTGAAAAGTAGGCATTTTTGTTTGCTTCTCCAAATCCACTCTCCACCCTTCTCGATCTAATCTGTATGCCAGGAATCTTGATTTTATCACCTACTTGGCCCCACGATTCCCCGCCTTCTTGCTGAGTTCAGCCAATAGCACGCTAGCATGAGACGGGGCTCGGGGTAGGGGTGGTTAGGAGGAGAGAGCGGTCAAGGTATTCATTACATCAGCTCCAAAGCCAGATTTACCATGAAGCTACTGAAGCTTAAACTTTAGAGTTCCCACCTACACACATTCCTTCTAAACCACTGGGAAGAGTCCTCACAATGTTTACATGCAGTGTGTTTTCATAAAATTAGAGTAAGATATTTAACCACAATTCAATATGACCATTGTCTCTTTCTATTCTGAATTCCCCTCCGTCACACTTCTTCTCTTATCAGGTGTCCCTGGAGTGACTGTGGTTATTTTTGTCATCA
This sequence comes from Camelus dromedarius, assembly GCF_036321535.1. Classification (NCBI taxonomy): domain Eukaryota; kingdom Metazoa; phylum Chordata; class Mammalia; order Artiodactyla; family Camelidae; genus Camelus; species Camelus dromedarius. The sequence continues at coordinate 23,904,502 of NC_087447.1, forward strand.
GGCTGAGGAGACATTGAGCTGGAGATTCGTTTAGTTGGGTTTAGTGGAATATAATTATGTGCCTTTGTTCTGTGTACAGTTAGGCTATCGTTCATAAGGTTTCACAGGCGAGAAAAGGGCAGAGTTATGTCTGACTCTGCTGCTGAGTATCTGTATGGCCTTTTCTATGTCTGGTGATCATCACTGAGCTTTTGCTTTCTCTACCTAAAGGCATGGTAGCCCATCCCAAGCCTCCTGCCAACATTTGGCCCTCTCTTCTCACCTCCCTATCAAACTCCAGCACATTTTTGTTGTCTTGTCGCTTGGTCTTATCCCCCACTACTGCCCTGCCTGTTCTCCTTACTCCATTAAGCTAGGATTCTCAACTCTGCTGAACCTGGTATTACTCACCCTCTTCTCTTGGCTGGAAATGGTCTTTCCCAATCATACTCACGTGGGTTCTTACTAATTTCTAGCTGGCTTGACATAAAAGAATAATGATGATGAAAATAACATAAAATTCATGATACAGTATCACAGCAAGAATGGTTCATACAGATGATCAGTTCAAAAAGTATTTGGGAGTAGACAGCACAAAACATGGGAAATGCCCTGACATCTTACAACTCCTACGTGAAAGCCAGTTGGTATTGATTTCCCCAGATTTGACAACTCATAAATTTTAAATTGCATCACCAGTAGTAAGTTGAAAGCAAAGTTGAAATGAAACTTTTCTGAGCAATCAATAACAAACACAAATTTTGATAAACTATGCTAGAGGGAAGACTGAATGACCTTTCTATTCTCTCCACTGGAAAGTATGACCTTTTTGGTATATGAAGAGGTGATCAAAAACTATGCAGTCAAAATCCAGAAAAGTTTAGAGATGTGTCAAGCAGTTAATAAAATAGTGTGCAATTTTTCAGTAATTTGTGACATGTATCGTACTTGTCAGATTCCTCAAGTTTGTAAGTTATGATTTCTTTTACCATTGTAAATAAAGATTGGGTTTTGTGCCTGATTATTTTGTTCTTGTCCTTAAAGAGGTAGTGCAAATTATATAAGCTTTGGCTCCCACAAAACCTGGATCCACTCCTACCAAGCCCACTCCTCGCCTCCCCTGCCATGATTCCTCCATTCCTTGGAGGCAGCCGTTTTCTACAGCCACAGGTATAACTGGTTCCAGAAACCACTCTTTTTCTTTGCCTCTTCAGACCCAAGGATGGCACAGCCTGACAGTTACAGGTGCTTCACTTTCCCCCTGGTTTCCCTTAACCCTGCTTACTCTTTTTTGTATAGTCCCTTAAAGAAATTTTCCACAATTGTCCCTTCAGTGTGTGTGTGCTATATTTTTGCAGGGATTCTGACTGATACGACTCATAAAAAGCAAAATAACTTGATGCTTTTGTTTTCTTTTCTTTTCTTTTTTTTTTTTTTTTTTTTTGTGGAGGTACTGGGTATTGAACCCAGGACCTCATGCATGCTAAGCATGTGCTCTGCCACTAAGCTATATGCACCCCCATGATGTGATGTATTTTAAAGGTCACTTTCTAGAGATATTGTAACCCTGTGTTCCTCAGTGCTTGTCCTAACCAGCATGGGGTAGGGCGATAGTTCTCAAACTTTTCATCTCGGAATGCATTTACACTCTTAAAAAAGTACTGAGGACTCCAAAGAGCTTTATTTTGTTAATGTTGGAAATGCATATAAAATATATAGTTAGAAGTTATAACTGAGAAATTTTAAATATTTAAACATTTATTTATTTTAAAATAAAAATAATAAGCTCAATGTATGTTAACATAAATGACAGATTGTTATGAAAAATAACTATATTTTCCAAAATATTGGAGCAAATAATGGCATTGGTTTACATTTTTGCAAATCCTTTAGTGTCTGACATAGAAAACAATTGGATTCTCCTATCTGCCTTCACATTCCATCTATTGCAATATCACATATCACTTTTGGAAAACTCCACTGTACACTCACGAGAGAATGAGAGCAAAAACATAAATAACATCTTAGTATTATTAACATAATTTTGACCCCGTTGACCCCTCCAGCCGGGCCTTGGGAACCAACAGGATTTTCTGGACCATGCTTTAAGACTCCGGTAAAGAGAAATGGACCCTGATTTGGGAGTCAGAATCCTTAGGTTTTAACTCTGCCATCTCTCAGCAGTGTGGTCTGTAAGAAATCAGTATTTAACTGTTTAAAAATACAGTTTCCACATCTAATAAGTGAAGCATCCAAACAGAAGAACTAAGAATATTATTACTGATACTAAAATTTGTTAATTCTTTACTCTGTAATTTAATGTTTACTAAAAGAAACAATAACTGTCTTCGAGTCACTTTGGAAGTTAGTGAATGAGAGGCCAGTATGGTCCATCTGTTAATGGAAGCCAAGTGGATGGTGTTGAACTTTACTGCTGAAGACATGTATCAGAAAAATAAAGAAGGAAAAAATTGTAATATATCTAATTATGAATTATTCTATTAAGAAGTTAATATGCATGTTGGAACTCTCAATCTCAACCTTGCCAAACATCATTTAAGATAGAATGTGATTATGATGAGGCATGTTAAAACTTCCTTGGAAAATTACAACAATGGTTTCCAACTTTCCATTAGCTAGAAGCTGAAAGGATTGCAAACAAGTGATCAACCTCAAAGATATTGGGCATAAATGTTTTGAGCTCTAAAACTGTAAACTGTGGACAAAACTATTATTAACACAAAGTGGAAGTGCTCATATCTTAAGAACTGAATTTAGGGAATTGCTGCTCACTGGCTGGGTTGGGCTAAGGGCAGGGATGGCTTTTGTAACTCTCCCCACCCTCTCTGGGACATGACTAGCTCATTGGGCAGCCTTATTATAGAACATCCAGTTAAACTGGCTCCCGGGGGTGAAGCTAAAATTGCACTTGGACAATTTGAGAGCAGTGTGCACCGACAACACAATCTCTGCCTTTCCTTAATTTTTCCTGGGGCTTGATATTATAGCAGGACCCACAGAAAACTGCCACTGGCACATGGGAGTGGTGATGGTGGTAGATGCCTGGCAGAAGGGGGAAGAAAGAGTGTCAGGATCCACTAGAAAGTTAGTTATTTTTAGATGGGACACCATCAATACAATAGGCATCTGTTCAGTTGAGAAAAGACCTTTGTTTAACTTAATGGAGCTTTCAGTATAAATCATAAAACGATCTAACCTGTAGATGTGAGGCTGGAGTATTGGAATCCTCAGCCCTTACATCAGTCGAAGCTGTCATTGCACAATCTATATCCCTTTGTGGATCCCTCAGATGTGCACTGCTCATTAACTTTTAGAGTCATAGCTTAAGAGCTGTATGTAGAGTTGGCTCTGAATTGAAAATCATTCTGCTGGCTAGTCAGCACTCAGTTGTTCAACATTCAACAGGTTTTTATTGGGGATCAACCTGTGCAGGCTCTGGGGATCAGCAATTAATAAATAGTCATGATCCCTGGCCTATGGACCTCATAATCTAATCTTTCTCCAGTTGGCAATATCACAGTTTCAGGATTTAGTCAATCAACTATTCCCAAAGGACAACTGACTGAGCTGGAAGGAACCATCCAACACCCTCAAATTACTAATTTAAAAATAAGGAGTTAAAATCCAAAATGCATGGAATCTAAAGAACAAAAACAAAAACAAACAAACAAACAAACAAAGCATAAATACAGGACAGAAATAGACTCATAGACATAGAATACAGACTTGTGGTTGCCGGGGGTGGGGGGCGGAGGGTGGGAAGGGATAGACTGGGATTTCAAAATTGAAGAATAGATAAACAAGATTATTCTGTATAGCACAGGGAAAGATACACAAAATCTTATGGTAGCTCACAGAGGAAAAAATGTGATAATAAGTGTGTATATGTCCATGTATGACTGAAAAATTGTGCTGAACACTAGAATTTGACACAACATTGTAAAATGATTATAAATCAATAAAAAATGTTTTAAAAAATCCAAAATGCATAAGGAACTCCTACCATTCAATAGCAAAACAAATAACCCAATTAAAAAATGGGCAAGGACTTGAATAGATGGTTCTTCCAAAGAAGACCTACAAACAGACAACAGGTATACCAAGAGGTGTCCCACAACACTAATATCAGGAAATAAGCATCAAACCCCACAGTATCACATTACACCTTTTAGGAGGGCTATTATCAAAAAGACAAGAGATAATGGGTGATGATAGGGAGAAAAGGGAACCTTGTACACTGTCGGTGGGAATGTAGGTTGGAATAACCATTGGGGAAAACAGTATAGAGGTTTCTTAAAATATTAAGAATAGAACTCTCATATTATCCACCAATCCCACTTGTAGGTGTATATCCAAAGGAATTGAAATTAGTATCTCCAAGAGATATCTGTAACCCCATATTCATTGCAGCAGTATTTACAGTAGCCAAGATATGGAAATAACCTAAGTTCTGTCAACAAATGAGTAGATAAAGAAAATGTGAGCACTGTGGAATATTACTAGCTATATATATATATTAAAAAAAGAAGGAATCCTGTCATTTCCAACAACATGGATGAACCTGGAGGACATTAATGCTAAGTAAAATAAGCCAGATACAGAAAGACAAGTATTATATGATCTTACCTACATGTGAGATCTGAAAAAGTCAAACTCATCGATCCAGAGCATAGAATGGGGTTTCCAAGGGCTGAAGGGTGAGGGAGATGAGGTGATGTTGGTCAAAGGGTACCAACTATCAGTTATCAGATGAATCAATTCTGGATATCTAAAGTACATCATGGTGACTATAGTTAATAGTACTATATTATACACTTGACATTTGCTAAAAGAATAGATCTTAAGTATTCTTACCACAAACAAAAAATGGTAACTATGTGAGCTGATGGATGTGTTAATTAGCTTGATTGTGGTAATCATTTCACAACGTATGCATATATTAAATCATCACTGGGTACACCCTAAGTATTACAATCTTTAGTTGCCAATTACACCTAAATAAATCTGGAAAAAAATAAACAACTGAGGTCCTCATAGATCATCATATCTGTGTACCTGGTGTTTAAAGCTAGTTAGAAACCAGAACTAGAACCCAGCTCTATGGACTCCTAGACTTTCCTTCCCAGTTCCACACGCACACAAAAAAGCCTAGCTTCACATTTTAGAGTCCTCAGACCAGTAAATATCTGCTGACACACGCAGGAATCAATGGCCATTGACTCCTGACTGCGTTGCAAAAGCAGTATATTGTTTGCCTTGTATATTTGCCAACTGCTAGAGTACAGTTGTTACATAAATTTGTTTTGAAACATCTTTATTTTTAAAACCAAAGTCCAACAGAAAGCTAATTATATGAGAAGAATTTCACATATGACTTTGATAGATCGATGGATTTAAATAGTAAACATTAAATAATGGCATTAATCTCTGCTATTTTATGTTTCAATAGTCTCATCAAAGCTTACTTTTCATAAACATGTAATATTCCTTTCAGTTGCCTTTTCAGATTGCCACAAGGATTTAGCATAACCCTTGTAGTAGTGATTTTTAAAATATGCTAGACTGAGGAAAAGTTGTGAAATGTATTTAGGAGTGAAAAGGCAAAATAAACTTTCCTGTTTCTTTCTTCTCTTCTCAGGCACCCAGTGGGTTCAAGTCCTTTAGCCTAGTGTACCAGGTGGAGCAGTTGAAAATTTTTCCTAAGAAAATTTTCCAGTAGTTAATGTTCTAGTTGTCAAAAATTTTTTTATTTAATAAGGAAGATCCAGGAAAAACACTATCAATACAAAGCATCAAATGCTCATAGGAATTTAGATAACACCTAGAGAGTGTATTTTGCAGGAGTAGGGGGGTTGGAGGGAGCAAAGACAGAGAAGTATGGACATGGGAAAGCAGTAAGGAGTAAAGGAATCTAACATACGCACAGCACTGGAGTGACTTCCACACACTGTCGATCCAACTGGGAAGAATACTGATAATTTCCCTATATCATGGACAAGGAAGACCAAGTTTGCTCTTGTCAATTGCCCAAGGTCACAGGACCAGCAGTGCAAAGCCTGATTTGATATATATTCTCTTTAGTACAAATCCCACATGCTTTCCACTACCCAGGTATTGCTGCTCTATCCATGTGCCAGGCACTACATATCCCATGTTATGTTTAATTCTCACAACATCCCTGTGAAATAGATCTTATTCCGAATTTCAAAATTAAGAAACTGCCTCAGACCGGTTAGACCATTTTGTTCAAGGCCCCACAGTAAAAGAGGGATCATTTAGTAAGTAGGTAAGTACAAAGCCATGTCCTATTTCATGGTTTCTCAAACAGACCCTGAGAGTCTGTGGACCAATTTTTAGAGGCCTGAACATCCTCTTCAAGAACCTTTAAATTTTGTATTTTTATTTTGAAGATAACTTTTAAAATTTAATAGCAACATATTTTGGATAGCCAATGTAAGGGAGGAAAATTTTCCCTTCTTCCTTCTAGGTTGTTTGGTCAGCCTGATAATTCAATTGACATTAAACAGATTAACAGGAGAAAAACAAATTTAATTTCATATGTACGGGAATCCCAAAGATATGAGGCTCCCCAACAGTCTGGCAACTGAGGTTTCTATGACATCCTGAGCTAAGGAGAAGAGGGTAGGGGTCTGGGACTTCAAAGGAGGGGAAGGCAGTTCACAGAAAGATGGGAAGAGCAAATGTTTGATAAACAAATGTTTTGCTGGGCCATGCAGAAAAGTCTTTGTGATGAAAAAATTCTCTCTGCTAATACTTCCCTTCCTGGTATCTAAATTCTCTAATGAATTAAGGGAGGGATAAATAGGCCTCCTTCAGTCTGTTTAGACTTGTCTTCAGCTCAAAATTACCTACATGCCCAAGGTGACACTTCTGGGTGGCCAGCCCTGAACCCCATTACCACATAATGCAGTGACATTTCAGGGCAGGCATTTGTGTTCACATTTATAATCATCATAACCTTTAAAGTCTTGGCAAACATGCTTGATTGCCACTGTGTTGGTGTGTCCTCTTGTCAAATGATAACTCTCTTTCATTTGTACCTATAGTTCATTCTTTGCCAGTTGTAAGACCAGACTTCTCTTCTGCAGTGATCATTTATAACTGAAAAATTATTAGAATAGTAGGTTATTTAATATATCAAGACAGTGGAAGCTCTGGAGTTTCTAGATAGGAGAGACTTGAGTGGCTTTACTGGGCTGGAATTAGGAGCAGCAAGAGTTGTCTTGAAGCTTCATTGACAAAGGAGTGATTTTCTACAAATAAACTGAATCCTCCACAAAGCACAGCTCTCTCCAAAAACTCCTTTAACACTTTCGTAAAATGATCATTATTCAGTTACTACTTAATCTCTTTCACTCTTGCACTTATTTAAAATAAAGGGCTTTTCACCCAGAGCCTTTTGTAATTCCTTCGCTCTAATAACTTTGTGCCTTTCCTGATAGCTTAACTTAAATGTAGGAAACTCTAAAAATTCTTAAGCAGGGCACATGGCTGTGGTGCTGATTAGAGCTTTGCCCTTGGGAGTTAAATCAACACTAAGTTTGGACTGCCAAATGGATTAGGACTAGTATGGATTTTAATGGTTAAAATCACAGCTTACTATATAGAACTTTTGATTTTACAGCTATAACACACAACTGGATGGGGAGTGTTAGTTGGCTGGGTCCAGCTCTCTCCACACTGCCAAATTCCAGGGATGAACCGGAAGTCCAAGAATTCTTAAGTTCAACCTGGCCTACCACGTTGTTATCAAGGTATATTTGTCAACATAGGAGGACAGCACAAACTTTACTTAACTGTTTACTATTTTAATAGTTTGTTAAATAGCCAAGACATGGAAGCAAACTAAATCTCCATTGACAGATGATTGGATAAAGAAATTGTGGTGTATTTATACACAACTGAGTACTACTCAGCCATAAAAAATGAAACAATGCTATTTACATGAATGTACCTACAGACTGTAATACTAAGTGAAGTAAGTCAGACAGAGAAAGACAAATATCATATGATATAATGTGGAATCTTAAAAAAATGAGTCTAGTGAACGTATTTACAAAATAGACTCACAGACATAGAAAACAAACTTAGGGTTACAAAAGGGGAAAAGGGGGGAGGGATAAATTAGCAGTTTGATATTAGCAGATACAAACTACTATATATAAAATAGATAAACAACACGGTTCTACCATATAGCACACAGAACTATATTCAATATTTTGTAATAACCTATAACAAAAAAATGAAAAAGAATATGTATATATATATGTGACTGAATCACTATGCTATACACCAGAAACTAATACAACATTGTAAATCAACTATAATTCAATAAAAATAAAATAAAATAGTTTGTTAAATATTTAGACAATTGCTATATGAGCTTCCCTTCTTATTTCTGCCCTGCCCTGGGTTTGCAAATGTTAGGGGCAGAGTCCTACGAAGGACACATGCCTCAGGCCAGAATAAGCGTCCTATGGGAGCTGGATCCAGCCAGAATAAAATTTCACCAGAAATGTGCAGAAGTGCTGGGAAGGATATGCCTTGGGAGGCTTGAGCTAACTTCTGGATTACATTTAAATGTTTGAAAGTTATCAAAATATGATAAGGCTGTACTCGATAAAAAAAATGGCCTCTTCGCCAGATAACTTACAATAACATTAAAGAACTTGTAAACAAAGGCAAGTAATACACTAGCCACAGTTTATTTCACATCTTGAAGCATGAGAGGAACCAGCCAACATTCAAGCAAATTAAATAATACCTAAAATGTTGAAGGTATTGCATCGCGCCTAAGTTTTCCAGCTAATAGAGAAATGGCAAAAACTAGAGAAAATTACCAAATACATTTCAGTGGTTCTGTATTTGAACTTTCAATGTGAAGGATTACAATAAGGTTACAAAACCACAGTCACATTTCTGTGTACACAGAAAACCACAGTTCCACTACTCTTTTCTTCACTAGGCCATAGGAAGTCCTGGCTAGTTAAATTCACAACATACTTGTTTTTAATGCCCATCAGATTATCTTTCTTATTGGCTTAGTGGCTATTAGAGCCCGAGATCGGCCAGGTTGATTAGGGGCAGCATGAAGTGTAAAGAACACTGGCCCAGGAGTCGGAGCCCCTGCTGGCTTTTAGTCTCAGCTCTAGACTCTAACAAGCTGTGTGACCTGGGGAAGCCGTTAAACCTCTCTGTGACCCGTCTTTAAATTAATACGACTATGAGGCCTGAGTGCACACATTCTATGAGGTCTATGACCAGACTATTATTTTCACTCTTAAATTACTGCTGCTGGTAGCACTATTTTCTACCACTGGAAGAAGTGACACATATCACAGAGTGAGAGGAGACATAAAGCAAATCTCATTTTACTGGTGAGAATATTGACACTAAAGTTCAGAAAGAATCTATATCAGTTAAGGCTCACTTAAGCAGAAAGGGGGAATTTCCTGACTTGGCATTAGAAAGTCTGCTGATAGACAAGGTTTTCAGATGCACACCCTTCCAGGTTCAAGTTCAGTGAGAGGAACTGGGAGGACTTCTCAGCCATCCACTCTGCATTCCAGGATCTTGTTTTAATTTCCCAAGAATCCCTTGAAGTAGGTAATATTATTCCCTTTATTAAATATGGATACCTACTTCACAGATTTGTTGTGAATTAAAAATAAAATCATGCATTAAAATAGTACTCAGCACAATTCCTGGCACAGAGTAAGAGAAATAAATGTCAGCTAGTTCATATACATTTATATATTTCATATTTTATTATACATAATAGATCACATATATTTCATTATCTACACTAGTAGGTTTTAAATTGTGCTCCAAGGATATGAAAGGCTCAACTAACAATAAAATATTTCTACCAATAATGAGAATTACTAAGTGAGGAGACCATTTATAGTTTTTTTTTTAATATATTTTATATATTCCTATGTTCCAGGTAAGACTTTGCTTGAAAAATGGGTTCCACTGCTAAAAATAGATTTAAAAAACCCTGATAAATTCCAATTCATTTATTTTACTGATGATAAAACTGAAGCACAAAGAGCTGAAATCCTTAAATTCTCATCTTTGAACATCTTCATACATCAGTTAGGACATACACAGTTGCAAATATGTAATAGAATAATCCATATTAACCGGTCTAAATAATAAAGGGAAACGATCAATCACATAACTAATAGGAAGGCCCAAAGTGCAGCCTATTTCAGGGTGGGTTTGGTTCAGCAGCTCAGTGATATCATCACTGCCTGTTTGTTCTGTTTGCTTTCACCCGTTGGTTTTATCTTGCACCTGGCTTTCCTCATGGATGCAAAATGGCTGCCATTGTTCCACACTTGAAGACCATCCAGCCCATTCAGAAAGAGAAAGAGTGCTTGAATGTCAGCATTCCCAGTGAGAACACTGATGGTCACCCTCCCTGGACTAGTTGGGGTCGTGTGACTACCTCTGAGCCAATTACATGTCCTGAGGGACTGACTATCCCATTCAAGGTATATTGTCCCCTCCCCCTTTGTTTTTTGTTTTGTTTTGCCAGGGGTTGTGGGTCAGGTAATTATTGATTTATTTTTAATGGTGGTACTGAGGATTTAATCCAGGACGTCGTGTGTGCTAAGCACTCAGTCTACCACTGAGCTATACCCTCCCCCAACCAAGGTACACTCTTGAAGTTGACTGGAATGTTGTTCACTTCTCTCCAGAGCACAGGCTCTCCATAGATGGGGTAAATGCTCAAAAACCTGGATACCATCAGGAAGAGAGGAAGAGGGGACAAATTTTCAGTGGGCAACCAAAAAAGTGCCTTAAACTGTGTAACTGAGTAAATTACTTCCCTTCCTTTATAGAATAAGGTGTTGGACTTGATCAGTGATCCCAAATTTTAACATGCATAAAAATAGCCCAGGTTACTCATTAAAAACTGCCCATTCAAAAACCCCATGCTAGGCAGTTTACAGTTTTTAATAAGCACTGTGGATGACTCTGATGTAGGTGGTCCACAAACCACACATTGAGAGACACTGGACAAAACCAGGGCTGTGCAAAATGAGGGCCAAGGACATGTGTCAGTTCGTGAACTTTTACAGCTCTGGGATGAGGTAAGGAGATTGCCTCAGAAGACAAATCAACTGAAATCAACTGTGACGCTCAGCACACTAATTCAGTGGTTTTTTGTTTTCCTTTTTTTTTTTTGAGTACCTATTATGTGGCAAGAACTTGGCACTTATGGTACACCAGTTTTGAAAAAAAAGTGGAAAAAAAAACCCCCAAAACAAAAACAAAAAACTATAAACTATGCCCTTGCATAGTTTGTTCTAGCACACCTAAATGAACCCAATTTCCCGTCATACTACATATACAGAATAGCAGAAAGAGTGAATTGGAGACAGGAAATACAGCAGAAGTGAGTTTATTTTAGCTGGAGCACAACTTCTTTTTTTTTTTTTTTTTATGTAAGACTTCCTTGATGAAAGAAGCAATGCATTGATAACTGGACAGCAGTAGAATTTCATTCTCCCATATAATGGTTATCAAAGGGCAGCGTCTTTGCAGATGCTGACAACCAGGGAATAGAGAAGGTACATCTCATTGGGACATATAAGGATCCAGTTCATGGGGGTCCACAAGGCACTAGATGCTGCAAAATCCAGCACTTCAAGCAGCAGCATGGAAAGCATGAGGACAGGAACATTTTACATGGCCTTAGGGAACTTTTATCCTCAGTGTGCCACTGTCACCAACCAGACAATGTATTAACTTCTTTAATGTGAAGCTCTGGGATTAGGCAGCTGATTCACAAGGAAATGAAGTTCAGAAATGGCCTCATGCCACCGATGAAGGCTGGGCGACAGGTCAAGTCAGTACTAATCCTTGTGTTAGTTAGCTTTCTCATTATGCACACCTTATGTAACAAATTGTGGTTCCTTCCACTTGTTTGTTCCTCTGGGGTATGTTAAATTACAAAAAATATTCAGGGATAATATTTTTAAAGTTCTGTTGAAATGAGGTAAAGGGTCTTAAATTTAGAAAATTAGATTCACCAATTTCAATATCCTTATATCTCAGAGTTAGGTGATTAGAGAAGCAGTGTTGGGGAATGTAAAAAACCCAGACCCTGCAGATAGATCAATGTAAGTTTCAATTCCAGTTCTGTCCCTTCAACTGTGTCACTTTGGCCTTACTTTATAAATGTGGGTAATGTATATACCTACATACTAGGGTGGTTGTGAGAATTATGAGTAATTCATCTAAAGCTCTCACAATTCCTAGCACTTAATAAATCAAATTAAATTACACAGACCAAATAAACCAAATAAAATTAGCAAAGTAAGACCCAGCAGGGTAATGGTAGCAATAAAGATCTAGATTAGTGTAGGAGACATCCTTTTATGCTAATTCCGGTAACCACATTCCAGTTTTTCTCTGGAATCACCTACATCCTGCCCCTCTTGCCACCCACCACTACAGGCTGAGTTGATGTGGTCTCAAGCTACAGGACTGGACAAGCAACTAAAGCCTAAGCAAGCAGGTCATTGTATTCCACTGGCATAGTGATGGCTTTAGGGATGGGAACATGACCCAACCACAGCCCGTGGGATACAATAACAGTTTTGCTGGGAAAGCTGAAACAAAGAAGCCTAACTTTATTCTGTTGAACTTGAAGCTTGAAGAAGGTGCCCTGTAGCTTTTTCAGTCTTCTTGCCCCAGATGAGGGGGGGAAAGCTGACACAGAAAAAAGCAGACACAGTGATGGCAAGAAACAGAGTCCTGATGACATAATTTGATGCCTAACTTCGCCTGTGCTGAAATTATGGTTAAGTGAGACAATAAATTCCCTTGTTGGCTTATTTATCTTTGCAATCAAAAGAATCTAAACTGGGGGGGGGGGGGGGGAAGGGTATAGCTCAGTGGTAGAGTGCCTGCTTAGCATGCACAAGATCCTGGGTTCAATCCCTGGTATCTCCAATAAGAAATAAGTAAATAAAATAAATAAATCTAATACCCACCCCCCCCACACACACACACAAAGAATCTAAACTGATAAACACAGAGATGCATGTCTCAAACTATTTGTATTAGAAAATAGACTGGCAACTGGCAACTCATTTTCTGAGTCTAGTATGTAAATAAATTAGAGAGGTAAAAAGCACAGGACATTTCAATGGATGCAAAAAAAAAAAAAAAAGGGAGTTGATAAAACTTAATATCCGTTGATGATCTTTAAAAAGTAATAAAGAACGCTTAACAGACTAGGAACAGAAAAAAAAAATCTTCCTTAGTATGTTAACAACTTTGGTGGCAGGGGCAGGGGTGTGAGGAGAAAAAGAAGTTTTCCCTATTTTGGTAAAATGTATGGAGGGGGAAAGCAAATAATCAACTGAGTGAATTGGCAAAGTCATTCCCTTAGGGATTGGAAACAAGACAAAGACAGTTCCTATCACAACCTTTACTTAACATTGCTGGGTATGCTGAAGGCCCTAGATGGTGTGAATAGGGGGGAGATAGATATACAAGATACAGCAAGTGAAAAACAAGAAAGAAACTGTCATTTGCAGATTATATAATAGTGATCAAACAAATCCAGAAGGCTCTACTCGTACATTATTAAGGCAGTAAGGGATTTTAGCAACGTTGCTAGGAAACAAAGTCCATACAGGAAAATCAACAGCATTTCTATGCAAAAAAAAAAAAAAATTAGAAAATAAAATTTAAAAAGTGATACTATAAGGAGGGAGGGTATAGCTCAGTGGTAGAGTGCATGCTTAGCATGCACAAGGTCATGGATTTGGTCTCCAGTACCTCTGTTAAAAATTTAAAAAAACAATGATAATAATAATGATAATAATAATGATAATAATAATAATAATAATAATAAATACATAAATAAACCTAATTACCTCCTCCCTAAAAAAAAACAAAGAAAATCTTTTTTTAAAAACTGATTCTATAAACAATAGCATCAAGAATTCTGAATAACTAGAAATAAATTCTTTTAAAAAGGTAGAAGACCTCCACAGGAAGTGATAAAATTATATTGAGGTACATTGATGAAGACTTGATTAAATGGGAAAATATACCATATTCATTAACTGAAACACCCAAAAGAATTTGGGGAGGGATTGTTTTGTGTTGTTTTGTTTTTAGAACTTGGCAAGCTAATTTTAAAACATGTATGATAATGCAAAGGGCTAAAAATCTCCAAGACAATCTTAAGAAAAATGTCAGAGGATTTTGCTACAACAGATATCAAGCTATGTTGATATCAAAGCTACGATTATTAAAACAATGTGGAATTGATACAGTAATAGACAAAAATACCAATAGATAAGGAAAGGATATCCTAAAAAAAGGACCCACACATATGTGGACCTTGATTTAGACAGATGTGGCAATAAAGAACATAGAAAAAGGACAGTATCTTTAATAATGATGCTGAAACACTTATCTATATAATATATGTAGGGAAAACGAAATTGGATCTGAAAGGTGCTGACCTCATTGGTAAGCAGGAGAATGCAATTGAAACATCCCAAGGAGATACTGTTACACACTCATCAGAATGGCTGAAAAGTAAACATCTGAAATACCAAGTGTTGGTGAAGGCATGAAGCAACAGGTATTTTCATGTACAACTGATGGGAGTGTGAATTGGTTCAATTACATTGGAAAACAGATTGGAATGGTCCATTAAAGGGAAAGAAATACACACCTAATGACCTAGACATTGAATTCCACTCCAGGAATGTGTGTCTTTGTTCACAAGCATCCAGCAACAGTAGAATGGATATCTTTTTAAGTGTAACATATTTGTGTAATGGAATACTTTATAGCAAAGACAATGAACAAACATTAGCTACATACAACGAGCAGCTGTTCAAAACAGTCAAGAAGCAATACAACAAAAAAAAATGCTTATAAAATTACATTTTAAAGTTGAAAGTAGGCAAAATGAAACATATTGTGTAGCAAGCTTATGAAGGTGGTAAAATTATAAAGAAAAGCAGAGATGGAATTACTATCAAAGTCAGAAGCATGATGGAGAATTGGAAGTCTGGGGATTGTCAAGATTCTACCAGTTCTGTCCAGTAGGACTTCCTGGGATGACAGAAATTCTCTGTATCTGAGCTGAGCTGATCCTATTGGTATGATGCTTTAATATGTGCATGTTTTTTGCTAAAGTCTTCCTCTTCTTCTTCTAAGAGCAACACAGGCTTATTCCAAAGAACCCAGAAAAAACAGAGAAACAAAAGGAACTTTGGACAATCCGTAATCTCCTTCCTTCAGAGAAAATCACTACTAATTATATTTGATCCATATGTATTTTTTCACTTACAGAAGTTAGGTCTACTTTGCATACTGCTCTGGAATATGCCTTTAAAAAAAAACAAGTAACGATATATTCCGATTATCTTTCTGTATCTTGAAATATATTTGTCCAGTATCCAGTGTCTTTTTAGTTGTCACAAGGTGTTCTGTTAAATGTGTATTCCATAATTATTACCCTTACCAATTCTCTGCTGCTGGACATTGATATTGTTCATTTTTGTTTTGTTCCTTTGTTTATTTTTGCTTTTACAGATGGTTCTGTGTTGAGCATCTCTAGAGCTGATTTCTTGGGCACATCCACAATAATTTCTGAAGGATAAATCCTCAGAAGTGAAATCGTTTGGCCAAAAGTTGTGCTTATTTTTAAGGCTTTTGACGCGTATGCCTCGATCTCCAGAAAAGAATGCATTCAAGTAGATATTCATTTCCTTATCCTTGAAAGCACTGAATATTATCAATGTTTGTTTTGTTGGCAGTTTTTCTGTAATACTTTCTAAGATTCCCTAAACTTGATAGGATATTTGATGTAGCACCCACAACACAGCTTGTGGTTTCTATGAATTATTTACCATTAGCCCTTGGTCTCTGACCTTTTAACTTTGCCTCAAAGACTTCCTATGGTGGATTTGATTTTTGCCACAATGGTATTTACAGTGGGAGGATTCTGATTTGGTTGTTTGAGAGTAGAGTTCCTACATATTTTTGATCATCATCTAGGGGTGAGAATTACTGCTTTTTTCAAATCAAAGTTTGTTGTAATACTAGTCAATACATTGACTACGTTCCTATGTCAGAGCAAGACAGATGGCATGATTGTCAACATCATGCCTTGAAACTAAAATTGAAATCTTTCAACACTCTTCAGTGTGCTGTTTCTCAATTATTCAACATTTACTCATCACCTACGAGATTCCTGACTTACGTGCAAGGCATATAATGATAAATAATAATCCCAGCTCTAGAGGAGCTTGGGCTGAAGGGGAAGTGGATGGGTAAACAGATAATCATAGTGCAATATGAAATATGCTATTGAAACATTTTTATTACATGTCAAATAAAGAGTAGCTTGCTCCCTGTGGCTTATATTCTTATTCAAAGAAGCAGGCTAGCAAGGCAGGAGGTTCTTTCAATGAGGAGCAATGAGCCCAGGACTCTGTGGCAGGTTCTACGTGGGCACAGGGGTGCACTGATTCCAGCACAGCTTGCCTGGCTCTTCTGGTTTGCAGAGTTCCTGGGGCGTTACTAGATGTAACCCAAGACCCCAGTTATAAACTCTTAGAAACAACCAAGGAGTCAGATTACAGAGAACTAAAAGACATGGCCCCCAAGATTATACCCCAGGAGCTCTACTAGGTCCCCTTAGGTCATCAGTTTCCAAACTTTGTCTGAACAAGAGCCAATTTTATTCCTCTCCTTGATGCTCTGAAAAGGCAGATGAATTCCAACCACAAGGCATTCTGGAAAAGGCAAACCTATGGAGACAGTGAAAACATCAGTGGTTGCCAGGGGCTAGGGGAGAGGGGTGAAGAATGAATCGGTGGAGAACAGAGAATTTTTCAGGGCCGTGAAACTATTCTGTGTGATGTTATAATGGTGGATACATGCCATTGTACATCTGTCCAAACTCATAGAATGTACAGCACCAAGAGTGAACCACAATGTACACCATGGACTCTGGGTGGTAATGATGTGTCAGTGTAAGTTCATCAATTGTAACAAATGTACCACTGTGGTGAGGGATGCTGATAATGGGGGAGGCTATGTATATGTGGGGTCACCAAGTCTATAGGAAATCTCTGTACCTTCCTCTCAGTCTTACTGTGAAACTAAAACAGCTCTAGAAATCATCTTTAAAAAAGCAGATGACAGAAAAAAACAAAAAAACAAAACAGAGTTCCTAATAGCATTATTACATCAATTGTTCCTGCAGAATTTCAGAAAGCAGGTTGTTACAGACTCATGAATGTGGATGACTCAAATGGCATTTACACTTATTAAAATGCCAGGATGGATGCTAAGACAGTCACAATCTGAATCATTGCTTTATACAATTGTCACTTTAACAGTAAGCAAGAATAAAGAATATTCATTCTATTTCATGTGCTCCCTGTATGTACAACTTTTGTGTGAGGTTGTAAGGTAATTGGAAGAGCTACTTTATCAAGTTATTTTTCAATTGTTGACTAAGAGTTTGGGGTTACTTTTCCCACTTGCTGGCCTAAATGATTTATTTTGTTGCAATCCTGGTTCCTTTCTAGCTATCTACCTGAGCTTCAATCTTTTTTTGTTAAAAGAGAAAGCATGTTCTACAGGTTCTAAATTGCAGTGTTTTGTGAATATTTACAAACCCTTTGCCACACAATCTTAACAACCAAAAATGTGTGTAGCCCTACAAGGAGATAGAGCTTTCTGGTTTGGAGCAATGTGTGTTGCACAATTCACTGTAACTCGACTGAGTTTAATGCAACACATACTTATGGAGTGACTGTTTTGGGTTTAAACTGTGCTCTGGAGGGAAAAGGGTGTGGAGTAAGAAATATAAAACAGAGGCTTGCCATCAAGAAACAGGCAATGCAGTTGGAAAGAAAAGACGTAACACCCATGAAAGAATTCAATCATATTATTGGGCATACATGAGAAATGTCATTCGTTTATCCGTTCAACAAAACATTGAATGCTTTCCATGAGCCTGTGTTAAGTAGGAACTGGGGATACACAGCTAAATGAAATAAAATCCCTGCTTTCAAGGTGCTTACAATAAAATGGGAAAAATCAGACAAGTAAACAAGCATTATATTGCACTGATGAGGGAAGATTACAGCAAAGTTGGGATTAAGGGGTGGGGTGGGGTCTGGAGGTTTATGGAAAGCTTCATGGGGGAGAAGCCTCCTTGAGGCCCCACTGAAAGGAACCAGGGATCTCCAGAGAAATGGCCGAGCCAGGTCTGCAGCAGGGAAAGTATGAGATGAGCCTGGGGCCGAGGGCACAACGTTTATTCATTTGATCTCTCTAACCAAGTACATTGTTTTAAGAACAGTCGTGTATGAAGCAGACAGGGAGCACTAAGCTGTAAATTAAAATGGGTTAGATTGCCAGGGACAGCGTCATGGAGAAGCCAGGAGCAGGAACTCCGCTGAACCTTTAAGATACCTAGGATTTGAGAAGGCAGCATGTAAACTGGTAGAACATTTTAGGGGAAATTTTAGTGATGTATCTTTTTTAAAAAACCAAGAGCATATCCTGTGACCCATAATTCAACTTCTAGAAATTTAGTATTTGGGAACAATTGACTGGGTAGAAAAAGATTCATGAACAAAAAAGTTTATTACAGCATTGTTTGTACAGCAAGAGAAGAGAGGGCGGGAGGGAGGGAGAAAGAAAAGAAAGAAATAATGAGAAAGAAAAGAGAAAGAAAGGAGGGAGTGGGTAGGAATGGAGGAAGAAAGAGAAAGGAAGAACACAAATTCTTCGATAAAAGGCTAGCTGAAGAAACTATAGTACACCATGCAGTGGAATGCTATTCATTTTTTAAAAACTGCCAGAAAATATATTACTAATTTGGAAAGATGTCCATGATAGCTTTTTGCATGATACCTTGCAGAAAATATGTACTGCATAAACCCATTTCTGTGAAAAGAAAAAAAGTATTGTGTGTGTGTGTGTTTGTGTGTAAACAGATGTGTGTCTAAGCTTAAGAAAAAATTCTGAAGGCCCAACAGTTAAGAGGCATGAGCTTGAAAGAATAAACAAAGGACTTTCACTTCCTACTTTGTATACTTTCAGTGGTGGTTTTATGATTGTTGCTTCTTTTCTTTTTTTTCCCCCAAATATAAAATTGAAACATAGAAAAACATATTAATATTAAAAACAAAGTTGCTATCCTAGATTCAACATAAACTTTAAAAGTATCTTTACTTTCTAGCTTTGTTTGAGGATAGTGATGATTTAAAAACCAAAACTCACACACGGAAAAAATAATTATTAGACAGTTACTCCTTTCAATATCCCACAGACAGCTCCTTGATAAAAGTTTGCATGTATTGAGTTCAATTCAGAAATTAAGAAAAGAGACTCACGCTAATTCTTCATATTGATAACATGGTGATTTTCACATCGGAGGGGAAACAAATACTTTGTCAAGTGCGCCCTGAATCGCATAACCTAAAGTAGAGATCATGCTTGCAAGTGTCGTCTTGGTATTAGGGGTTGTATTCTGTGACCCTGAGAAATATTTCTTTTTTTTAATTAAAATATAATTGCTTTTACAATAGTGTATACATTTCAGATGCATAGCAAAGTGATTCAGTTATATATATATGTATTTTCAGATTATTTTCCATTATAGGAAATATAGAAGATATTGAATATAGTTCCCTGTGCTATACGGTAGGACCTTGTTGCTTATTTATTTTGTGTATAGTAGTGTGTATCTGTTAATCTTAGCCTCCTAATTTATCCCTATGTCCTCCCTTTCCCCTTTGGTAACCATAAGTTTGTTTTCTATGTTTGTGAATCTGTTTTTGTGTTGTATATAGATTCATTGTGTTATTTTTTAGATTCCACAATAAGTGATGTCTTGTGGTATTTGTCTTTCTCTGTCTGACTTACTTCACTTAGTACGTTATTCTCTAGATCCATGTTGCTGCAAATGGCAATACTTCATTCTTTTAAAGCTGAGTAATGTTCCATTGTATGTATAGACCACATCTTCTTAAGCCAACTGTCTGATGATGGGCACTTGAGTTGTTTCCACACCCTGGCTATTGTGAATTGTGCTGTTGTGAACATTGGGGTGCATGTATCTTTTTGAATCAGAGTTTTCGTGTTTTCTGGATACATGCCCAGGAATGGGGTTGCTGGATCATATGGTAGCTCTATTTTTAGTTTTTTAAGGAACTCCAAACTGTTTTCCATAATGGCTGCACGAATTTACATTCCTACCAACACTGTAGGAGGGTTCCCTTTGCTGGGGGTTATTTCTGAATGTGAAACTTTCAGGACTGTTAAGAATGGTCCCGTTAGGTCCCAAACCACTGAGTCAGATAGCCCAGCAGACCAAGACTTAGATGGGCATTATTCAATGTTATGATATCAGAGATTTGCTTAAAAAATACTGGAGATGAGGAATTAAGTGGGTGATAGTGTAAACAAGGTTGATCATAAATTGATAATTATTAAAGCTGGGTAATAACTATAAATTCATTATAAAATTGTCTATGTATATGTTTGGAAATTTTCAATAATAAAAAGGTTTTTTAAAGTGTGTAAATAAGATCATTCAAATAGAAATCAACACATCTTGGTCATTAATCTTGGTTATTCATCAGATGTCTGATCCTGGCTTGCCCACCAAATTGAGGCAAGAGAAGTTTATGCACTCCAGTGTTCACCTGTAATACCGGGGTCATCCTGAACACCCACTAACCTCTTCAATTCCAAGTTGATCTTTACTTTGATTTGGAGTGATTTTTAAAAGGACTAAAATATGGTTTAATTTTTAACCCTTTAGTATTAAATTAACATATTCTCATCATATTTGTAGCCTTAATTGTCTTCAAATGAATTCAGTATTAAAAAGCCTAAGGATACCACTGTCTGAACTCTGAAAATTATTTACTCTAGTTCCTCTGCAATTCAGCCCTCCCTATGCTTGGGGATGCCTACAATCATAACCATCTTTTCTTAAGGGCAGACAGAAACATCTTGAAACTTCGGAGGGAATTCATCAATAGGAATATCTGTTTGGTCCCAGAACTATTCAAGGGAGATTTAAAACTTAAAAAAAATCCACCTTGTGATTAAAGAATTAAACTTTTTAGATGCATTTGTTTGTTTGTTTTTTTGTTGTTGTTGTTCTGTTTTAGCAAAATGAACGAGAGCGCCACCTGCTGGGAACACGTGAACTTCCTCACCGTGCATATTGAAGAGCAAGTTTCCCGGTCCCCACGCATTTGAACCACGGGAGACCCGCTGGTTAAAAACGAAGATTCATGAGTTCCTGGCCTGTTGTGTTAGACTCTCTGCAGGTGGAACTCAAAAGTTAATATTTTTAAACAAGTCCTCATGGACTTTGAGGTTTAAGAGACAAACGCCTTAGTTCCCAAACTTGCCTGATAAGAATCACCTGGGAATGCTTGTTTAAAATACTTTTATCTGGCTCACCCTCCAGGCTTATGGAATCAGAACAAACCGGGAAGATCCTGATAAGAGTTGTCTGGGGGTAGGAGGGAATGCATGCAATAGGTGAGGGAGCTTAAGAGGCAAAACATCCAGTTCCAAAAATATATGAGTCAGGGGGATGAAATGTGCCGTGTGGGGGATACATTTAGTAACAGCCTAAAACTTTGTATGGTGACAGATCGTGGTGATCATTTTGTGATGTACAGGAATGTTGAGTCACTATGCTCTGTACCCAGAACTAACAGTGTTGTTGTAGGTCAACTGTACTTTAATTCAAATACATAGGTACAGACACAAAAGGAGGGCTGGGGGAGGGGGAGGATTCCCTGGGAATGCTTGTTTGCGATACTTTTACCTGAATCACACTGAATCAGGACCTCCAGGAAAGGGGACTGGGACTTTAAATTTGTAATAAGAATGCTAGATGAATCTTAAAAGATGAATGTTTAGTAAATATTGCCTTAACATCATATTTAACTCTAGGTATTTTCTATGCCAAGATACAAAGGCATAGCTGCACTTAACTGATAACGCATACACAGAGCGTCCAGATGTGGGGATTTGGCAACAGTCCCTGGGTTTTCTGTCCTGCCGTTTTAATTCAGCTCTGTAGCTTTAAATTCCAGCCCATCCCTTAAAATTCTTGCCCTTAACCCTAGGCTTTTGATGGCTTCATCTCTAATACCAAATAAGAAATCGATGAAGGCAACTGCCTAGTAGGCAGAACTCCCTTCTGGGGAGACAACCCACCCCCCCACCCCCATCTTCTTCGCTCTGTGAACCTTTTAACTTGTGCCTGCACCTCCACACACTCCACCTCCTTCTCCCCTGTGGATCAACGTCCTAGGTTTACATTTACCTTTGGAGTAATATTTATGTCCAACAGAATCACCAAATTCCAGCTTTGTGCAGGGGCAGATGCTGAAGCTTGCCATGTTCTGAGAGTACTCCAAGTTCCTTCCAAGAATCCTGGCCTACCACCACTAACTGAGCAGCCACATAAACAATGAAGTTGTCTTTTCTGCTTCAAGTTAAATAAAAAGTCCCAATTACTTTACAGCAGCCCTGTGGGGAGTGGGGAGAGTTCTCTGCCCAGTTAAGCCTGAGACATACTGGGTCAAAAGAAATATACACAGAGCTTTAAATAAAATATTGCATCGTGAATATACTAGAGGGAGAGACAGAATGCAAAATTTCCCAAACCTAACCATTGGATGCTTTTTCACAGACCATCTCATGAGACTATTCTGCAGAACATGCTTTGGGGAAATGTATTTTTTTTTTCCCTTAGTCCTCTTGGGGGCTCTTCATTTCAAATGATCTGTATGTCTCTTTAGTCTTGAGGTCTAGCAAACAATACCTGTGTCAGGAATGGGCTACCCTGGGTTGCCTAGAAGGGAAGAACGACCTCAGTTTCCACACCATCGGTGCTTTTTCAGCAGCTGAGTGTTCTGCTTGATTTTGAGCTGCAAAGCAGTGCTGCTAACCACAACACACTTATCTAGCAACCGGCACCCTTGTCGGCTCTCCTGGCATTCCACAGAGTATGTCATTCCTTGCCGTGTACCATTCCTCCTCTAGATGTATCAGCCTGTGTGGTGAGTCAATGAACTGGCAATTGTCCTTGGTCAGTGGCTTTCAAGAAGCTCAGCAAAGCACCTTTTGCAGAAGAATTAGTCTCATATGCCCACTTGTATATGTTGGCCCTGCTTTTTTTTTTTTTTTTTCTTAATGGCTGGGACCTTATCTAACGCACCTCCGTGGCATCTAGCACAGTTCTAGACCCAGTAGGTGCTCAATAAATGTTGTTGAAAGAATGTACCAAACATGACCTACAATCTAAAATTTGGTCACTCTACAAAGTCAAGGTCACAATCTACCTTTCTCATAGGAGAGTTCTGTCTGTGCTTAAATAATTGGAGTTATTAACCCCTTCTCTTTCAAGATAAATTCTATGATATTTTGCCCCCCAAACTTCAGATTGTTTTTTTGATTTTTGTAAGAAACTGTATAACAAATATGAGACTTTGCCCAAGGTAAAATTTCTGCATTTTATCTCAAGCTCTTCCCTTATATAATTTTGGCATGGGACATCCCAGATCTGTTTTTTAATTGCTCACTCCACTGGGAATTCTCCCAATATTTGCTATGGTTTCATCATGTTCTTTTTAACTTGTCCAGCAACATGACACATTTGTTTTTCTTCAAAGATTATGTTTGGGCCAGGCCTGAGTTAAGAAAGTCGGGACAATTTCTCTTTTTCTAATGTAATTTGCATTCCTAAGATTAAACACATTACTACCAGATTGTCTTAATTAAACACACACATGTGTATATAAGACGTCATGTCCATCCTTTCCTTGATCCAAATTTTGTACTTTATCCAACTTGCCAAAAGAGTAACTGAAATCAATCAGTTGGTTCATTTTTAAGATGGTTCAGAGTATCTTGTCCTCGATCACTCTCCCTCTTTTTCTTTCTCCCCATCACACAAAAGACAAACACGGACACGCTCTGGATTTACTTTGTACCTCCTGTTCTCAAGCAGGCTACAGAAGACTTTGCAGAATATATGAAAGAGTCTTAATTGTCTTTCATAACTTTTCTAGTCCCTCTACCAGATGTTTCCATGAAGATTTTCCTTTTTTAAAAAGTGGTTAATATTACAAAATACATTTCAATGTGTCTCTATAACATAAGAACATTTAATAAACATGACCACACCACCATTACCACATCGAAAAACTAACAATGATTTCATAATAGCAAATACCCAGTGTTCCCGAGGTCCACTTGTTTCATAAGGTCAAATGTTTATTGATTAAAACATACACATACACATACACACACACAAACACCAAATAAATTTCACACCTTGTGATTGGTTGATTTGTCTTCTAAGTCTCTTTCAGTGTATAGGTTTCCTCTCCATCTCTTTCTTTCCTTGTAATTTACTAATGAAACTCAGTTGTTTGTCCAGCAGCATTTCCCACAGCTGAATTTTGCTGAACAAATCCTTGTAGAGCTATTTAACAACCGCAGGATTCTGAAATTTAGCTGTAGGCATGTTTGATTATTTTTACACTTCGCGTCATCAAGTAACTTGAATATAGTATGATCAATCCCACCAGCTCTTTGCCCCCAAGAAGTATTTCAGATAGTTTCCCAGATAAGCTTTTCATTCAGTAAATTCCCTGCCCTAAATTTCCAGTTGTCATTTTCGTTATTTTTTAAGCGTGCTCACAACAAAATGAAAAAAAAAAAAAAAAAAAAGGAAAACAAAACAAAAAAACCTTTGCGGAATTTATTTCCTCTAAACATCCATTAGAGGGCGACATTTGTCCTAATATTATATTTCCCCTAATGCGTTTAAAATCGCATCAAATTTGTTTTCGCATTTTTATCAAATTGGACCTCCTTACCTATTTCCACTTCTTATCTGCCTTCTGCAAGATGTAGTCACATCTTGTGTCCTCTCTTGATTTGGTCTCTGCGGACTTGTATGGTTCATATTACTACGTCGATCCTTGACTCCGTTCCCAGTTCTAACCATAAGGTGGCAGTATTGCACAAATAAAGACCAACAGGAAGGGAAAATTAAGCCAAACTGCCAAAGAAAAAGGAGTTTCACAGGGAAAGGGCCATTAATTTAAGAAGGAAAGAGACAAACCAGACATTTCTAGTTTATACCCAACTCACGGCCCAAGGTCAGGACCGTGTAAGATACAGTACAAAGGAGCTATTCAAGAGCGCAGGAGGAGGGTGACTTGGGGGAAACGCGTGCACAATCTCCTCGTTGATTTTGTGGTTCCACTGGAGGAGGCATATGCACTTCGTGCACGTGTGTGTGATTAGTTACAGAACAGCTGCGGGACGCAGTGGACCGGGCGTGGATCTGCTAAAACCAATAGAACTCTGAATGACCGCCTCTGGACACACGCCTGACACAGGTTTACAACGGTGCTTCTTGAAGGTCAGCTCTCATTTTACCCCGGTTGGAAAATGAGTCTTGAGGGGGTATATATACATTGCCCATGGGCACACCACACCGTTAGGAAGAGGTGCATTCAGCCAGGTGTTCCAAGCGCAAGCCTGTGCTAGGGATGCTTCTGACCTTCGCAGTCTTCCTGTAGTAACCCTACGCACATACACACATACTTGGACACTGGTACTTTGGACAAAAAGGATCCACCTTACAGTAAGCGGTGTCGTACAGTTGTAACAGGGAAGTCAGGAACTCTTGAGAATCTGACCAGTTGGGGCCCTTTTCCGAGAGTAAGACTCAGACTACTGCGTGTGTAATTTCGGGGGGGGGGGGGGCAGGGCGGGATCTCAGGCCTCCTGGAGCCCGTCCATTTATCAGATTCCAGGTTAAGAAGAGTTGTGTTCTGATTGGAGCCTAGATAGCAACATAAAAAAAAACCAGACGGATTTGGGAAGAGAGGCAAGCAGGGGCGTTCCTCCTCCCTCCAAACACAAGTGGAGTTTCACCTCGGAAGAACGGAGGGGCTGGGCAGAAAGTCGTAGGAGCGAGGTGGAACGCCCGGCTTGGGCCCCCTCTCCCAGGCCGCTGTCCCCTTCTCCTCCACCCCCCGGACCCACACTCTGCTCGCCCGCGTTGGTGTTCGGCAACAGGGGGCTTGAAAGGGAGCTGCGAAAGCCCAAATCCTGGACCGCGGGAAGAGGGCAGCACACAGTGGCTTTTCCTTTACATTTTTTTTTTAAATCGTCAGCTCCCCAGCCTAGCGTTTCGATCCCTCCTTTCCCAAGTCGCTGCTCCCCACCTCCCAGCTCGCTCACTCGCCTTCTCTTCCCCCTCCTCCACCGTTCTCCCGGCGGCTTCATCCGACCCTCGGCCTCCAGCCCCGCCTCCGCCACCGCGGGGTTTCACGCGCTGCGGAATGAAATCTGCATAGTGGCCGCCCCTGTAGGAGATCATTGGTGCAGTTCCTGCCCGTCGCAGCCGATGATTGGTGGGCCTCCCCGGGTTATTTGCATGCCGGCGGCGGCTGGGTACCCAGCTGTGCCGGCGGCCGGCGCCGCACAGAACTTTGCCGAGCGCTTTCTCGAAGGCAGGTCTCGGACTCGCGCAGCTCCCAGAGCCGTCTCCTTCTGCTGCCGCCGCCGCCCTGTTCTCTCGGGATTCCTTTTCTGCGGAGGGTAGACGTTCTGCTTGAGGGAAGTTGAGGTGGGCCAGGGGGAGTGCTGAGGAGGAGCGACGGGGGTGGAGGGGGCGTTCCAGTGATAGCTTCAAGTCCGTACGCGGGGCGCGTGGGGCTCCGGCCGCAGCGAATCTCTCCCACCTTCCCGCGGCCGCCGGGCGGGCGGGCGGGCGATGCGGCCGCCGAGCTCCGCGGCGCCAAGAAGGAGAGCGCCCGGGAGAGCCTAGAGCTTGTTTCTGCCCACTTGGGAAAGGGCGCATGGAGTTGTGAGCGCCCCTCGCTCGGCGAGGCGGCTCCCGGCAGACTCCCCATGGCCGGGACGTACAGCTCCACTTTGAAGACGCTGGAGGACTTGACCTTGGACTCCGGGTATGGGGCCGGGGACTCGTGCCGCTCGCTCAGCCTCTCGTCCTCCAAGTCCAACTCGCAGGCGCTCAACTCTTCGGCGCAGCAGCACCGCGGGGCGGCCTGGTGGTGCTACTCCGGCTCCATGAACAGCCGCCACAACAGCTGGGACACGGTGAACACGGTGCTGCCAGAGGACCCCGAAGTGGCTGACCTCTTTTCACGCTGCCCGCGCCTCCCAGAGCTGGAGGAGTTCCCCTGGACTGAGGGAGACGTGGCCCGGGTGCTTCGCAAAGGTGCTGGAGGCCGGCGGTTGCCCCTGTTCTCGGCCGAGGCGGTCAGGCGCCTGGCCGGGCTGCTCCGCCGGGCGCTCATCCGTGTGGCCCGCGAGGCGCAGCGCCTGAGCGTGCTGCACGCCAAGTGCACCCGCTTCGAGGTGCAGAGCGCCGTGCGCCTAGTGCACAGCTGGGCGCTGGCCGAGAGCTGCGCGCTGGCCGCTGTCAAGGCGCTGTCCCTGTACAGCATGAGCGCCGGCGACGGGCTTCGCCGGGGCAAGTCGGCGCGCTGTGGCCTCACCTTCTCCGTGGGCCGCTTCTTCCGCTGGATGGTGGACACCCGCATCTCCGTGCGTATCCACGAATACGCAGCCATCTCGCTCACTGCCTGTATGGAGAATCTGGTGGAGGAGATCCGAGCCAGGGTGCTGGCCAGCCAGAGCTCCGACGGAGGAGGGGCCGGAGGCGGGGAGGTGTCTGCTGAGGCCCTGGAGATGGTCGTCAACAACGATGCGGAGCTTTGGGGCGTCCTGCAGCCCTATGAGCATCTCATTTGCGGCAAGAACGCCAACGGTAAGCACGAGGGTCCCGGGCCCGCAGACCGGGTGGGAGAGAAATCCGCCACGGGGTGGGTTTCCTAGGACCTGAGAGAAAGCGTTTGGTCCATAGGTGGAGGAGTTCATCAAATAGCTCTTGCCCGAGGTTGTTCTTTCTGGGACTAACTTTTGGAGGGCAAAGTCGTGGTTGATTTTCTGCATCCTGTTCTGCATGGTGTGGTCTCTATTGGAGGCTGTTCACTGATTGAACTGATTGACCAAGCCATCCCTGAACCTCTCGTGGCGTGAAGCTTACTGCCCTGTTGCTCTCTGCCTGGCTTGACTGCATCTGTAGTTGGCGTCTTTCCCCACACTGGGCAGATTGACTGTGGTTCTGTCCCAGTACTCTCCAACCCAACAGCAGCAGCTAGAGGGCCAAAAATCTTAACACCTGAGCCTTGGGTAAGTGGAATAGGAGGAAGGGAACAGGAAGCCCAGCACCTGGTGCTGCCACCTTGGGCTTTGCTGGATTGAAGGATGCCTTTCAGGCCATCTGCTGGAAGGTGGAGTGGTAGTGGTAAGTTCGTAACTCTGTGTGTCCAGCATGGTGGAACTTGGTGACCCCTGAATCCCCTTTCCAGAAAGGGAACCACATACTAGCTCCCAGGGCCTGACTTTCCAAGCTGTCACCAACCAAGTGAGCAATCGATTAAAACCCTCTGTTGTGTTAAATGCATAACCTTCTGGGCTTTTCTGAATGAAATGATGACCCAGTCAGTAAACCACACTATGGGGAAGAGGTATGGGGAATGGGCAACTGCTTCATGTCAAGTCCGGAAAAGAAACAATTGGGTAGTTGCATTTCTCTGAAGGATGACATGGCTTCAGTGCAAAAGGTGGTGGGAAGTACTTGACCTGCTCCTTGGAAGGGTGTGACATACATTCAACAGTAAACTGACTACCAGACTCCAACTTAAGTAGTCAGCAGACCATTAATTATTTAGAATGGTGCTATGGCTAATATCCTTGCAGTCTGATTGGAAGGCCATTTTGGCAAATAAGTAGTCAGTGGAAGAGGCCAGGTGGGTACTGAAAAGGCATAAAGGGAATCAAATTTAAATGTGGTTTAACATAATCGTAATAGTTAAAATTTAAAATTAGTACTTGACAGTGTGTCAGACACTGTTCTTAGCACTTTATATGTCAACGCAAGTAATTCTAGCCACCCTATTAAGGTAGGTACCTAAGGTATTATCCCCATTATACAGATAGGACAACCGAGGTACCCAGCGGTTAAGCAGTTTGCAAGATCACACAGATATCATCAAGTGACAAGCTGGAATTTGAACCCAGGCAGGCTACAGAGGTCAAGATTTTAGCCACTGGAGGAGAGGAAGCACCTTTGTTTTCATGGGTCCAATTTCCAAGGATAGCAATTGACATCTTAAGCCTCATTTTGAAGACAGTCTGTATCTATCAACATGATTGACTCTGACTTTCCTTGTTTTTTTTTTTTTTTTTTTAATTCTGGCACTGCCAAAAGGAGCTGCTTGGAATGGAAGAGCATTTGCCTTTTAATTTTCCTCCTCTTAGGTCAGAGTTGAGGTCAGTTCAGAATCTCAGTTGATGATATCACAGCTGATAATTGTGCTTTGCGCTCCAGGTATGTGGCATCACCCCCGGGAACATGAGCTCCAGGAGAGGAAGTGGAGGGCGAGGGGATTTCCAGGCGGTTGTCATAGCCCAGGGGAAGCGTTCTGAACTTTTGGCTGAGGGGAGGCCCAGACTGAACTCAAAGACTCCTAGGAGAAAGAAAACCCAGGCTCTATAACCGTATAACCCAAACTAGAATAAAGGTGGAAGGAATAGTAGGTGCCAAACAAAACAGAACATGCCCTTCATGCTGGTGCCCAGCAGGCTGAGGACCTTCTCCGTGTTTCTAACTGCAAATCGAGTCTAGTAAGAGTGGCTGCCTCTCCAGGGTCCCCTGCAAATGCAGAGTGGCCAGAAATTGCTAGAACACAGGTGTCTTCTACTAAAGAGCTTATCCTAAAGGGCCTTTTCTTATCCAGGGTCATCATTCCTTGGGATTTTCTTTGCAGAATGTGTTTTTGACCCCATGATTTGACCTCCTGCCTCCCCTCTCCCACCTCGAACAATCCTTCTTAAGCTGTGGTAGTCAAGACAGCAGGACTCTATGTGACAGGCGGCAAAGCTCCTGGGATATTCTGAGCCAACGGGTCCCTCTGTGCATTCCTTGGTCTCCAGGGAGCTCTCTTGCAGGAGAGGTGACCATTTGCTTCCACTGAGTAACATGGATGCTCATTTTTTATACATGAAAACCTGAGGGTGGCCCCAGTAAACAATAACCAGGCTGATTTATTAAGTCTCTTTAGACAAAGTGAAATGTATGTTTAGTAGAGGAACAATGAATTATTTACGCCTGAAAGCTGACTTCAGAGGGAAGCGTGAACTGCTTAGGAAAGAAATGGAAAGATCCTAAACCTTTGTTATACTGAAAGAAGCCAAGGGCCAGCAAGGTGACCATTTACACAGCCAAAGACTAAGTGGGCAATGGCTCACACACCGGAGGGAGAGTGCTGGCTCACAGTCTTGTCCTGCTGGCTTGCCTTTAAATTGCATATTTATTGTTGTTGTGCCTGCTAATTATACAGCATGCGCACATGCATTTGAGTCAGCTATATAGGGCTCTTAAACTTTTAATGTTTTCCAACCAGGAGTTTAAGGGCCCTCATCCATCTATTCCCATCCATTACTCAGAGTGCTGGGCAAATATGGTTTTGCTCAGCCCGAGATGGATGATAAAAGTTCTATGGTGTTTATAAAATATGATCTCAGCTTCACAGAGCAGCAGGAATTATATACTGCTTGCTCATTTGGTATTGATGTCCCTGTTCCCAGGGCAATGTCATTAAGTGATGGTATCTCCATGGCTTCCTTATGGGAGGTAGAGAAACCACTTTAATAGAGTAGTATTTATAAAGGTGGAGCTGGCAGAAAATAGAAACTTCCCTCATCCACTCGTTCCTCCCTCCCCCTGCTTCTCATCATTGTATGTCAGTTTGATGCTGAGCATCACTTCCAGGTTTCTTCTTGGCCATTTTTCTTACTAAGCTTTCCTGAAGGTCCATGCTGTCTGAGAAAAATCCCATTCCGTTTTGAGACTCCGGGTTAAATGACAGGATTTTGGTGAGACTATTCTTCCTCCAAAGCAGTAACCAGCATGTACATGAAGGTAGCTCTGTCATAACGGTAGAGAGCAAAAATTTTGGAATCGCGTGTGAAGCTCACTTCTGCTGTTTATATGAGTGACCTGGGGCATATTTCTTAACCGTTCTAAGCCTCAAATTTGCTGTCTGTAAAATGGGGGAATAACAGCACCTAAACTCATAGGGTCAGTATGAGAATTAGGTGATATCATAGATTTAAAGATCTTAGCACACATACAAGTTCCTGGGTTTAGTCCCCAGCACCTCCTCTAAAAATAAAACAAGTAAGTAAACCTAATTACCTCCTTCCCAAACAAACAAAAATTTTTTTAAAATAAAGATTTTAGCACATATTAAATGCTTAAGAAATAGTTGCAGTTCATTCAACAAATAATTTCTTGGGCACTGACCCTGCCCACACCACTGTTAAAAGTGCTGCTAGGTGGTGAAGGGAGAGGATCCTTCTGTCATGGTTCACAAACTAATGAAGGAGACAAGAAAAAGTCAACAAATAGGGATTTACTTTTTTTTTTTTTTTTTTTTTTGCAGAGATGGTTTTGGCAGTAAGTGTTATGAACAACAACAAAAAACAAAGTACTGGGGCTAATTTAAATGATGGACTAGGAAAGCCTCTCTGAAATTTCATTAGTAGTAGGTAGTAGTAGGTAATATATCAATATCACTGCTGTCTAACAACCTCTTGGCAAAAAAAAATAAATAAATGGTGAAAACCTTTCTGATTATCAGCTGAGGCGAGTCCCAGCGATCTCATTTGCGGTCAAGAAATAAAAGGGCTGCATCTACAGCAGGGATGAAGTCTTCTGGTTGTTGGATTCATTCAACAAAGAGATTATAGGATGGATTTCCATTAAGATAATCAACTCCAGGAGCGAGGGTTAATTGAGCTGCTAGTTGCTGTTTAATCAGTTTCCACACCTGGGTAGTCTGGGGTGGGGGACTTCCCTCCTCTTTGACTGCGTTATTGAAACCAAGGGAGCTGGTAAAACTGAAACAAAGCAAGCTTTGGAAATGCAAGCTTATTATTATTTTTTTTTGTTTTCCTTGAATGCTCAAGGAGCGCAGCCCAGCCTTAAGTAGTTAGAGGAATAAGGTGGGGTTGGTTGTTCTGCTGCTTTCTCCTGAAGGTTTCACCTGACTCCACCCCTGGCTAGAAGAGCGACCTCTCCTTGAATTTCCACAGCACCCAGGGCAGATTCTTGAATCATTTCCTGCTTGTGTCTGTCTCTCCCAGCACACTGTGGGCTCACGGGCATCGCTGCTCCCCTGTGCCTTGCACGCACGGGGTCTGGCACGTAGTAGAGGCTCCATGTATGGTGGGCAGGCAAATGATTGAAGTCACCTGGGATGAGTTCATGTAAATGGGAGGCATTTCAGGTTGGGAGGATTCCTTCAGAGTGTGGTACCCAAAGTGAGGGTTTCCCAGCAGAAGTCTAATGGGCAACAGATCCACAGGAGGACTGAGTTGAAAGACAGAGGCAGTCAATTCCCCTAAGAATAGCCATACAAATCCCCCCCTTGCCCACAGAGCTGCCCTAGAGGGCAGTTTGTTGATGACCATTGCTCAGAAGAGTTCGCATCTGTGTTCCCCCCACCTGCCTCCAATCTGAGGATGGCACTAAGGCAGTCAACTACTGAGACATTCCTGGGTTACACAAGCAACACCTAAGGTTCTGAAACAAGCCAGAGACACTGGGCTGCGGATCCTCAGGCTGGTCCTTGTCCCGCCTCCCCATCAGTCCCTGTCCTTTGCCAGGTGGAGCAGTGGGTGAACGCTTTGGCCTATTTTCACACTTCTACAGCTGTAGTAATAGGTCTGACCTTTGGCAGCTCCTTAAAATGTTTTCCTCTGGGATCCTACCGGGTGCCCATACAAATCCATCGAATGAGATGCCCTTTCACAGAAGGGTCTCCGGGAGCCCAGGATCCACAGCTTGGTAATGGACCAAGCCCCGTGTTGCTCAAGCCCTAGACCTGTGCTTTTTCTGTGAAGAATCACAGAAACAGAAGTAGTGAGGAACAGGGCAGTATTTGATCCTCTGCCAGTGGCAGCGAGGGTGAGACTACTAGCTACAGCAGTACCTGTTTGTTAATACCTGTTGCTTATTGGCCTGCAGTGTCCGGACACTTCAGATCCATTAGGCCAGAGAATCTTCACAAGCAAGGTGAAGCCCAGGCACTGAGGCCCAGATATGGGTGGTTCTTCCTCCAGAGGATGCTGTGTTAGGCTGTTTAAATGTTGCTTGCTGGCGGTCCCAGGATGTATCCTGCAGGGGCTATCAAATTTAAGGAGCCATCCTTGCTACTCACGAGGGGTGGGGAGCTCTGCCATCCAGGGAGGGCCTTATAGTGCCAGCTGCTGGGTGAGCAATAAGCTCAGTCAGATAGGAAAGCTGCCCCTTCTACTGCGTACTTGTCTAGCTGCAGGGTGAGCCAGCCCAGGGAAGGAGGGCACCCGGGAGGAAAGAACCCAAAGGGGGCCCGTGTTGAGGCCACTGGCCTCTGGGCACTCAGTTCACTTTGATTTCCTCTGAGTCCACTGCTACGTGTCGGGCGGCTGGTGAAATCTCAGTGCCAGGAGCACAGGGAGAGAAGGAATCAGGGTAGCAAGCACTGAAATGCTCTGGCTTTGAAGTCTGAGTTGGGCCCCAAATTGCCTCGCCTCTTACCAGGGCCTTGAGCAAGTCACTTTAGGTCTCCGTTTCTGTACCATAAAACAAGGGCCCAGCTCTTATACATGGGACAGTTGTGTCCTGTGCATACTCAGCACTCCCAGGATGTCAGAGCTGCGGCCTGGTTGAGCTGAGCATTGAGAGCATGGCACAGGGTGGGGCTGCCCAGGTGTAATTCCTGGTGCCCTGCTTGTGAGCTGTGTCGTCCCGGGCAGGTTAACTGCTGTGCCTCATTTCTCCCCTAAAACAGGCTTTCTCAGCCTTGTCAGTGTTGACACTTTGGACTGGGTAGCTTTTACCGTAAGGCTGTTCTGTGCACTGTAGGATGCTTAGCAGTATCCTGGCCTCCACTCACTAGATGCCAGTATCACCCCTCCCCCCAGCCCCTGCTGCCAGTCCTGACAATCAAAAATGTCTCCAAACATTAGCAGATGTCTCCTGGGGGGCAAAACTGCCCCTGGTTGAGAGACGCTGCTCTGTAATAGGACTGCACAAAGTGCCCAGCTCAGAGGATATCTGTGAGGATTTACCAGAAGTCTCTGTAAGGGGCTTTGCGCTGTGCCTGGCACATAAAATATTAATTCTAATCACTGCTATATTTTTGCAAACTTGTGTTGGCGGTACCGGTCGTGTTCACTTTTGCCAGAGTCGGCGTTTCTAGCGCAGGGGAGGATCGTGACCCAGATCCCAGGGTGACGAGTGTTAGTCACAGGGCTTTCCTTGGTGACTAATAGGTAGGAGGAAGTTACGGAATTTGGAAAAAGCTCCTTTGCACCCTGCTCAGTTAAGGCTCCACTGCCCTCCACATGAAGCGGGCTAGCAGTGAGATCTGAAGCCCTCCCTCTGAGCTCATGACCGACCTGCCAGGATGACAGCCATGGTGCAAACTCAGAGCTCCAGGCCCGGGGGAGTCGTTCTAATGTGATTATTGGACCCTGCTTGTTGCAGCTGCCAAGTCATGAGCCACAGGACAGCAGGTGTTTTGTGTTTTGCTGGCCTGTCATGTAAACATACTTTGTGGTCTTCTTGCTTGTTTTAAGAAAGGCCTAAATGGTTTTGCAGCTCTGGCGGTAGGCTTAGAGCTAGCTGCGTGCCGAATCGGAAGGAGAAGCTTTGGAAACAGCTCATCTCCCAGCCTGAGCTTACGCCGGCCTCATACATTAACTCCATGCCCAGCGCCAGCTACATGCAAGGCCACGGAGATGGACGGGAGGAGGACAAGAATTGATCTTGCCTGTCAAGGAGTTTAGAATCTAGCAGGGAAAGCAAAGCAAGTCTACGGATCCTTACGAGGAAGTTTGGGGTTGCTGCATTCAAGGGACAGGGTTGATGCTGGAGCCATCTCTTCCCCACTGCTTTTCATGAGCTCTTTCATTTAATCCTCCCAAGACCCTCTGGAGAGTAGATATGCTGTCCATCCCATAGACGGGGACCTTGAGGCTTTTGGTGACTGAAAAGTTCAAAGGCGAGAGATGAGTCCTGGCGGGGGTGGGGTGGCGGGGAGGGCTGCTTTGTGGAGGAGGTGGCGGGTGAGCCAGGGGCTTTGGGCAGGCGGAGGTGTGACAGGGACGGGGAGGTGGTGCAGAGAGCACGCTGGCTTCCAGGCAGAGGGAACGGAGTGAGCAAAGACCTGGAAGCCAAAGTGTGTGCGCTGGAAAACGGCGAGGAACCCTATTTGGCTGGAAGGTTCAGGCGCATGGCAAGGAGGAGCAGGGCAGATAACATAGCGAAAAGGAAAACTTTCCCACATCTTTTATCCAGATGTTAAGAAGCCTGCCAGAGTGCAGGGAGAGAGTTTTCCAAAACTCATTTTTATAATGCAGAAATGGAGTGTGTCTGCTCCCCAGCGCATCTTAACCGCAGCCCCAGATCTCCCACTACCCTTCCTGTTGATGGAAAGCTCGACCTCACAGATGCCCCGGCCGCTGTCCTAGTAATGAAAGAAAACTTTAACCAAGCAAACTTGGGCTGAGGGGGCACGAAAAACCAGGCTGCTATCAACCTTGCTTCTCCCATTCAGTTTGGCTTCTGACTCTCAGTGTTTCTTCCAGGACCCTGAACAAAGCATTTCAGGCCAAAGCAATCCCATTACGGAATGAAGGTCGGGGCTGGCCGACCCGTTAAATGAGGCTGTTTGACTGCCTCTTGCCAAGGCAGGATTCTCAAATGTGGGGGCAGAGAAGGACATCAAACAGGATGAGATAAAAGGGTCTCAGAACTTTGGTTATCAGCCTGGCTTGATATGTTCAATGTCCAGTTCAGAGTTTATCCTTCTGCAAAATAACAGCTCAATTCTCAGAGAGGTTGAGTCACCTAACTCTTGGTGAAGGTGTTTCCAGAGCCCTGATAATGAAGAGTTCAATCATGTTAAATGTCTGATACTGTGGAACCACCTTATACCTCAGTGCCATCTGGACTGGACTCCCTAGGGTCCCACTGAATTCCACTGACAGTAATAAAATGTAATTGAGCATCAATGGCATAGCTGATAACTCAGGTGTTAGTCCTTTTCCTCACCCTGGTGTTATAAAGGAATTCGTCACTTGAAAGAGAAATATCGTGAATGTTTTGCAAAAAATACATATGTGCTCATTTATGGTTAATGATTTGAGGCAGATTGTTTACTTTCTAAAAGTGAACTGGCGGGGGCACTGGCGGTGGTGGTCAGGCCCAGGGTGGAAACATTAAACAGGAAAGTTGAACTTAGAAGTACCAGAGTTACAAGGTTAGGGATGGGGAGAAATTCCACTGGACCACAAAGAGGGTGAAACAGATCTTTGAGTGATTGAAATCATCCCTAAAGAGGAGGCCAAGTTTTGTTGAAATTTTTAAAACTTTTTTTTAGTCTGTACCTTTTAAGATATGAAAATTAGTATTAGCTTTGAGGAGAGCTGTTAATAGACACAAGCTGACGCTCACACACCAAACAAGCATCCAGGACAATCCAGTTCAGAGAGCGAAGGATTCGCATCCAGAAAATTCTGGGCTGGAGCTTGGCCTCTTCGTGACCTGGAGTGAATCACTCCGTCTCCTTGGCTCTTTGCTACTTTATCTGTGGTGTGAATAGGTTGGACTAGAGCCTCCAAGGGCCCTTCTGTCTCTGATAGTGTTTCTAGACCCCTCACAGACACTGTGAAATCACTCTCCTAAGGTCAAGCCCTGTAATTAGTATCCTTGGGAGAGAAGCAGCTCAGGATGGGGCTGGCCGTGCTCTCGGAAGACAGGCCTAGCAGTAGGACTTTTTATACTGGGATTAGCTGTGATTACTTGATTTAGAGTTTTTCTTCCCCCACTTTTCCGCGAAGGATGAGTTCTGTCTACTCTTGGCTGACCGACCACTTGAGCAGCGCCCCGCAGCTGTGTCCAGGCCCTGGCAGGCTGTGTGGGGGTGAGCTCGGCCCGAGGTGACTTCATCCAGCCGGTGTTTGCAGCCTGCCTACCCAGCCTCGGATATTTATAGCAGAGGAATAGCTAGGGAAAAAAATTTCAATATGCTACACCCTTCTTATGCTATGTGGGACAGAGACAGGCATTGTGAGGAATTTAGAAGGCAGGGCAGTATAATCCAGCAAGATATTTTTAAATGCTGTTTGTTGCAGTTGGCAGGGCCGGCTCTTCAAAGACGAGGGAAAGTGAGAGTCAGGGAGGATGTCAGGCTGCCAGGAATTCTGAGGCTGAGATACGGGGCTCGGCCCTTCCAAGAGTACGGGTTCTGAACCCCAATTTACTGCACAGCATTTGATCAGGGCTCGGGAAGGTCATCACGAGAGGCTGGGTGAGTCGGGGCAGCTTGTCCCGCCCCGCCAGCCCATCCATCCTATGAAGCCCCCAGCTGAAGATTAATAAAATGTTCTGGAGAAGGCAGAACATACAGCCAAAAAAAGAGTGGCTTCTGTGGGAACAGAGGCCCAGTGCTGCTTCTTTAACTCATCTCAGCAGCTGGGCGAACCAGGTTGTACGTGGGGACCCCATTTGGAAGCAAGTTGCTTGCAGCTGTTCTTCTGGATGTAATCTTCCCAGGACAAGCTGGCCAGGCCAGAGCTGTGCTGGGACCCCATTTGGTAGCCGGTGAGAGGGCCTCCAGGGTAGAGCTGCCTCTGAGAAGGCATTACACCTGTCCAACGGATGCCTGTAAAGCATCCTGGGAGAGGCTGCTGTGTTTTCTACCATGTTGGTCTTTGAGGAGATGGATAGTGGTTACAGTGGGAGGGTCTGGAGATTAGGATCCAGGGTGAAGCTAAGAGCTTAGTTTGGGGTACACGCACTGGTTTGTTCAGCAAATATTTATTGAGGACTTAGTGTGCACTGGTGATAGAACAAATGAATGTAAGAGATATAAAGGAGGGGAGGGTGCAGGCCCAGGGGATCATGAGGAAGAGTAAGGCATGCTGGAGGAATCACCGTGAGGCCAGCCAGGCAGGGGAAGACAGATCCGGACAGAGGGAGCAGCGAGTGCCTGGTGGGTTCAAGGAGACCGGTGGGGCGAGTTGGGGAGCAGCAAGTGAAGGAGGAGATGCAGCTGGAGAGGGACAGGAGGGGTGGTTAGGCACGTGGGCCTCGGAGGCCACTGTGTGGTACCCTGGCCTTCAATTCTGAGTCCGCTGGCAGCCACTGGAGGGACCTAGGCCCACGAATGACACGATCTGATTTGCATTTTAACAAGATTCCCCCTCTCTGCTGTGTTGGAAATGGGCTATAGCACAAAGTATGGAAGCAGCATGACCACTGAGGAGGCTTTTGCAAAAATCCAAGTGAGAGAGGGTGGTGGCTGGGACTGGGGTGTCAGTGGAGGAGGTTATGGATGTGTTTTGAAGTTCGAGCCAATAGGGCTTCCCAACGGCTTGGATGGGAGGTGTGAGAGAGGAACCCATATGACACCAAGGTTTATGGTCTGAGCAGCTGAGGAGGGAGTGGCCGTCAACTGAAATGGGAACGGCTGTGTATGGAAGAAGCAGAGCTGAGTGTGGTTTTGGTTACTTGTCTCAAACTTAATATACAGAGATATCAAGCAGGAGGGTGGCCTCCAGACCCCCCTGACTGGGAGAAAGGGCCTCCCGGAATGTCCTTGACCATTTGATGGACTAACGTTGCCCTCCTTTGCCTTCCCCGAGGGTAGGCACAGCACAGCAGGGCTGGATGGGGCCTCGGGCAGTGGAGATTTAATTTTCAGTCTTATACTTCTTTGGTTGATGGCCTTAAGAGGCCCCCTGAATTTTGCCTTCTTGCTTCTTCACTGGCAGCGGGCAGCCTTTAATGAAGATTGTGAAATCTGTTGTCCCCTGTCATTAGCATGGGGTCTGCTGAATGAAGTCCAGTTGTTCTTGCATCTTCATGACCTTGTGCATCTGTCCTTCAATTGTGGGAAAGTGAGACTCCATATTCAGGCAGCTTTGATTCCTGAAGGTCAGGTCTGGGTCTGAAATTTAGTCAGAAAAAGAACATTCGTGGGTGCTTTGAGAGGGCACGGGGGCCTGGAGGAGTCTCAGAAAGGCACCAGGAGTCTCCAAGTGTCTGTGAGATGGTTTGACCTCTGCTGCTCAGGAGGGGCACGTAACACGGGATGGCTAAGAGATGGAATGTGGGAGTTATCTCTGTCTGACTGCCAGCCAGTTACTTGGTCTTTGAACCTCAGTTTTCCTCTTCTGTTTAGTAGGTATATCATGGTTCCTAACTCAGTTGTTTCAGTGGCCCTTAACCCTGGATTCACTTTAGAAACCCCTGGAGAGCTTTAAAAAAAAAAGAAGTGAGTGTGTGTGTGTGTGTGTTAAGGCCCCACCTCCAGAAATCCTGATACAAGTGGTCTGGAGAAGGGCCCAGACCATGTGGGTAGAGTTCTTGGGAGGGTCTGGTGTTCAGTGAGCACTCAGACATTAGCTGTTATTCGTGGTAAGAGTCATTGTTCTGGAGCAGTCATTTCTGCCCCACCCAGGATGGCGACCTGCCTTCACCTCACAGCCAAGCTGCTTTGCCTTGCACCTCGGGAGGGATCGCCCAAGAACACGCAAGAGAAGCTTGCATTGCTAGGCTTGCGTGAAAGGGTCAAAGTTAGATCCAGAATGGCAGTGGCACCGTGTAGTAGTGGTACTACTGATTCCATCTTGAAGAGGAGGAGACTGGGGCACAGAGAGGTTAAGTCACTTGCTCAAGGTCAAACAGCTAATGAGAGCTGGAGACTAATCAAACCCAGACAGCCTTCCTCCTGATTCCCTCTCAACCACGCCCTGTTTCCTCCTTAGCCGGAAAAGCTGAGACTAACTTCTCAACTCGGATCCCTGCACATACCTACCCGTCTGTTGAGTGTTAGAAAGTTCCACCCCAAGGCCAGGTGTTTTGCATGTCTATTGTGTGTTTTCTATAATTGTCCAATGAGATATGTATTCTTCTTAATCTCATTTGACAGCCAAAGAAACTGAGGCTCTGAGAAGTCAAGGTGGCATAGCTAGTGCAGGACACAGCGGGATTCAAACCAGGGTCGGCCGGACTCCAGAGTCCTCCCCTGCTTCTGTCCTCGGCAGTGGCCTGGGTGGGGAGGAAGCACATGCAGTGATTTCCAGAGCAAAGAAATGAATGGGTTGGTCCAAGAGGGCGAGAGGAAAGGCATCCCTCACTGCTTCTGAGCAACTGAGCCACTTAGGGGCCTTAAAATAGTAACATCGCTCAGCCCGGGGTCCAGCCTGACAGGCCTGAGGGCTGTGCGGTAGGTATTTGTTTCCCTGCGTGTTTAAAGCTGTATATTGTGAAGCACGTTGCTCCCCTTCTGTTGGTGTGAATGAAATAACCTCCAAGAGATTGTGTGTTGGTTGCTTAAAATAGTTCCAGAGGAAGAATGTTTGGAAGCTGTTAGCTTCTTTAGTCTATTTCCCCCTGATTTATAACACCGTCGAGAATGCCTGGCCTTCTCTTGTTTACCCTCTGGCTTTTCCTTTCTTTCCACTGTATTTTAGCCCTTGTGTCATCAGAAGCCAAAGAAGTTTGCCACCTGAAAAAGTGACAGCCTTTCTAAATAATTGAATTGGGGGCTCTCTACACATTTCATTTTTCCCTTTTAAAAGGAAAAAAAAAAATGAGACGAGGCCATTTGTTTTGGAATCCATCATTTCTCTCTTCCAGCTGCAAAGGTTCCAAAATCACAGTGATGGTGTTTGCTCTGGGGCGGGAAGAATTTATTTTATTCATTCACACTAAGGCCTGCTCTGGGAAGCGTGCGTTTCCTTACAGCCTTCCTGGCGTGGGAGCCGGGAGACCTGACATGCTGTGAGTGGGAGGAGCGGCTCTGTTCACAGCAGCCACTAGCCTTGTGAGGCTATTGAAATTTAATACAATTCAATAAGGTTAAAAAGCCAGTTCCTCAGTCCCACCCATGACATTTCTAGTGCTTACTCGTCATGTGAGGCTGGTGGCTACCAGACTGGACAAGGCAGATGTGAAACATCTCCGTCACCCCAGACAATTCCATGGGACACGTGGCCATTAGCATGGGTCACCAGTTGGTCACTTGGGGCCCCCTCTCTGGATTTTCACAGGTCTCAAGATTTTAACCATTCTCCAGTCTCTCTAAAGCCCTCTGTGTGCAGAAACAGGAAGATTCATGGACGTGGAGATTAAGGCCATTGATTCATGTGGCTGTAACCTCTGGACCTTTGACACAAGGTCACATTTTATGATTTCCAAGCGACATGGCCTAGAGCAGGTCACTTTGTCTCTGAAGTTGTCCCTTTTCAGCGAAATGGTGATTTAAAAATACCTCACAGGGATTTTCGTGAGGGTTAAACAAAATGACAAAGTATGTATAAAACACTTGGCAGAATGTTTGACACATGGGAAGAATTTATGTATGTTACAAAAGTTTTCTTGGGTTTTCTCAATGGAGCCACACAGCAGTCCTCGGGAGGAAGATTTTGTTGCCATTTTGAAGATAATGAAACTGGTTTGGGGAACACTGTTGCTACTGTCTCTGCGCCTGCCCCTTCTGCCGGGTAGTAAAACTTGAACTTGAGTTCTGCTGTTTTCCTCCAAGGCTCTTCTTTCCACCTGGGCTGGTTGGATGACCCCTTGTTGTAAGTCAGAGGCTGTTTGTTCGAACTAGAAGCTCTTTGGCGCTCACTTTCGTTCAAGAACTGCCTGTTCCTTCCACCATTCGAAGTGAGCTCTTTTCAGAGGTGTTTTGCCTGAAGCCGGCTCGTCAGTGTCCACTTGGAGAGCTGCCCCCAGGAGAGCTCCTGCCAGAATCTGGTTCCTTGGAACTTGAAGTTTACCTGAGAGGTTAAGGTTTTTAGTGCTTCACATGCTCTGTGGTCCTTTTGCATCTTTTGCTGTGAAGACTGAGCCTAAGAGAACCCTCCATGGGATCCCAGCAGAGGGTGGCTTTGAAAGGAGTATCCCTTACAACGAATAGCACCAAGAGAGGCCGCGCTGATGGGTAGAGGGCTCTGAGAGGATGTTCGCTCACACCTGCGGCCTGGGTTCAAACCCTGACTCCACTACTCACTTGCCCAGATCATACCCAGATTTAACCTTTCTGTACCTCACTTTTCCCATCTGTAAAATGGGGACAATACTAGAGCTTACTGGGCATGGTGGTTGTGAGGATTAAATGCAAAATAAAGCGCTTGTCCTAGTGCCTGACACATGGCAACCACCAGGTGCCCGTGGCCGCTGCCACCTCATCACTGTTGCTTCCAGGCAGCAGCATTTGGTGCACTTTCACTTTCAGGTGGTGTTGGCATTTTTCTACTGGGGGATGTGTTATCTGTCTAATCAGAAGTGGTCCAGAGGATGTTAGCTCCTTAAGTGAATGTCTAAGTTAAATTTGTATATCTTTGGCCTCCATGTGGTCTTTCTTTTTCCTTTTCCTTCCTTCCTCCCTTCCTCCCTTCCTTCCTCCCTCCCTCTTTCCCTCTCTCCCTCTCTCCCTCCCTTCATTCTGGAGGGTGCTGGGGGTGAAAAGCATGACTGTGCAGTGGTCATCTCAGTCCCTCACATGGGCTGTGTAACCAGCATCACCAATCAAAAGGTGTAATCAGACAGAGCTGGATTATTTCTGTAGGATTAATGTGCGGTGTGAAATGCCCAGATAGATATGCAGTTGCCACTCATTTACCCACACCCAGAGGTGCTAAATCTGCTTGTAATGAAATCTAAATGGCTTGGAACCATATGTAGGAAATCGAGTAATTTTCATCACAGTTGTTACCACAAGTGGGTTTATATCAGGGGGATCCTAATGTCACTGAGCAGTGGTGATGTCCCCACTTTCCTTCTGCATGTGATTCTGCTAAGGAGGCAGCACTCTCAACAAGAAGCTTCCAAGAGAAGAAAGGAAGGACAGGGGCCAGGATATTGCATCACTGTGTTGACATACATGTAACATGGGTCCCACCATGGGGCCTCCCGGGCTGACCAAACCCTTGTCCTTTGTGTGGCTCCCCTGGCACTGACAGATCACCCCTGGTTAATGGATAATTCGGACTCCTCTTGGCAAATAGTTGCTCTGTTAGTTATCTGTGCTGTGGTCTCCTCCATTATCAGTGGGGCCCGTCAAACCTCAAAAGAACCCAGTAAGGTGTGTACATGTGTGTACCTGTAACACAAGCCTACACACCTTCCCCTCCTTCCTAAAACACAGGAAACCCTTAAATCAGTCATTTCCAGGACTGGCTGGTTGCTGAAAAGTCTTGAGGTACTTTAAAAAATTCATACTCTGAGACCCACCTTGGATATATTAAGTAAAAACACCTCTAAAAGTGGGACCATATTTTTTAAAATGCTCCCCAGGTGATTCAAACCCCATCCTCTACCACTTGGATTTGAGTTTTGACTATGAGGCTCCTTTGAGAGTACGCACTGGGCAGAGGTCCCCTTAGAGAGAAGTGGCATAGTGTGAGGTTGGTCTGTGAAGGTCTCCTCTGTGCTCAGTGGGATGGAGACTGCACTGCATGGGAGGAGGTGGAGAAGGATGTTGCTTTGGAAAAGATAATGTTTATTGGATACTATATTGTTTAATCCCTTCAACCAAACTGTGAGGTGGTGGAGATCAGAACACAGGCTAGTATTTATTGACTGTGAGGTGGGGCAAGATTCTAAGTGATTTGCATGGAATCCCCACGACAGCCTGTGAAGTGTAGGTACTATTATTTATTCCCACTTTACAAATAAGGTAACTGAGGCCCGGAGACAGTTAAAATGACTTGTCCAGGGTCACGCCCAGCATCAAAACCCATGACTTCTGTTTCTGGAAGCTGGCTGGAGTTTTAATCACTATCTTGGGAGTAGATCAGATAAGAATCTTGTAAG
Source organism: Camelus dromedarius (assembly GCF_036321535.1). NCBI lineage: Eukaryota > Metazoa > Chordata > Mammalia > Artiodactyla > Camelidae > Camelus > Camelus dromedarius. The sequence goes on from NC_087447.1 coordinate 23,948,564, forward strand.
TGGAATGTGGGAGTTTTCCCAGAAGGGTCCTCTGTGCCATCTTTCTTCAAGGCACTGTCCTTTGGCCATTCCAGCCCCGGTTTGCAGAGCCTGGCCATCATTTCCCTCCACAGGCCGGTCAGCTCTGCTGCTCTCATTGAGGGTGGCTGTGTTTCAGTTTGCCATTCCTTCCCCCTCTCCCCCTTCCTCCTTCCCTACTTGGCCTCTGCATACATCTCAGTGCCAACTCAGCCCAGGCCTCATCTTAGCCAGCATCTGTCATAGTCGCTGTACTCAGGTGATTGTCCACCTCTGTAGACCGAGAGGCATATAATGTTGTGATTGAGGGTTTGGTTGTATAGCTGGACTGCCCAGGTTCAAATCCTGGATCCGCTGCTTCCTTGACAAATTCATACCTGCGTGCCTCAGTTTACTTGTCAGTAAAATGGACATAATACTACCTACCTCATCTGGTAGTTATAGGGACTAAGGAATTAGACTTCTAAATTATACCTGAAACAGTGCCTGGCAGAAGTGTCCAGTATGTGAGCCCTGATGATGATGGTAACAGTTTGGGGTGGGGGGGTCCTTGGTGACCCTTCCCATAGTATGATGGGGGAGCCCACTCATGTGAGCATATCCTGAGTTTTATAGTGGGAAGATCCTGCGCTTTGGAGACAGTTCTAGGTTTAATCCCAGCTAAGGTGATTGTTTTAACATGAAGGTCCTCCCCTGGTCTATTTTGTTTTTTAATCTATAAAGGAGGGCTGACAGGAGCACCTGCCTTGGGCTGTTGTAAATGTTAAATGCAAAAATGGAAGCCAAGCTTCTGACAATGAGCATGAATTGAGCTGGCAATGAATGGATAGAAGGAAAGATAGGAGGCGAATGAACCTTAGGAATATAATAAACAAAAAAAAAATCAGTCTCAAAAGATTACATACAGTGTGGTACAGTTTTTACAAAGTTAAAATTTTTAATGTACTGAAAGAGTTCATCACAGCCATAGTAAATGCTGTATAAAGGAGAAAGTGAGGGATGGTTAATGTGGATGATGGCTACATTGTGTGGGGAGACAGGAAGGGATGAACTGGGGGAGGCAGACAAGCTGTTAAGGTGCCAGCTTTTGTTTGGAGGTGAGTTCACGTTATTATAATGAACTAAAAATGACCATGAACCAAGGATTATGTTATCTCCAATTTGAGCACCTGAGGCTGAAAAATTCGTGGATTCTCAATAGGTGGTAACTGTTTATTACCGTGATCTCGTGAACCACCTGGGCCGCGCCACAGGCCACCATTAATACCGTCTGAGATTGCCCATCGTCTGTGCAAAATACCCTGAGAACCACGTTTTTCCGCCTCCAGCCACAGTGGTTTCCACATGGGAACACAGAACAGTGAGTGTATTTAAGCTGCCTCGTTTCTTAGGTTTGGGGCAGGTCTTGGGCATAAGCGCCTGTGTGTGTCTTAAGTAGCTGGACAAAGACAGGGTTGTTTCTGTCCTGGCTGGGCCAGATATAAAGGCATTCACTTGAATCACTTGAGGAGCACTTATGTTAGCCAGATTTTCTTTCCAAGGGAAGGAAACGTTTGGGTTGGACCTGATGTTATTTGCCTTGGTATAATCTGAGACCTCTCTGCTTCCATTGCCACCACCAAGCATTGTGACCTTTGCTTGTGGCCTTTCTTCACCTGCAGTTCCTTCCTTTAAGGGAAAGGAGGAGCGTGGAGGGCATTTGAGACACCCCCGCTGTGTGCTTTTAGGTCCATGGCCTCTGAACATACAATGATCCTCATGCCTTGCCTTTCTCCTCTGAATTTGACAAAGTAGAGGACATCAGAACATAGGTTTTTTGGGGTAAGGAGACCTGGTCTCAATTTTGGGACCTTCACTGTGCGATTTGAGGTAGAGGCATTATATTTTTTCCTTAATTTTAAATCAAGGTGCATGAAGGGCAGACTCTTAAGTGTACAACTTGATGAAATCTTAACTCAGGCATATACCTGTGTGAACTATCCAGGTCAAGATCAAGATGGAAAACACTCCCACCCCAAGAGGTACCTCGTGGCCAGCCCTTCCCTGACAGTCCCCATCCCCTACCCCGAGTAACCATGATTCTGCCTTTTGTCACCATCCTTGAGTTTTGCCTGGTCTTGAACTTCTGGGGAGTGGGCACACTATCAAACCTGTCTGAGCCTCAGCTCAGTTTCTTTATTTTTAAAGGTGAAATTGTAGTACTTGTGTTATAGCCCTGAATGAAGAGAATCAGATGAGACAACACACATGAAGCCATTAGTAAAATGTTTGTAAAACAGCTCACAGGTAAAGCCGTTATGGTTTATTCTAGCCGTGGTTGCCTTAAGTCTTCGCCGGGTCCTCCCCCAGGGACGCAGACCTTACCCTCGGTCGGTGCTCACCGTGATCCCTGGTTCCCATGCGCATCCACACCCTGTGAGCCTCTGAACACACTTCTGAGATTGTTGCCTCTGTGGCTTTCAGGGTTTCATCTTAAAACCAGTTCTCTCTTAATAAGGCGGAGGAAAGGAAATGAGCAGGAAAGTTCTGCTGCTTCTGCCTCTTTTTGAAAGAGGGTGTGTTTGCTCTAATAGCAAAATCAGCAGAGGCATTGCTGGGGAGGCCAGAGCTGGACAGACTTCCCTGGGGTGGGAGGGTAGTCCACGTGCCAGGCGTCAGTCATCGTGAGGTTTCAGGGGCAAGAGAAGCCACCTCTTCCAGCTCATCCTTTAAAAAAAAAAAAAAAACAAAGCAAAACAATCTACTTCGGTGATTGCCTGAAATGCTACATTTATTGTTTAATTCCTTAGGTCAAGGGGCTGGGGGACGCACCAGGATCCCGGTTGGGGGGTGGGGAGCCATTGTGTGTGGTGGGGCGCATACTTTAATGCTGTGTGATTCCATCTGATCTTAACCTGAATGTTTTTTATTGTGTCATTTCCTGGAGGGCGGAAATGAAGGAAAAGGTAGAATCGTGCAGTTGGTGGGGTGCAGTGAAGCTTCAGGAGGCAAAGAGAGGTTACGAAGACAAATTCCCTGAATTTGTGGTGTGGTCTAGGGTTAGGTCTTCCCACGGGACACTCACACAGTTACAGAACACCCATGTGATGTCAAGTGTTGTGTCAGAGTGCAGGTGAAAAGTTACAGTCCCTGCCCTTTAGGGAGAAGCTTCAAGCAGGAAAGCAAGAATTTTAAACAGACATTTGTGACGCAGTCTGTTCTGTGCTGCACTTGAAAGACCATGGCCCCTAAACCAGATTGGGGGCACAGGGTTATTGTGGTCCCAGAGGTGGTGTCATATGAGTTGAGATCTGAAAGATAAATAGAAGTTAGCCCTCAGACATCTAAAACATGTGACCCACATCAGTGTATCCTTGAGACTCTCAGGAAATACATTTCCAAGGATAACGTCTGCCCACCCCATAAATGAGATTTTGTTTTTACTAAACTGCTTACTCTGGCTAGTGGCAAGCCCATTGGTTCCCGCCACCCCCCACCCCAACCCCAGCAACCTTGTAGCCCCTGTATCCTGGGCAATGGGATTTTGAATCCACAGGTCTTCTCATTCTGCAAAAGATTTTCATTTCCCTGTGAGGTGGGTGAGAGAGGCTGGTTGGGGAGATCCATTTATAAACTGAAGACTTTATTTGTAAGATTTTATGAGTAAGAGAGTAACTCTGCCACAGAACCAGAAGAGAGAGATGTTTGTTATGGAAGAAGATACCCACTTGGCATCCCTCGAGTGGCCAGTCCTTGCAAACGGGGCCAGCACGCCGAATTGCTCCAGTTACCATGGGACCCAGACTTAGACAGGAAATCATGGCAGGATGGGAAAGAGGCCAAAATACACACGGCTGGTATACAGGCTACAGTTAGAAAAGAGAGTCAGAGAACAATCTATCTATTTTCCTGAACGAGTACTGCAAAATCAAATGGGGTTGTTTTTCCAAGACTCCTTACATTTTATGGACCTGATTTTCAAGCTTTAATTTTTTCCACATTAAGCAACACTTAGGTTATTTGAAGTGACCTTTTTGTATGTTCATGGTGAGCACTTAGGCTTTTTTTTTTTTTTTTTTTTTTTAAAGCTTCCAAACTGAAAAAGAACCAGTGTCCCTTCCATCTGGGGGGATTTCTTCCTCCAGCACCTGGAAGGTGTATCTTTTCAACCACAGCTGCGTCTTTCCTGCGAGCAGCCCGATTGAAACCCAGCCCCCACTTGTTGTACGGGATGTGCCCAGGGGAAATAGGAGGGGTCCTCTGTAAGGCCACACTCCTCACAGTTGGGTTTCTTGGAAATCAGTGCTGCCAAGTCCAGCAACTGAAATTTCTCATTCATAAAGAAGCACATTTTCATCCTGCCTGTGAAGCTGGTAAAAGAAATTGAAAAATCAGGAAGGGGATCTTGTACTTTTGCAGATGGAGCTCTGGAAAAGTTCAGAACGGGCCAGACTGTTCATAGCTTGGGAACAGTTCCAGGCCTCCAGAGGAACATTTAACAGGTCGCTGTTGATTGCATTTTCCATGAACTGCCCTAATCTATTTCTTGGGGTGCATGCTACACACGGTGGACAAAAATGACAGTTACAGCATGGGGTTTGCACCCTGGTGCCCCACCGACAACTCTTTCTCTCTCTCCTCTTTGCTGGATCGGGTATAATTTATCAGTTGAATCCATTTCATTGAGTTTATTGCCTTCACCCCACACTGTGACATAATAACCACGGCCAGTTCAGGAGTGAGGAGAGGTGATGATAATCCCTAATATGGGTACAGCGCCTTATGGTTTTTACGAAGTACTCTTGCATTCTTTCTCATTTGATCTCACAGCTATGAGAGCTCACATTTATTGAGTCTTTCCTATATACCTTTAAGTTCATCGCTAAACACTTCACAAACTTTATCTTATTTAATCCTTAAAACAACCCTGTATGATAATACTGATTATTTCCCTTTTACAGGGAAGCCTCTTACCTGAGATCACCTAGTTAGTTAAGAGTGGACTAGGGATTTGAACCCCAGTTGTCCCAACTCAATGCCCATGTTGTTAAGTACCACGTGGTGCTGCCTCCTAGTCTCCCCGTGTTGGAGGCAGATGGCTTCATTCTCCTACAGGAGAGACTGAGGGTTCGTTGGAGGTCCCAGGGCCAAAAACGACCCAGCAGGGACCAGAAGTCAGGTCTCCTGAGGGACCCCTGCTTTGTCATTACCCAAGACCTGTTAACCTGAACAGTTTTACCCAGGTGAGGCCACCAGCGTTTTCAGGTCAGCCACCACTTGGTCAGAAATAGCCAGTCCTGTACTCATTCTTCAGGGCAGGCAGATGGGAAGGAATTCTGGGAATCCAGTGCATTATTCTCACGTTCAAAGTAGTTTGAGTAAAGCTAAGAAGCCATAAAGTTGCCACTTATAAGTGCATTTCTGTTTAAAATTTCTATGTCAGGACTGCATGCTGCAGGCACATTTCAAATCGATTAAAGCCAAAGGACACTCACTGCCTTATTTGAAAGTCCTGAAGGTAGGGTTAGCTACAAGGGTGTGTTGGTTCAGGGGTTCAGTGATGTCTTCCAGACCCCGTTTCTTCTTGCTTGCTGGCTCCTCTGGATTCTGCTCCTGGGTTGGCTCCACTATCCAGCAGCTTTTCTCTCGTGATTAGAAACTGCCTGTAGCAGCTTCAGCTTTCAAGTTTAATAGCAAAGGGGACAAGTCAGCTTCCCTGACAGCTCAAACAAAAATCCTGCATTTGAGTCTCATTGCCTCTGATTGGCCTGGCTTGGGTCACATGCCCACCATTGACCCAATCGGCCGTATGCTGCTCCCATGCTGGGAAGGAGGGCTGGGAGCCCTCCTGGTCCGAGGACCGTAAGTGGGCTATGGAGGAGGGAAGAGTAGATGTTGTGGAGATGAGATGTTGTGGGAGACCTGGGGGTAGGATTGGTGGGGGGAGGTGAAAAGCAGAATGGAAAAACCAGTCTTAAAGAAAAAGACATCTGCTACATTAGGCTGGGGAGGGTACATTTTTATTTGAAGAGAGTTTCAACAGACCATTAATGAGAACAGGAAGCTCACAAGTATCTTTTTGTTGCAGCTATTAGAGCAATTATTAATTATTATATTCACTGACTTCAGGGTATATTTGTTCTAATGTAACCTTTCCTCTCTGGAGGAAAAGCGCTTCTCTGGAGTGCCTCTTAAGTATTCAGATTATAGGTTTGAGGGAGAAAGCCATTTAGGTCCTGAATAGCTGGTGACTGGTCTTATTTCTGTCTCAGTGGTATCTTAAATCATGCCAGATGAGTTGAAGTGCCACTTCTCCTCTTCAGTCTGTCTCCAACTCGATGCCACCTTGACGTGCTTCATATGTTTTAGTGAGAACGTTTGGTCTGAGTTGTGTGTTGTCAATCATTACAGGCAAGTTCATCTCACAGATCCTTGTTTTTAATCAGCTGCAGATGCAAATGGAAGGTGTGATAATATTACAGACCACATGTTTTCAGAATCCTGGATGGCTTGGTGGCTAATTTGCTTTCCATTTCAGAACTAAACCAGACTGGAAGGGGTGTTATTAAATGTTCCTTTTGAAGTACCTACAGCTAACTAGATCCAGAGAGTGCGAATGTTTAGCCAATAAGGGCTCCTTGAGTGCCTGCCCTGTGGCCAGCATCATGGAGGGAGGACACAGAAGGAGTGATTTCTGCCCTGGAGGAATGAATGATCCTGTTGCAGTTATAACAGGAACTGTTTATTCAGCAGTTACCCTGGACAGGCCCGGTGCTAAGGACTTTGTGTACACTGTTTCTTTCAGTCCTCACAACAACAGTAAGAGGGCAGATGCTATATCCTTGGCTTGCAAAGGGAGCATCAGAGGCTTGGGGAGGTTAAGCAGTCTGCCCCAAGATGCACAGCAAGTGAGCAGCAAAACCAGCTTTACCCTCCTCTCTCCAGCTGCGAAGCCCAGGTCCCTCACCCCACTGCCGTGGACGGAGACTGTTGTTGCAGGATTTCTCACAGTTAAAAAAAAGAGTTCTCCCCTGATAGCAGATTTCATCACTCATGAAACTGCAGGCCTGGGAAGAAAGAAGATTGCCTCACGTCCGAGGCCAGTGCCTTTCCAGAAGGAGGATCCTGGGTGGGCCTCCTGCCAGCCTGTCTGACCCACGTGATACTTCCATCTGTCTGACTGCTGACTCTGTGCTGCCGGTCCAGCCTGTCTGCAGCCTGGACAGCAGGACAAGTCTGAGCATGAACTAAATCTTTATTTTTGGGGTTGGGTGGAATCAGAGTTGTCCAGAGCTGCTGAGGCCCCCATGATCTCTGTGTTTTCACACACTGGACTGGATGACACATTGGAGATTGCGGGCAGTGTGGAGATGGGAGGTGTTAAACAGACTGTGAGGAGTTGGGTCTGGAAGGCCAGACGGCAGACAGCGCATCCTAACCGTACAATACACTGCCAGGGGCTTGTTTTAAAACAGACCCTGCCAAGGTCATGGAAGCGGAAAACATAATCCAGAACCCTTTCTCCTGGGCAGGATCATTGGGTTTTGGGTTTTTTTTTTTTTTTTTTCAATTGGTTTTCTGTTTTTGTTTTTTTCCCTATCTAGTTTCTCTTGGAGAAATATATCTGGGAGAGGGGGAGGAGTGGAAGTGAGGGAATTTTTTGCCCCCATTTCTTATCTGTACAGGTGTAGCGCCGGATGGATAGTATGATGCTGTAGGGTTGAGAATTTACCACAAGGAATGAGGGTGTAATCCTGGGGGTTGGCATGGCTTTTTCAATGAAGTCACTGATTCCTGTCCCTTTTGGGGTTGTTTTCCCTCAAAAGCTGTTTGAGGTTGGAAGGGAATTGGAGATGAGTGAAGATAACCTGAGGCCCGGGAGGGAGAGCCAGTGCCTTTTCTGCCCCTGGGCCATCAGGGAGCAGAGAGTGGAAGTCTTCTGTGGGGAGAAGAGGGCCTTTCTGAATGGCTCCCACCCCATCCTGCTAGAAACTTCATCTCTCTGATGTGTTATATAAAAGCTAGCATTAGTGTTATGTCCTTCTTTGTTCCTAATAATTAACTTTGCTCTGAAGTCTGCTTTATCTGATATTGATTATACCCACTCCAGTTTCCTTTTGGTACGTTTGCCTAGTGGATTTTTCCATAGATTTGATTTTAACTGGTTATATCCTATACCAAATGAGTTTCTGGTAAACAACATATAGTTGCATTTTGTTTTTAATCTACTCTCACAATCTCTGTCTTAATTGGTACATTTAGACTATTTACATTTAATATAATTACTGCTGCATTTGGATCTAGGTTCTACCATTTTATTTTGTTTATTTGTTCCCTATTTTTTGTTCCTCTCTTTTCTCTTTCCTGTCTTTAGATTATTTGAACATTTCTTAGTATTCCATTTTAACTTATCTATTGTGTTTTTTACTATATTTTATTGTGTAATTGTTTTTCTTTTTAAGTAGGAGGTCTAAGGTTTAAAAAATAGGCTTTCCCAGTCAATTTGGAATCAGTATTTTCCTACGTCAGGTGCAATGTGGAAGACTCACCACTGTATGGGTCCGTATAAAATCTGGCTCTGGAGAAAATCATTCTAACCCATCAATCAGTGTAGAGAAAGGAGGAAGACCTGGAAAGAATGAAATTTGTTTTTATGTCATTTATTCCTTCACTTAGTAACATTATCCGGCACCTGACTGGGCAGCAGAATCCTCTTCTTTCTGGATTGGATAATCTAGCATCTAGTTGGAGTAGTAATAGTGTTGACAAAAAATTAATCAGTCGATCTAAGAAAGAAATGGACATTTTTGTTTGAGCCAAACTGAGGATTATAACCCTGGAACAATGTCTCAGAAAGCTCTGAGATCTGTCCTGCTTGTTAGAGGTCAAAGCACAGTTATGTCAGTTTTTGAGACAAAGGATTATCCATTAAGTTATGCATTATTGGTATATCATTGATGGTTTACACAGTCCAGATCCACATTTACAAAGGGACTAGTGGGCCTTGGGTCATCGTGGCCCCTTACAAGATTAAGAAGGAAGGTTATCTCTGAGGGGTTGTGACCCTGGATGAGATGAAGAGGAAATGTTATCTCCTAAGGAGGTCTGGTTAATGCAGATGCACAAAACACACTAACGGGGAAGGTAGAGAGGCCCAAACAGGCAAAGGAAAATTTTAAGTTTTTCTTGTCTTGCCATAAAATATGAATTTTACTTTATTAATAGTAATAGCTAGCTTTGAGGACTTACTGTACATCATGCACTATGCTAAGTCCTTTACAGGCATTTTATTACCCTTCTAACAACCATATACTGTAGGTACCATAATTATTTGCACTTATAAATAAGGAAACTAGGCCACCAGGAGTTTAACCTTCCCAGGGTCACCTAGCCAGAAAACCACAGACTTTGGACCCATTGATTTTATCCCATTATCAGGTCTCCATGGGGGAAGAACATACTGGAAGGTATGTGAACTCCTCGTCTGTCTTGAGGATCTCGTACTCTTCACCGCCTTAAGAACTTCTGCTGGGACCTCAACAATTTTAAGAAGATAGAAATTATCTCAAGCATCTTTACTGACCACAATGCCATGAAACTGGAAATCAACAACAGAGAAACAAAGGAGAAAAAAAGGGAAGCATGGAGATTAAACAATATGTTATTGAAAAAACAATGGATCAATGAGGAAATCAAAGCTGAAATTAAAAAATACCTTGAGACAAATGATAATGAAAGCACAACCACTCAAAACCTATGGGACACAGCAAAGGCAGTGCTAAGAGGGAAGTTTATAGCGATACAGGCCTTCCTCAAAAAAGAAGAACAATCTCAAATAAACAATTTAACCCACCACCTGAATGAATTAGAAAAAGAAGAACAAAAAGCAGCAGAAGGAAGGAAATAATAAAGATCAGAGAGGAATTAAATACAATAGAGATTAACAAGACCATAGAAAAAATCAACCAAACCAAAAGCTGGTTTTTTGAAAAAGTAAATAAAATCGACAAACCTCTGGCCAAACTCACAAAGAAGAAAAAAGAGAGAGCACAAATTAGCAAAATAAGAAAGGAAAATGGAGAAATTACAACAAACAAAATAGAAATACAGAATATCATACGAGAATATTATGAAAAACTATATGGAACCAAACTGGATAACCTAGAGGAGATGGACAAGTTTCTGGAAACATACTGTCCACCAAAACTGAATCAAGAAGAATCTGAACACTTGAACAATCCGATCACTAGAAAGGAAATAGAAATAGCAATTAAAAACCTCCCTACAAATAAAAGTCCAGGACCGGACGGCTTCACCGGGGAATCCTACCAAACATACGAAGAAGAACTCATACCAGTCCTTCTCAAACTCTTCCAGACGATTGAAAAGGAGGGAATACTCCCAAACTCATTCTATGAAGCCACCATCACCCTGATACCAAAACCAGGCAAAGACACTACAAAAAAAGAGAATTATAGGCCAATATCACTGATGAACATAGACGCCAAAATCCTCACCAAAATTTTAGCAAATAGAATCCAACAACACATAAAAAAGATTATACATCATGACCAAGTGGGGTTCATCCCAGGGACACAAGGCTGGTTCATCATACGCAAATCAATCAGTGTAATACATCACATCAACAAGAGAAAGGGCAAAAACCACATGATCATCTCAATCGATGCAGAAAAAGCATTTGATAAAATTCAACACCCATTTATGATAAAAACTCTCGTCAAAGTGGGTATAGAGGGAACATATCTCAACATAATAAAAGCTATATATGACAAACCTACAGCCAGCATAGTACTCAACGGGTGAAAAACTCAAAAGCTTCCCACTAAAATCTGGGACAAGACAAGGATGCCCACTATCACCACTCCTATTCAACATAGTCCTGGAAGTCCTAGCCACAGCAGTCAGGCAAGAGAAAGAAAGAAAAGGGATCCAAATTGGAAAAGAAGAGGTAAAAGTGTCATTATATGCTGATGACATGTTACTATATATAGAAAACCCTAAAAGGTCCACACAAAAGCTACTAGAGCTGATTGAAGAATTCAGCAAGGTAGCAGGTTACAAAATTAACGTTCAAAAATCAGTTGCATTTCTTTACACTAACGATAAATCAACAGAAGAAGAAAGTAAAGAAACAATCCCCTTTAAAATAGCACCCAAAGTAATAAAATATCTGGGAATAAATCTAACCAAGGAGGTGAAAGAATTATACACAGAAAACTATAAACCATTGATGAAGGAAATTAAAGAAGACTTTAAAAAATGGAAAGATATTCCATGCTCTTGGATTGGAAGAATCAATATTGTTAAAATGGTCACACTGCCCAAGGCAATCTACAGATTTAATGCAATCCCTATCCAATTACCCAGGACATATTTCACAGAACTAGAAAAAATCATAATAAAATTCATATGGAACCATCAAAGACCTAGAATTGCCAAAACATTACTGAAGAGAAAGAAAGAGGCTGGAGGAATAACTCTCCCAGACTTCAGACAATACTATAGAGCTACAGTCATCAAGACAGCATGGTATTGGTACCAAAACAGACATATAGACCAATGGAACAGAACAGAGAGCCCAGAAATGAACCCACAAACTTTTGGTCAACTCATCTTTGACAAAGGAGGCAAGAATATACATTGGAATAAAGACAGTCTCTTCAGCAAATGGTGTTGGGAAAACTGGACAGTAGCATGTAAAACAATGAAGCTAGAACACTCCCTTACACCATATACAAAAATCAACTCAAAATGGATTAAAGACTTAAACATAAGACAAGATACAATAAACCTCCTAGAGGAAAACATAGGCAAAACATTATCTGACATACATTTCAAAAATTTTCTCCTAGAAGAAATAAAAGCTAGAATAAACAAATGGGACCTAATGAAACTTACAAGCTTCTGCACAGCAAAGGAAACCAGAAATAAAACAAGAAGAAAACCTACGGAATGGGAGAAAATTTTTGCAAGTGAAACCGACAAAGGCTTGATCTCCAGAATATATAAGCAGCTCATATGACTCAATAAGAAAAAAAACCAACCCAATCCAAAAATGGGCAGAAGACCTAAACAAGCAATTCTCTAAGGAAGACATACAAATGATCAAAAAGCACATGAAAAAATGCTCAATATCACTAATTATCAGAGAAATGCAAATCAAAACTACAATGAGGTATCACCTCACACCAGTCAGAATGGCCGTCATTCAAAACTCCACAAATGACAAATGCTGGAGAGGCTGTGGAGAAAGGGGAACCCTCCTACACTGCTGGTGGGAATGCAGTTTGGTGCAGCCCCTATGGAAAACAGTGTGGAGATTCCTCAAAAGACTAGGAATAGACTTACCATATGACCCAGGAATCCCACTCCTGGGCTTGTATCCAGAAGGAAATCTACTTCAGGATGACACCTGCACCCCAATGTTCATAGCAGCACTATTTACAATAGCCAAAACATGGAAACAGCCTAAATGTCCATCAACAGGTGACTGGATAAAGAAGACGTGGTATATTTATACAATGGAATACTACTCAGCCATAAAAACTGACAACATAATGCCATTTGCAGCAACATGGATGCTCCTGGAGAATGTCATTCTAAGTGAAGTAAGCCAGAAAGAGAAAGAAAAATACCATATGAGATCGCTCATATGTGGAATCTAAAAAACAAAAACAAAAACAAACAAACAAAAACAAAGCGTAAATAAAGGACAGAAATAGACTCACAGACAGAGAATACAGACTTGTGGTTACCAGGAGGGTGGAGGGTGGGAAGGGATAGACTGGGATTTCAAAATGTAGAATAGACTACACTGTATAGCACAGGGAAATATACACAAAATGTTATGATAACTCACAGAGAAAAAAATGTGACAATGAGTGTGTATATGTCCATGAATAACTGAAAAATTGTGCTGAACACTGGAATTTGACACAACATTGTAAAATGATTATAAATCAATAAAAAATGTTAGAAAAAAAAAAAAAAAAGAACTTCTGCTGGGGCTCAGTGATGGTCCACTTCAGAGGCTCCTTTGTTTCCAAACTTTCCCATCCTCCCGTAAACGTTGATACGGGACCTTCTCTGTGCCAAGGGTTAATGCACATAATACCAAAGCTCTGAAGATGGACCTTGAATCTGAGGTTAGGACTGACAGGGACTCTAAATGTGGCCTAAGTGGTGCCCTTTTCAGATGTGGAATCTGAGGTGGGAGGCAGCAAAGCGGCCTGCCCAGGGGCACACCAGGAGAGGCAGAGCCGGGGCTGGATGTGGGCCTCCTGACTCCTGCTTTTGGTTTTTGTGCATCCGTGTGCTTTTTTGGCAGGGTGCTGTGGGAAGCTGAAGAGTAGCAGAGCTGGAAATTCTGATCTGTAACTGACAGGGACAGCCAGTGGTCCCCACCAGGGAGCCCTTCCTTGCATGCCAAGCCTCAGAGGACATTGTCAGCTGGGCTCTGCTATTTAATAACCTTCTGGAGGCTGATCCAGTGGCCTGGCAGTATCACTCACCCAGGCTGAGGTTTATTTGGAGCCTTAGGTTTTGCATTTCCTAAAGAGGCAGGAATGGACCCCAGAGAGAACTATTGGAGGAGTGACTGTCACACAGGCACCTGCCTTTTAATTACAAGACCTAAGTGGAAATGGCAAGTAGATACCACCTCATGGACCAAATCTAATCTAGTGACAATCACTGCCTGGACCACTGTGTTGAATCCAGTCTTGGTAGAAGGAATTTGGGGATCTACTGGTGATATCTGTCATGGGTCCAGGGACAGGCTGGAAGCGGGTCTGTCAGGTGTGTGTCACCTTGGATGTAGAGGTTAAACAAGCCTTGGATTTTAACAGTATTACCTGCCCTCATAGGATTATTGTGATGATTAAATAAGAATATATGGACATTGTTCATTAAATGGTAATCGTTCTGCTCAGCATTGGTAAAGGTTTTTAAGAAGAGAGTTCAAATTCAAATAGTTGAGTACCTTCTCTAAGCCTGCTGCTGACTTGGCCCTGGGGAAAGATTGTACAGATATATTAGGTCACTCTTATGGAGATGTTCTAGATGCAAGGAATAGACAATAGCTAGTAAAGAGACAAGTAAGCTAACCTCAGGGAGTGGTGAGAGTGTTAAGCCACCACCACAACAAAATCAGACTGAGTTAGAGAAGGACTGCAGGGCAGGTTAAGCCGATGTGAGAAGGTGACATGTGGTCAGAGGCCTGACTGTGAGAAGGAGCCAGTACAGTCGTCCCTCAGTGTCTACAGGGGGTTGATTCCAGACCCCACCGTGGATACCGAAATTTAAAGATGCTCAAGTCTTTTATACAAAATGATGTAGTATTTACATATAACCTACCCACATTCTCCAGTGTACTTTAAGTCATCTCTAGATTACTATAATACGTAAAACAATGGAAATGCTGTGTAAATAGTTTCCAGTGTGGCAAATTCAAGATACGGTTTTTGAAACTTTCTGAAATTTTAATTTTTTTGAACATTTTTGATCCATGGATACTGAAGGCCGACTGTAATGACAAAATTGGGGGAAAACAGTCCAGGGAGATGGAAGAAGAGGTCCAAAGGGCTTTGGGGAGGAACAGCTTAAAAGTATGGTAAGTGTTCAGAGAGCAAAATCAGGGATATTATACCTTACTTACTAAATACTTCTAAAATTAAAAAAAATTTTTAATTTATTTTATTTTACTATTATTTTTTTATGGAGGTACTGGGGATTGAACCCAGGACCTCATGCATGCTAAGTATGTGCTCTACCACTAAGCTATATGCCCCCCTCAATTTTTTATTTTGAAAAATTTTCAAACATTAAAAAAGGTAGGGACCTATGTAATGAACAACTATATATCCATCACTCAGATTTCAACGCTTGACTCTTTCTTCATCTCTTTATTTGTCTGAAATAGGTTAAAGCAAATCCCAGATGTCATGATATTTTACCCCCTGAATACTTCGTGTGCATCCTTAAAAAAAAAAATCAGGATTTCCTTACATGCTAATGTAATTTCTCACATTTATCACAGTGCCCTTTTCATAATGATAATAATTCCTTCATCTAACTTAGGACTTAGTCCATATTCATATTTATCTGCTTGCTTCAGAACTGTCTGATATGAGTTGGTTAGTTTGAATCGAATTCCAAAGGTCCACACGTTGTAAATTGTTGTTAACCCAAATGTGTTTTCATGATGAGCACAAAGAGAAAGGTATTTGACATCAGACCTGCACTAGTGGGATGGTTTTCGCATGCCTTTCTGGCCCGGTATGTAGTTTAAATTGTTAGGAGCCCCAGAGGACCGTGAACTACTGTAGATGTTGTTGGATTGTCTCCCAAACCGACATCTGAAACCCCTGCCCCATCCTTTGTTCTTGCTGACGGAGCTATAGCTCTGCTCAGGAGTCAGAAACCATGTGCAGTATGAGTCCAGGCTTTCCCTCCTGGCCCAGCAGTGAGTCCTGACTGTCCTGCCAGCTGTGGCTCTTGTCCCCCTGACAGTGACTGACTGAGGGATGGGCCTGTGACCCAGTTCAGGCCACTGAGGGAAGCCTGCTGGGTGGGGTTTCTGGGAAGGTTTTCCTCTCTTAAAGGAATGACCCAAGTTTGGGGTCACCTTTTCAGACTTTTGGATGTCACAAGGGGGTGTCTGGAGCTGTTGCAGCCACCATCTCATGACTGCAGGAAAAAGAACCCACCATCCTGCTGCAGACCTCGGGGTAAAAAGGAAATAGCTTGGGTCCTTGATGACAGTGTTGAGTCACAGAACTAACCACCCTGAAACCACCCTCCCGAGGATGACGCTTTATGCGATGATAATGCCCCGTACTGTTTAAGTCACTCTGTGAGCTTTTTGCTGTTGTTTTACACCCAGGAGCATCCCAGTGATACCTACATCCAGTTCACAGGCTTCTTTCTAGAAAAAGAAAAATCATCCCTAATAGCTTTTAATTTTCTTTGCAGCAGAAAAGGGGAATTGACCTCCATACTCTATGCTTGTTCTCCTGCTTAAACCTCTCTGTCTTTGTTTTTTCAAGTTGGTTGGTTAATATTTCTCCTTTTCCTTTGGACTCCTGACACAGTGCTCTCTGTGATTTGTCCAGAAACATTTATGAAGATTTGAATTCTGTGGAATGGGAAGCATGTTCCTTCTCTCCTTGCAAAACTTAACCCAAGGTAAAACCTCTCTAAATAGCGCAAAGTAAAACTTCAAGGGAAGATTTTAGTGCACATAGCTACAAGAAAGATAAAAACTGTGTTAGAGACTGGTTAAGCTTGCATGTGCCGCTTGCTAATGGAGTGAGGTGTCCTCAGGAGAGGGAAGGCAGCAAGCAGGGCTTGCCCAGGGGAAATAAAGGTAGAACTTGGCCACCCCCTCATGTGGACACATGGTGTTCGTGGAATAAGTACTTGGTGACAGTAAGGCGAGTGAATGGGAAAAGGACTCAACTCAATCTACCAAAAGTGACCCCTTGGGTTTCTAGGTTGTACTCTGCTTTGGAGAAAAGACTGCTGTAATGAGGCATATCCGTTCAAGTGACCTATTGTCATCAGTCTCTACACCCACGGGGAGGATAGATGGCCCATGGCCTTTCAACTTGGGTATCGTCCAGGGACAATTTCTCACCATCCGCTAGACTGCTGCAGCCACTGAGTGCATTTCTAGGACCCTGTCTTCTGACATGGCTTGTCCAGGATATGTTTCATTGTTAGCCCATGTCTAACATTCTTAAGAAAGAAAATCTCCTTCCTCAGATGAAAACATCAGTGTCTTCCAAAGCTAGAATGAATTCCTGTTTGGATCACCTTTGCACATTCACAGGGGAGATTGACATTGAATCAGGTCCAGCTCTGTGGATAGAGATCTCAGGGAATGAGCTATGTGTTAAGGATAAAAATAAAATTAGGTAACATGTATTAAAAGATTACTATGTTCCAGATGCTGGGCTAAATTCTTTATACCTATTAACGTGCTGTAATATACCTGTTGTCTAAGAAGAAGTGGTGTCTCATTTTCCAGATGATGAAACTGAGAGGTTAAATAACTGTCATTAAGGTGATGAGTGATGGTGAGGGGGTTCAAACCCAGGTCTGGCTAACTACAGAGCCCACCATGTTAATGACTTCCCAAAGATGGCAGCATGGCAACTACCTGGTGTGTATTGGTCATTTGCTTCTTGCCCGCAGCCCATCCTTGCCTTTGAGCTGTCTTGAATTTGTTTTCCCTGCCTTGCCTCCTAGACACTGGCCAGCCCAGGCATCAGCTGGTCCTGATTGGGTCTGCTCCTCTATGACAAGGATGGAAGAAAGCTAAAATGAGCCTCGCTGAGGACTCTGTGACCTCCATTTAGTGGCAGTGGAGGGACCACCTGAAGTCAGTGGGATTGTGGCAGCTTGGACCAAGGCTTCCTGTCTGCCAGGGTCAGGCAATGGAACTTCACTGCACTGTGCTCGCCTGTCGCCTGCTCCTGGAGTTCGGGGTGGTCTCTACTCCAGTGCTGATCCTGTTACTCTGCGGGGTGACAAGATGTTCCCAGCTGCAGGAGCCTTTGCTGTTCCTCTTCCTAAGGCGGTGCTGGTCTCGGGCTCTGGAATGTTGGGTGGAAGAGAGGTGCCTTTGGTGTATAGCTGACTCAGGCTAATAACTGGGGCGGTCCTTTGAAAGTCATGCCAGCTTCTTTCTTTACCATGAGATGATACTTCTTGTTATTCCTTCATCAAGATGCCTTGTTTCTCTAAGCAGTGGGTTTTATGGACGACTTGGAAAGACCTGAGAGTGGCATGTTGGATCCTTATCACATTCTGGGTCACCTCCCGACTTAGAACACCGAGTTCTGACTCCTCAGCTGGCACTAGATAGAAAACAATCCCCTGGGCTTTTGGACTCTGTATTTACTTTGTGACTCACAATCTAGTAAAACCGCCTTCTTTTGGACTGCCCAGAAATCTAAGTTGGATTTTGATGACTGCTTCATTGTGTACTTAGAGGCTGAGACTCGGAGTCAGGTCCTGGCTCTGCCAGCAGCTGGCTGAGTGACCATCACCAGCCCCCTGACCCCTCAGAGCCCATGTTTCCTTCTTGGGAAAGTGTTGGGGTGTGACTTCTCAGGGTGGTCTCTGGTTGTCTTTAAAATCAGAGATTTTCTTTTTTTTTTAAATGGAAATGCTGGGGACTGAACCCAGGACCTCATGCACACTAAGCACACGCTCTACCGCTGAGCTGTACCCTCACCCCAAAATCAGTGATTCTTAATCTTGCTGATGAATAATTCCCCTTACTATTCCCGGCTGCCTTTGCTCTCCTAGTCAGTGCCTACTCATCAAGCCATCTGTGGGCCGCGTGCTGTCGTGGGAGGTAGGAACGCAGTGTAGGGGAGAGGACACACGTCCCAGCTCCCTTGCCCACAGGAAGATTGCAGTTTCCAGGGTGGACAGGCCTGTGAGCAACGCACTGGTGACTGGAATGGTGGTCTGAACAGAGGGAGCTGAACAGAGGGCAAGGATCACCTGAGCTAGGCCTCCTCAGGCCAACGCAGAGCAGAGACAAGCCTCACATGTTTAACCTGCACAGGACAGGGCGAGTTTTTATTAAACATCCAAAAACCTACTCTGAAGCACCAAGGATCCTTCTGTGCATTTCTGATTGGAGTTTCTCTGGGGTCGCCTGCTAGGGGTGGAGATGCAAACAGCCTTTTATGCCTCTCCTGCGGTGAATTCCTCCTGCATCAGAATTCTGGAGTTAATGCTGATCGGGCCCGAGTGTTCTGCCCAGCTCTTTCTCTCCCATGTGCCTTCCTGAGCTTCCCCCAAGGAGGTCATCCATGTGTGGAGAGTGGACACTGTGTCATAATCTGCTCACATGTCCTCAGCCCCACTGCTGCCTTAGGCACACCTAGGTCCTCAGTCTGCCCGAGACGTAGTCCAGTAGGACAGGCCCAGCCCAGCTTTATTCTTGGAGATTTTTTGTCTGTGGTTGTTACTGTTATAGTTTTATCACATTTTGTCACATTCTAGTACACAGTATATTTTCTTAAAAAAAACTATATATCTGTATCTATATGTCTGATATATATCTGTATCTATGTATCTGATATACATCTGTATCTATGTATGTATATTCTGAAGCTCACAGATGGTCTGTAAAGCTGGGTTTCGGTGGCACCAGTGGAAACAGTCACTTGGTGGTGCTGTTTTCACCACCCCCCCTGGTATGTTTGTAGTTGATGATGAAATATTTGTGGCAAACACATGTTTGCCCTTGGTCACTGACTTAAGCCTGTGGGTTTTGGGGGAGCAAATGAGCAGAATGTAGGAGTTAATCCAAAGAGTATCCTTGCTTCCCAAAAAGGATAAAAGGGAGCAGTTTTCAACTTTTCAAATACCCATGTGACAAGCGATGGACAGAGTCTGGGGTTGACCGCAGGACACAGCCTCGTGTCGGATGCCCTCACTGAGAGTTGATTGCATGCCCTGCCCCAGGGAGCACCCTTCAGAGTCTGGAACAGTGTTTCCATCCTCCTGGGCCGGTAAAGCAGAATGACAACAACATTTTTAGCCTTGTTCTAACAAATGTGGCCAATTGGTCCCAAAGTTGGTTCTGGTGACATCAAGTGTTAGGACAAAGTAAGGCATTTCTTTTCTTCCCTTTAAATTTTCATTGCAAATGTTTAACTAGCAGCTTGACATTGGGTGGTTAGAAATTGCTGTGTAAGCTGGCCTGGGACCAATTATCTTATGCCACTGCGGGTCCCTTCTCTGGAAAGGGACTGACCAGCCCTGGCATTTAAGGATTCTGTCTATGTGTCAGAAACACTGAGATCCCATCATGAAAGATGATCTAAACCATGAAGGATAGCTGCTCCTGCCATTTCTAATATGAAAAGGGAAATTGAATTCGAGGACTCCTGGGCACTTCAGAACTGAACTCACGGTGAGGAAAAGGCGCAGGGCCTTGGCCGGCCTGGGTGCACCTCCGCCTCCCTGCTGCGGCTGCCGTGGCTGTGGGAGAGCTGTGACTGGGGCAGAGGATCCGAGATGGGGGAGGAGGGCGCTGAATGGGGAGAAGGGGGAGAACGGGAACCCAGAACTTGTCCCTGGCATCAGCCTAATTGTTTCCACTCCTCTGCATGAGTATCTGGGGCTGTATTCCCCAGAGCTTTCTGGCCGCCCCCAAAAGTGTTTATTTCACAGTTTCCCAGGGATGGGCTTTTGAACCTCAGGGAGCCCAGTCCCAGACCCCTCAGAGCCTGGGTCAGGAAGGCCCTGGGCACAGGTGATTTCAGATACTCATTTCTCTCCATCAGCAGAAATCAGTCAGCCTGAACTGGGTGTGTTTACTCAGTGAAATCCAGGAACCTCAGGCCAGTGGTTTTAATCAGGACACTCGCTCTGTGGTAATTGGGGCTCCTCAACCAAGGATCTGGTCCCACTTAGGTTTCCAAATGCCAGGCGAGCCTGTTTCCACAGATAGAGTGTCTGCCACTCACGTGGCCTCAAGCAGATGCAGACTGTGTCCAGAAGACAGACTCGCCCAAGTGCAGGCCTCCTTTTAATGTGGAATTTCGAAGTCTTCTGGCAGGGAATTTTCCGGCCTTCTTTTTTGAAAGGAGGGTAAGATAATACGTGGCCGCCTTTCTGGAGAAGTCGTTCGGAGAGATGGGCTGGAACTTGGCAAAAGGAAAGTTGGGACCATTACAGGGCTGATGATGCCTTGTCAGCTCCGCTTCGCCCTTGGCTTCTCGGCATCGGCCCCTGGAGGCAGAGCCGGCCTCACGGGCATGCCACCTGTGGGGTCTCATGGGGATCTTAGCTCAACGGCCTGTTGTCACTGTCTTGAAATTCTTAACAATTTTTGAATGATGGGCCCTCCATTTTCATTTTGCCCTGGGCCCCATAAGTCACGTAGCCAGTCTCACCAAGAGGATTCAGGCACCAGGGATGGATATCTGGGGTGAAGGCTGGGCTCCGCCACTACCAGCTAGGAGCCCGGGGGCCGCGGAGACACTGCCGGCTTAGCCTCAGCGTCCTCCTTTCCAGTGAGAACCATCCAGTGGAGCACAGTGTGCCACACATTACAGGCCCTTGAAGACTCACACATCTGGATGGCTTTGTCTAGTCACTCCTTTCTTCATGCAACAAATACTATTGAACACATATGCTATGGACTGAATTGGGAGCCTCCCCCCGCCCCCACCTCGTATGTCGAAGCCCTAACCCTCAGTGTGACTGTGTCTGGAGATACTGGTCTTTAGAAGGTTGGTAAGGTTAAATGAGGCCATAAAGGTGGGGCCCTAATCTGATAGGATTGGTGGCCTTATAAGAGGAAGAGAGAGAGAGAGAGAATATGAGAGACACACAGAAAGGAAGAGAGAGAATGAGAGACAGACAGCGAGAATGAGGCAGAGAATGAGATCTGCCTTGTGAGGACACGGCAAGAAGGCAGTCACCTGTGAGCCAGGAAGAGAGCACTCACTAGAGACCAAACCCTGCTGAGCCTTGCTCTTGGACTTCCCAGCCTCCAGAACTGAGAGGAAATAAATTTCTGCTGTTTAAGCCACTCGGTCTGTGGTATTTTGTTATGGTAGCCCCTAGTGACTGCCAACACACTCTGTGCCAGGCCCTGGACCAGACTGGAGCATAGACACTTCATTAAAAAAAATACATGGGGGGTGGCTGGTATTGCCCAGTGGTGGAGCATGTGCTCATTGTGCACGAGGTCCTGGGTTCAGAAAAAGAAGCAAAACAGGGGGGAAACAAAAAAAGAAAATACATGGTCCCTGACTTCACTGAGGTTGAAGTATAACCTCAGATCCACTCATCACTCCCTGAGCAGATTGCAGAAGTCTCTCTTCTGTCTCAGTTTATCCAAGAAGAACAGCTTCAAAGTCTGGTGGGATCAGCTGGTCCATGAGACCTCAGGGCATGTGGAATACTTGTCCATCCAGTCTTCCCTGGCCCTCTAGGGTGCCCTTGCTAAGTTTGGGATGCTAGATATCAAAGAATTTAACAAAGCCACATGCATGAGAATATCCCAGGCAGTATTTTCCATCATCACTCTCACTGGCATCAGCCCCTGCCTTTTGCTGTTGTAAATTTGGGGACCTCAAGCCCTCTCTGTTTCTGAGCGTGTTTAGTCAGTCACTGCCGCGCTGGCCGTGCCCCTCACCCCAGCGCTGTGTGGCGGCCAGGTCATGCCCTCGTGGCCTGCCCCCAGCTTGGAGGAGAACTCAGCTTTGTCTTCCGTAGGCGGTGCTGGGTAAGTCCCTCTCCGAGGCCAGTGGGGGCTGAGGTTTTTACATAGTGAATCTATGAATTCTTGCTCCTCATCCCGGGGCAGTCATAGTAGTAACAATAGCCAACAGCACTTGATGAGTGTTAAATGTGCACAGGCGCTCTTCTGAGGGCTTTGCACATATTAACTCATCATGCTATAGATGTGCAAAGTCCCACTGTTAACCCTGTTTCACGGAGGAAGGAATGGAGGCAGGTGAGTCCTGACAGTGGCATCTCTCCCGCTTAACATGGGACGGCTGATACCACTGCCCAGGTCTGTGAGTGTGGTACCAACCTCTGCTGTCTCTCTGGGGGTTTGGGATGACTTCTCCAGACACTCACTGGTCAGATGCTCCTGGTTACAATGACTAGCTTGTTTACAAGGGAAGGCAGGGCCTTGACTTAATCAGGAAGCGCTGGCCCCACTGGGGCAGGGGATGGGGCTTCTCCGGTGAGTGAGTGTGACACAGGCTGCCGCTCAGGTGCTGGCTCTTTTACTTTGGAGCTAGGTGGCCGGCAAGGAGCTACCAGACACTTGAAAGAATGTGGTTAGACCACATCCTCCCCAGGAGACAGCTGGGGTGCACAGGAGCCAACCAATAGGGTGATCTGTCTGCGAGCCAGCCCTCTAGAGTGCCTGCGAGGAGGTCTGATCACCCTCTCACTCCCCTCCCACCGCCGGCCGCTTGCTCTCCAGATGCCGACCTCACTCCGCAGAAAGCTCCAGAATCTCTCTAGCAAGAAAATGCACAGGGGCTCCCGTACACATTACCCCACGGATAGCGAGCTCTTGTTAACCCTTTCAGCCCCTGGAGCATTCCAAATCAAGGATACAGATTTGATTTTAAAGTGTGTATCTCACTAAGAAAATGTTGTTGTTGTTGTTTTAAAGAACGTGGGTTTTAGAATCACTTACACTTGTGTTTGAGGCCCAGCTCTGACACTTGCTAGTTCTGCAACCTAACACAAGTTACTCTCTGTGGCTGTTTCCTCCTATAAAATGAGAAGAATAGAAGCCGTGACACAGGACTGCTCAGGGGACTGAATGTCATGCACAAAACACACTTACATAGCTCACAGCATATGGTAACTGCTCAAAACATGTTAGTTGCTACTGCTATTAAGCATAGTCTGAGACAAAGGAATATTTTGGGGGAGGCTTATTTTTCATAGATTAGTTGAAAGAACTCTGAGGACTGCAAACCAGTTGGGTATAGGGAACATTTTGGAGTGGTCTCTTTGGTCTAGAAATTGTAAGGTACCAAACACTCTATTGGAAACCAAAGCCAGAGACTAGGTTCCGATGCAGCAAATACCTGTCCAGCCCTGTGCAGTGTCAGCCCTTCATTTCCTGTCTTCCCCATGGCAGCCCCCTCCAGGTGGTTACCACCCCCGGTCGGAGTTGAGAAAGCCTACCTCATTTTGGAGATTTGAACCAGAAGCTTCTGACCGCAAGGCCACTGTTTCTCACCTCAGAGACCCTCTGGAAATGGGCGGAGAACATGGGTTCTCCTGGGATTCCAGTGTTAAGTTAAACAGGGGACTGTTTGGGGCCCATCTGGATGTGCTCCGTCTGTTTGAAGATGCGTTTCCAGGCAGAACCAGCTTGTGAGTCACTTTCTCTGCGTGAACGGCCAGCGGACCCGTCTCCGCAGAGGGTGGTAGTAGACTGTTCCCTCCTTTCCGCTTCCTCCCAAACCAGCAGTAGTGGACTCACCCTGAGGCAGAACGCTAGCAACCAGGGCTGTGTCTCAGTAATGGCCTCCCATTGAAAATGGATACCTTATTTAAAAACAAAAAAAAATTTTTTTTAAATACTCAGCCCGAGAGAGCAACCTTAGCCACTATCCCTGGAAGAAATGTTCTCTTTCTCAATTAAAATGTCAGTGCCAGCTCCCGAATTTCTGCTTAGTTGAGGGTCTTGGCTTTAATCTGGTTTCAGGGAGAGGTTGAGAAGTTGGCATAAAGCTTCATGTGCATTGGGGACGTAAGGTTTTCTTTTACAGTAAATTGATTTGGGTTGGTTTGGATCAAGGGGGAACCATGAGGGCCGAGGAGGTCTTGTCCGAGCCACTCTGGTACTTGCAGGATTCAGCGTCACCTTCGGTATTTCTAGACTATCCGGCGGCAGATAAATTTAGAAGCACTTGCAGCGTGCCTCTCTGGGTTTGGAAGTGCTGTGTTCCTGTCCAGACTCACCTCGATGGTCGCAGCTCTCAGCAGCCCGAGGCAGCCCTTCCGGGGCCTGACAGAACAGGGTGTGCGTGAGGCCTGCCAGGAGCCACTGGGATGAAGTGCAGGGTCCCCGAGCACGCTGGCAGGCAGAGAGCTAAGAAGCAGGACTTCTCACAAGACACAGAAAGTCAGAAACAGAGGGCAGTGGGAGGGGTGTGTGCAGCCCTTGGGAATGGAGAAATGACCTTTCCATGTGGCTTCCCTCAAGACTGTGTCATCCTGAGTCAGACTGGTATCCTCCTTCAGGACCTGGGCTGAAAAGAGGGCCCATGAGGAATTGCCTCCCTTCCATAACTATTACACCTCTGAGCACGTTTGTTCTAAGAGCTATCTTTGAGTGTTGTGTGTGTAGGGACTGCGGATGTGGAAGGGCTGGATGACAGTCAGCAGGGTTAACGGTGGGGACGTGCATTTAACAGCATAACCACAGTACGGCCCTTTCCCTGGAGGAGAGCCACATGCCATCTGAAACACGGGAGCCTGACCCAGCAGGTTCAGGCAAGGGTCCTGGGGCCAGACTCTGAGCAGGAGGACTTGACTAGGCAGAGTGCTGGTGCTTGAGGGGAAGGGTGTGCAGGGAAAGGGAACAGCATGTGTGAGGGCCCTGAGGCACAAAGAAGTCAGGACTTACCGACTGGAGTGGCTGAAGCTGAGTGCAGGATTCAATCTTCTAGGGAGATAAGCACCACTGAAGATTGTGGTATTTACCCCGAGGGAGAGATTGACGTGCGCAGAGAACTGCCTTGAAGGAAAGGCTTGCTCTGGCTGGAGGGTGTACTTGGAGGGGATGGGGGTGTGAGAAAGAGACTGTGTGTGGAGACTATGGGGTGTTCCAGGTGAGGTGAGCAAGCTGGGACTAAGGTGGCATAGGAGGTGTGAGGTAGAGAGGTAGGTGGTTTGAAGAACACCACAGTGACAGATTTAGGATTGGATGCTGGAAGTGTTGAGAGGGGAAGGACTGGTCAGTCAGGACTTGGGTTTCTGGCATTCACATAAGGGTAGATGTGAAAACTTTAATGGGTTGGTGGGGGTGCACACAGGGAGAGAACAAGGGTTGGGACATGCCAAGAATGGAGTATCTATGAGATGTCTAAATAAAGTTGTAAATAACAAGTTGGATAACCGATCTGAGGATAAGGACTTGAAAATCATCAGCCGTGTTTAAAGGTACTGCTTCACAGTCCTTCCTGGCTCTCAGCCCTTTCTAGACCTTCTTTCATTTCATTGACAAGCATGAGACACACACCGTGCTTATCCCTCTTTTAGGGAGGAGAGTAGAGACACAGTGGGGTGGAGGGAGGGGCTTCTCAAACCACGCAGTTAATTCGTCTCAGGATCAAGCTCACACTCTTCCATGGTCAGGGGCAATCCAGGTTCTGTGAGATCTGAAGTTTATCCAGTTAAGAAAAAGAATCCAAAATCACAAGTGAAGATTTATTTGGAATGAGAAAAATTGTACAACACATTTTCAAAAGCACACATGTCACAAAATCCAGAAAAATCATTTCATTAACTGCCTGGCACACCTTGACAGTACTTTTCCCCACATTTTTTGGTTTCAGTAACCTTTTCATGTGACAAGGATTCTATACTATTTTCTATGGGAATAATTTAGCCTTTTCTTTAGAAGAGATCATCAAAAATTTGTGTTTTTCTTTTATCACTTTATTTTGGCTTTGTAACTCATTGTCGGTGGTGTCCAGGATTTTATAGGATTATTGTCAAATTTGGGGACATGGTGATCACATTTCTTTCATTTAAGGAGCGGTGAGATGTGGAAGAATTTTCCGCAGCCGAGCTTGGCTCCCTGTGTTCTGGGCTTCATTCCTTCTCCACTCCCCACGTGCTTCTGGTGTGAGCACTGTAGCAGACATTTGTGTCTTGATATGACCTGTCCCCTCATGTCAGGACACGTTTGACTTCTAGGTGTCATGGGTGCACTGGGATGGTTAGTGATATATTAGCTGTATGTGGAAGTGCCTGCTTACTAACCACTAAACCCAACTGACTGTACCCCCAATTCAACTTCCCTTCAACCAACTCCAGAAATGCCCCCCTAACACCTGGGGACGTGTAAAGGAGGATCATTTGGAGTGGGAAGAGATAGGAGTTCCTACTGATGTGATTAATCTTTGGTCAAATTTTATGAAAACACATATCCATCTGAACACATTGCTGGACGCCCAGGGGTTCTGGAAGGGACCTCTATAAGTGGCCTGAAGTTTAAGCTTCCTTCGCTTTGCAGTAAATCTCTCTCAAGCTTGAAATCTCAAGCCATCAGACCATAGGGGCGCGGGTCGTCCAGGATAGCTGCACATTCGGGCCCTGTAAGTGCCCACGCTTTGTCATTACATGAAAACTTCTTAAGTATTTTAAAGCCTTTCACACAGTCCTGTTTTCTTAAACACAGTGAGCTGAGCAGACGCGAACGTGTTCCTGATGACTCAGGTAGTCACATGAGTGCTTGTCCAGCACTGTGCTTGTCCTGAGGGAGTGATTCACCCAGGGACCCCAAGATGTGACCGGGAGTTGATCCCAATGCTGAATGAGCCCACACTCAATCTTGTTTTACATTTTTACACCTGCTTCTCTTTTTGTACATTTTTTGGCCCTTCTAAAGCTGTTAGCTGTCATTTCTTGCTGCTTTAAACATTCTATGATCTGCAAAACAAAACCGGACAGCCTCCTTTCAGCTAATAGACTCTTCTGAGTATCTGTTCTGTGTCTGGTGGTGATGAGTTGGGAACTGCCCGTATACTGATGATGGTGGTTAGTAATGATGGGCATTCATGGAGGGCTCGCTCTACGTCAGTGCTCGAATCTCATCATGTGTGTCCTCCCTATAGTCCTCATGGTCGTCTGTGAGGTAGGGGTGTTGTTATCCCCATCCTGCAGGAGAGGAGGCTGAGGCACAGAGAAGTAGAGTGACTCGTTCAAGATCACAGAGCAAAAGATGCATGGCTGGGATTCAATCCTGGGCAGTCTGACTCCCAGAGCCACAATCTTAATGACCCTGCTGCTCAGTATATAGTCTCTTGTTACACCACACCCTCCAAGAAAGTGTTTTAGGCTGTGTTTTAAGAATAAGGAAGTCAAAGCTCAGAGAAGTAAAGTAACTTGCCCAAAGACACTGACTCCAAAACACTGACCTTTTTTGTGCCACTATGTTGTAACTCTTAGAGAGTCGTCCACTCTGGGGCCAGACTCGTAACCATCGATAATGTAAGAATCAGACCCAGATGGCATGATCAGTGTCTGCAAAGAAAGGATGAAAGGAAAGCCTCTCAACGTGTGTCTGCGTCTGAAGAGCTTTCCTGTGAGAGCCGTGAGTGAAGTTCATGGCGTTTCTGTTGATGGCTCAGATGTTTCTCCTTCATTTCCTGATTGTAGCTGAGTGCTGGAAGGTGGAGATGGCTGGAGAGTTGGGTTCTGGGTCCAGGGAGTGTTGAGGTATCCCAGTTTTAGGATGTAGTGGTAATGCAGGTTATGCCCACAAGATCAGGGGAGACCTGAGGATAAACACGTGATTCGGTTGAGAGAATACGGTTGGTCATTTCTTGGTCCTGATCTCAGGGGTATTTTAGAGAAGTGACCTTGTTGTTCTGGACATGTGCTGTTTGTGACCAGTGACAGTTACTTTTTGAAGCACTGCAAGCATTGGATGCTGTCGAACAATTCTGGTGGCACCAGCAGGGAGCCTGGGTGATTTGGGGCATCATCATATAAGGGTTCTTAGGGTACCAAGTTCCAAGTGATTCATTCAGGGAGGCCCCACACCGAATGGCCCCCTAGAGTCTTGCTTGAAGTTTTGTTCTGCCTTTTCCGTGTTTTTTTTTTTTAAAGTCCCCTGTCACGCTGTTAGCTTGTTAGCTGCCATTTCTTACTGTGACTAAGCAAGTGTTGACCGAAAAAAAATATGCACAACTAGAAGTTGAGAATTATGCTTTATTCGGCAGACATTCTGAGGACTTCAACCCCGGGAGACAGCCTCTCAGGTAGTTTTAAGAGGTAAGGGAGGAGCCAGGATATATAGGAATTCACGTAGTTGGAGCATCAAAAGGTTACTGTTAATTAAACAAAATCAGATATCTCAGGTTAAAGAATTTAGTGCTCTTCTAAGTATGGGAAGATACAGGAGTCTTGGTTCATTGAAATCATCCCTTTGATATGCACTAGCTATCTAGGGCCACTGTCCTGTTCTTTCCCATTCCAAGTCGCCTCAGGATGCACCCTTGGGGGTGGCTGTGATGGCTGAGGGCTTGATGGCAGGCACCCTGTTTCCATCCTGAGTTCCCTGAGGGCTCACTGTCTAGACAGCTGCAAGGGGATGTTGGCTGCAACATCCTTTGTTTACCGATATGGCAGAAAACATTTTCATTCACATAAGCAAGTTTTGATTCAGTCATTAAAGCACTTTTGAGCACCTCCTATGTGTTGAACTCATCCGAACTCTCAAATAGCAGAATTTTCTAAATATTATAAATAATACTTGTTTGTAAAAAGGAAAAGATGACAACTCAAGAAAATGAGTCACCTTCCAGTCTTTCTTTTCTTAAAGCAGAAAGACTTTCACTGCATGGCAAAAGGCAGGAACACAAGCAGATAATGGAATGCCTCCTCCCAGATGTGTAGTGGGATCCGGGTTCTTGGAGCTTCTCTCTCCGGCCAGGTCTACGGTGTCGTATAATGAGAAATTTGGTTTAGATTCATGGGGCTGAGACCTTGCAAATACTTAATCAACATCTGAAAGTTACTTTCTTCACGGCACTGTACTTAGTGTGCTCTGGTCCATTTTAGAATTATTTTTCTGTTGAACAATTTAATTGAATCCAGGTTGTATCATTTTATTTAAATGAAGTTTTACTGACTCTTAGAAGTAAATATAATTAAATAATTATATTCAAAGTACATATATTTACATTATAATATATTAATATATTATTAATTATAATTGTATCAGAAGTAAGAAAATAATGTAAAAATAAATATTAGATAATGTTTTTGTGTCAATATTCACATTCTTGAGAATGACAGTGTTATATAGAAGAACGTCTCTCATCTTAGGCGATGCTTGCTAAATTATCAGTTGAGGAGGCTTTGTGTCTGCAACTTCCAAATGGTTCAGCAAAAAAGAGAGAAAATAAATATGGCAACATGTTAATAACTGGGTGAATCTAGGTGATGAGTACATGGGCTTTCATGGTACTGTCCTTTCCATTTCTCTGTAAGTGTGAACATTTTCAGAATGAAAAGTTGGAAGGGGAAAAAAGTAAAGTCCTAGTCCTTTTGTCTTGTACTTTAACCGTCTCTGAAGGCGGAAATCATCATGAATGAAATCTATTGAGATGTCGGGTCTTTATCATAAACCTCCTATTCCCTTCCTCCACTCTTTTCCTGCCAAGCTTCAAAGCCACCAGTAGAATATTCACTTATACGATGTGCAAGATTATTTTCAGCCAGAAGACAAAAAAAATTCAACTGCCTGGTTGACTCAATTTTTTTGGTTTGCTGGGAAAAAGGTGCATGCAGTGTTACTGCCCCCCTGGTGATGCCTCAAACTGCAAGGTTTTCTTTTTGGGAGAGAAAGCGGCCGGCTGTGTGCGGGGGAGGACGTGTGCAGTAGTGAGCAGCCTGTCCTGCAAGGGCTTCCCCACTCACACGCCCCGGGAAAACACCACCAAGGATTCACCCATGGGCCCCCAGACGTCTCTCGGGTGTGTTGCTGAGTTTAGTGTGGAGACCCAGCTTAACATTTTGATTTTCAGCTGGCAGATGCAAGGACCTCTTTTTAAAAAAAAATTGTTATTAATTTTTTAATTTTATTGTTATTTTAATGGAGATACTGAGGATTGAACCCAGGACCTCGTGCTTGCTAAGCTTGTGCTCTGTCACTGAGCTCTACCCACCCCTCTCAAAGACCTCTTCTAGATCAAGGGCACCTATGTGGAGGCTTCACTTAGAGTCCACATTTTCGGGAGCCTGAGATGTGTGCTCTGATGTGGATGGTCTGCACTTATGTGCCGTCCCAGGTGCTGCTCCGAGGAGTCCTAACCTTACTCAGGAATGAGGCTGTTATGTTAGCGCACACAGCAGAAACCACATATGGCCAACACTTCTGCTGAAAACCTCTTGAATGGCCTGCAGAGCATATCGTGAGAGGCACCCGGGGACCAAGGCCAGCAGGGAGCAAGGTTCGTGACTCTGTCCCACGTTTACTCTGGGTCCACGCCACTTGAGGGGAACGGCAGTGCAGATGCCAGTCAGCAGGCCACGTGGTCGGCGAAGAGCCCTCTGCAGTTGGATTGCCTGGGTTCAAATCCTGGCCTCAGCACTTCCTAGCTATGTGTCCACGGACAAGTTTCTTGACCTCTGTGTCTATTTTCTCATCCATGAAATGGGAATCATACCTACTTAACGAAGATTAAATGAATTCATTTATAGGAAGTGCTTGCAATAGTGCTGGCATATAAATTAGTTTTACATGTTTACTAACAGTGATTTTTCTTTTCTTCACGTGTTTATGTTTGCTTTCATGTGTGTTAAATGCATTTCCTCCACTGCAGAGGGTAGAGTGTGAGCTAGTGTTGGCAGTTTAAACAGAAGACATTTGATCTCTTCCTCTTCTAGTCAAGAAGCTTCCACACTGTGCCACTCACGTATTCCTTTCAATTGATCCAGATCGCCTTAGATGTGGGGGAGCCGTTTCTGATCCTCTTATCCTGGTGTGAAGTAACACGTGCTTGACTAGTTAGTAAAAATGGAAGATGGAGTTAGAAAGGACGCCTTTGTAAGCTGTCAGTGGCTGATGGTTGGCTGACCTGTGGCTGCTGCTCCGAGGAAGTTCTCAGCGCAGGGAGTGACCTTTGCACCTCTTCCTGGCTCTCCCTCTTGACCAATGGAGTGAGTCGACCACTGTCATCTTCCTAAGTACTGCAAACCCAATAGGACTGTGGGGAGAGGGAGATGCTAACTGTGTGGTCTCTCTATTTGGTTCCCTCCTGAGAAAGTGTCCTGAGGCCTCTGCCTTAAATCAAAGGACAGGAATGTTGGGAATGAAACCCATCAGGAATAAATCCACCAGAGGCAGGAAATTGAATCGGAGGTGTCTTATCAGGTGCTGATCTTAACCCTCAGAGAGAAGCACCAACAACCCAAGTTGCAGATCTACAGGTAAGGTTCCGTTGACAACTGGAGGCTTGACAGTTCCAGACCCCTGGGTAGCTCAGAACCCCCTGGTGAATCTGTAATGCCTTCTGGGCAATGAACCAAACTGCCAGGAGTGTCCCAGCTCTCCTTATGACTGTGACTTCTGGTGCCAGGATTCAAGCGGTCTCATTTCTGAGGGCTGCAGGCTCCTTAGCATTAGCTGGTCACAGGGAGTACCTTGCTTTGTTTGCTGCTCCAAGGTTTTATCAAGGACACGAACACTGGCACAAGTTGGTGATGAAACTAGCAGGCAGCCTAGTGGTTGATTTCAGGCCGTGGTAACCTTTATGACTGAAGCTTGAGCCCCTCTGTGACCCAGCAGGCCTTCTCATACTGGGGACTTACACGCAAAATTCCTGCTGTCAAGTTTCCCCAGTAGAATGTCCCTTGACAGGCTTGAATCTATCTGGTCATGGATTTCAGACTGGAATATAAAAGTTTAATTGAGTAGAGAAGCCAGGGTGAGATTAAAGTCCTATCACCATCCGAGCACGGTTAAGTTAATCATAGCACGTGGCTATGGGGAGATTTATCCAGCCATCAAAGACACATTTTCAAAGGAAAGGTGATGGCAGAGGAAAATGCTCACAAACTATCCAGTCACGGTGGGCAGGAGAGACAGGGAACTGCTGGTGCCAGGGCCCAGTTCCAGAGACACCGTCATACATGTCATGTGTGTGTGAAAATCGACTGTAGGTTACTGGTGATTATCTCAGGGCAGTGGAAACACACATGATTTTAGTTTTCTTCCCTATACTTCTAATATTTGCCAAACTTTACGCCCTGAGCATAAAAATATGTTGCAGTGTCTCCTAATGTGAAGTGTTCTGCAGTGAGGAGAGGCTGAAGAGCCCTGAATCCTCAGGGGTGGATCCTTCTTTGGACTGTACGCGGGGGCGGGGCTGAAACAGTGCAGAGCTCACAGGCCTCGCCCTCTTCTCTTCCTTTCAGCTCTGAGGCTGGGCTTTCCTGCTCTGTTGGTAGATGTGATTGTACCAGTTTGCTTAAGCTTGTTGTTTATGCTAGCTTTTTTTTTTTTTTAATTGAGGTGTAGTTGATGCACAATATTATATAAGTCACAAGTGTACAACATAATGACTCAGTTTTTAAAGGTTATACTCCATTTAGAGTTATTATAAAATATTGGCTATATTCCCTGTGTTGTACAATATATCCTTGTACCTTATTTTATGCTAGCTTTTTGATGGGCAGGAGAAGTACACATTCATTGATTTAGATTTTTTAAAATACTTGATGAACTCAAGATGATCATTGGAAGACTCAGTTCAGATCCAGAGACCCTTACGTATAATCCTATTATATGAAAAACTCTGAAAACGGTTTTTGTCTTCAACTTATTTACTGGCATGATGGGGTGGGTGGGTGGGTGTCCTTTGAACAGCAGTAACCACAGGCAAGGAGGTGTGTTCAGGAGCATGTGGGCAGCTTCCTCTTCTCTGATGTCCTGTTTGCCCACGAGTGACCCAGGTGAACCAGGACACGGTCAGAGGGCTTCAACTCTGTGAGTCACTTTTCTGTAACACTGAAGGCTGGAAGGCTATAGAAATACCCTGCAGTTGGCCAGAAAGACCTGTGACCACAGAGATGTAGACAAAGCTGCTCCACCTTCTCTTCTTCCCTCATGCCCTCTCATTACTGGCAAAGATTGGAGACAATCATATCTACCCACTGGGATAGAATGGATTCTCCCCTCCTCCATTCCCAATAAATGGAGTAGATAGATGTTTAAGTAAAGTTAACCGAACTGGAAAAGAGTTTATGATTCACATTCATTTCATGATAAAGAAACAAGAAATACAGAGCAAAGAGAGGAAAACAAAAGGGTAGAAACACTCACAGTTCTTAACCAGGTTGTTGCAACTTACAGCCTCTTCTTGTTGGGTACCCAGAGTTTGAGCTCATCCCCTACCCCCAATTCTCTTGTTCTGAAAGAAAGGATGAAAAAAGCTATGCGGAGATGTATGAGCTCTGATTTTGCCCAATTACATTTGGCAAGCCCAAGACAAAAATTAATGGGACCAGATTATTCTTCTGCACGAGACGTCGTATTGCCCAGCCTAACGATTTTAGCTCTTACCATGCCATAGATCGTCAAACAAATTAATAGCATGCTAATGGTGCCTTTCAGGCTTCTCGTTTATATTAATGAGTTCCACTCCATCCGATAACCAGTGATTTATAGCACTGGAACTTGGAGCCAGGCCATAAAGATTGTCTTTTGTCACTCTTTTTTGGGGTGGGGCAGCCAGCCTAACAAGCTAAATGGTAGGGTTTTGTAATTGAATTCTAAAATGTGAAACGCCTGGTGTGAGAACATTTCATTCTGATCATGGCTCTGGAAATTGAAAGGCCTTCAATGTGTCTCCCACTACCCAAAGCTGAATGCAGTCTGATTTGGGTTTCCGCGACTTGTGAAAC
This sequence comes from Camelus dromedarius, assembly GCF_036321535.1. NCBI lineage: Eukaryota > Metazoa > Chordata > Mammalia > Artiodactyla > Camelidae > Camelus > Camelus dromedarius. Next base: position 23,982,743 of record NC_087447.1, read on the forward strand.
AAGAGTGTGACATGATTCTTAATGTAGAGGTATTCATGCTGAGCTAGCATGGCTGTTAGATGCAGTGGGCTGTATAATAGCTCCTCTAAAAGAAAACAATGTATTTTTAACAGCCATACAAGAAACCCTTTCCTTAACCTTAGCAGTGCTTGCATCCCTTACCTTCATCCCTCCCCCCTCATGAATAAGAGGCAGAGAGCTCCGACTGGGTGCCAGGCTCATTTAATCTATTTTATTCTGGTCTCATTTAATCTTCTCAATGGTTCTAAGATGTAGGTAGTAATACTACTCTCATTTGACAAAGACCAAACTGGCATACAGAGAGGTTAAGTAGCTCATCACGGTTCTTAGAGCTGCTAAGTGGTGGAGCCAGGGTGCCAATCTCGGCCACATTCTGCTGCCCCACCCAGATGGTTCCAATGTAAGAGCAACGCAGAGTGGGGGCCCCAGATGGGCAAACTCAAAATGCCCTTGGCATGGGGACCCAAAATGTACTTGCTGTCAGTTTGAGCCTGGGAAAAAGTGCCCTTTGCAAATGGGAAGGCCCATCCCCCAAAGGCTCAGGCAGGGTTCATTTGCTGGCAGCCGAAAATGCCCCATCAGGAGTGATGGGCGGGCAGGTCCCTGGTAGAGCAAGATCTACAGAGCTGAGCCTCCTCGGGCTTCACAGACAACTGCCTTAGTTGTTTTCCACGAGGGCTATACTGTCACGACTTTGCAAGCACACAGTCTTCCTAAACCAGGGAACCCAATACCCTTGGAGATCTTGGCTTAAACATCATAGGAACATCTTGCTTAAATGATTCTTTTTTCACATCAATTTGGATTCATTTTCTCTGGTCTGTGGCCACCGTGTGTAGCTGTGTCCTAGAAACGATCTGAAGCAATAGTCTGGAAATTTAATTGACATGCCATTTCTGCCTCCCAGTCCAAACCCCTGCCCAATCCATTCTCTTCACCGACTTTGATTTTGATTCTTTTACAATCACCAGCCATTCCAGAAAAACATCTGCTAAAAAGATCCATCCCCTGTAGTGGGAATTAAGTACATATTTTAACTTCAGACAATTTTACTTAACTTTTTCTACGTTGCATGGAGCAGAGGATTAATGCAGACGTCCCTGAGAAGCTCCTATGAAACCTTAAGCTGCATCTTCAATCACTCCAACTGTTCAAGGGCCAGAATTTAAAAGAGAGTGAGGAGGCCTCAAGAATGAAATTAGAACAGGGATCTTTATTAACTTAAACATTTATGCAGGCCCAGTTGTATGTAGGAAACACTAAACTCTTTTGCTTTGGCATACCCAAGCTGAACGCTGGTTTTTAATGGGAAGACCAGAAAGTAAATTGGCTTTTTAAAGTAATTAATTTAAAAGAAGAGGGAAGAAATGAGATTTTCCCCCCAAGTTTTTTTTTTCTTCTGTAAACTTCGTTTGTTTATTGTTTTTATTTTGTGAGGGAGTTAATTAAGTTTATTTATTTACTTATTTTAAGTACCCAGAACCTTGTGCATGCTAAGCATGCATTCTACCACTGAGCTATACCACTCCCCGCCGCCCCCACCATAATCTCCCCCTTGCATTTTAAAGGTAGAAATTAAGACCTGAGTTTTATGCCAAAGTTACACCATGAGTGATTGAGTCTGGTTGGTAATGTTGCAGCAAAGTGTGGGCATGTATTTTGTGATGTGTGTTGGAGTGGTGGGTAACCGAGAGTCCTGGGTTCTGGTTCCATTTCTTACACACCATGTATGATCTTGGTTAAGTCACTGAGCCTCTCTGAGTCTGAGTGAGATGATAAAAATAGGACAAATTTTCTGTTTACACTCAGCTTGAAAATTCTCTAGTGTGGTTATACTTTCATATTCAGATATTCTACCCTGCAGCACATTAGAAAATGTTAACCAGAACTTGGCTGGCATTCTTTACGTTAACTACTTAAAATGTAAGTAGTTGAAAAGACTGGAGAAAGTAAGCATAAGACACAAAGGCCTCCGAGAGGCAGGGACCTTTAAGGAAAAGCAGATTCATTCTGAAATTCAGAGTATCTCCTGTGTGCCAGGTATGAGGCTCGCAAGGAGGGATATTAAGTGAATTACACATTCATTTTGTGTATGAATATACACAAATGGCCAAAGCTAAATCTGTCTTCTTTAAAGTGAAATACTTTTAAAAGGTGGAGGGGATCTTTTTGTTTTGTTTGTTTGTTTGTTTTTTGTCATGGTAAGCCATAAACATATAGCTAAATTATATAAATGAATAAAAGCCTAACTTACTGGCAGTCTTCTTCAAACTCATTATGGATGGTGGTAAATTTTTCTGCATCTTTGAGCAAGTCATCCAGAAATCTATGCTTTTTTTTTTTTTTTTAACCATTTCTTCACCATCTTGCTGTAATTGAAATCTGCCTGGATCTGGAGGACATTACTGTCCCTGCAGCCTTCTCAAGCAGTGGCTGTTTATTTCTCCCACATCCTGTGCACACAGGGCCTGGATACAGGTCAGGACTCTCCCTTGCTCCTTATTGTCATTTCCAGAACATTTACCCCTGTTTTCTCCTGAAAAAGAAAAAAAAAACCCAGTTTCTTTGAAGCATACAGCATTTCAGATCATGCCGCCTGCTATCCCTGCTTATTCCAGTCCTCTGCATGTCCCCAGATCCCTACCCCCACCCCTTTCCTAGGCGATTTTGGCCCCGGCTTCCACAGTGATTCCTGCCTCATTCTGTGCAGCATCAGCATCCACAGAGAACACTGGTCTTTGGTGCCTTTACCTCCTCATTTCTGATGGTCTTGTCCTTTATCTGACTTCAGCTACCTGCTCCCAGGGTCATATCCTGAGCCCTGTTATGACCAATGACCGCATCATCTCTGAAATCACCTTTTTAAACTTCCTTCTCTCTGACCACCACCAACTAACACTCAAGTGGTTCCTCCATTCCAGACAGCCCTCCAACCCATTGACCGGGAACACTCTCCATCCTTCTCTTCCTTCCCTTCCTGCCCACCTCAGGCTTCATGGCCCATCACGGTAATCACTGCCCTGCTTTGCACTTTGTCTTACTCTCTCTGGAAATTCTAACCTTGGTTAAACCCAGCTCTGCCCTCTCCATGCTGGCATCCAAGCGGCTCAACGTGGCAGAGAAGAACAAGCACATGACCATGCTGCTGGGAATCGCGTTGCACGTATAGCCGCATACCTCTCACCTGAGCCTTCTGCCGTGCTTGGCAAGCCCAATGCATTCCATAGTCAGTTCACTCTCATTTTCCCACACCTCCTCTTCTCTCTGAACCTTAAACACCTTCACATTTAACTGCTGACGTTGTCTTATACAGCACTGACAAGACAGATGCGATCAGAAGGGAATCTCCATACATTTCCTTTGCCAAATTGAATATTCTTTCTGCATCTGAATCCACATACCTGCCACCCTCCAGTGGCTGACCAGTCTCTCCCCTGTCTGTGGTCAGCCCACCACTTCGACCTCCACATCCCACCACCTCTCAGCTCCCTCAAGGCCCTGCTCCCTTAGTTCTCCCATCTCTGCTGGATCATTCTCTGCTGGATCATTCTCATTAGCAGACAAATGCACCATCTTACATAAGCACCATCTTAATTTCTTTTTTTTCTTTCACAGACGCCGTGCTCACTGTCCCCTCCCATTCCTGTGTCCCAGTTTACAGTGAAACCTCCAGAAAGCGTTGTCTATAGTCAGTGTGAGCGTTTTCTCACTTCTCGTTCTCTCTGTAGGACCATCAGCAATTGAGATTTCACCTGCACCCCTCTGTGGAAGTTGCCCTTGTTAGGGTATCAGCAGCTTCCGTCTTGTCAGATATTCATCTCTTCCCCAGGTCCTCATCATACTGGCCCTCTCAGAAACATCATTCTTGTCTTTTGACTTTTATTTTGAGGCAACTTCACATGTAGGTGCAAGAACAGAACACAAAATCTCCCTGTGTCCTACATCCAGGTCCCAGCTATTAATTAACATTTTACCATGTCTGCCGTACCCCCCCTCCATCCGTCTCTCACGGTGTGTGCGCGTGCACGCACAGATTTCTCTCCCCACCTTCTGAGGGTGTCTCAGCAGCATTTGACACAGCTGGTCACTCATTCCCTCTTGGAACAGTTCCTTCACTTGGTGTCTGTGGCCCCACACTGTTGCCTCACAGTCCCCTTTTGTGAGTTCTTCCTCCTCCTCCTCCTGAGGGCTGAGCTCCCTGGCACCCAGCCCTGAGAGCTCTTCATCCCTGCTAGGTCCCTGGCCATCTCATTTGGCTCTAAGGTCTCACTTTATGCCTCTAGCCCAGACTGCCTCCCTCAGACCCAGCCTCTTCTCTGCCTCCTTACGTCTCCATCACACATCACAGGCCCAGAATGGGGTCCTGCCTTCACCTGCCCAAACACTGCTTCTTGCCCAGTGTCTCCCCATATCAGCAAATGGCACATTCTGGTCACTCTGCCAAAAACCCAGCAGTTCCCCTCCATTCTTCTTTCTCACATCGCACACCCCGTCCGTTAGCCATCCTGTTGGCTCTGCCTTCAAAGAGTCCTCTCTTTCCAGCACTCTTTCTCTAATCTGAGCGACATCTTCTCTCTCCCCCTCTCTATCCTCCTCACCCGTCTCCCTGCCCTCACTCTTGCTCCCTGAAAACCAGAGCGTACCATGCCCCTCCCCTGGCCAAAGGCCTCTCGTCACACTTAGAATAAGAGCCAAAATGAGCTACATGCCCTTTGTGAGCTGGCTCTGGCCTCTCTGGGTGACCCCTTTGTTACCACCCCTCAGGGCTTTGTACCTGCTGTTACCTTCACCCAGGTGGCCCTGTCCCAGGCTCCCTCGCTTGGTGCAGCTTTCAGCTTCACTGTCACCTCCTCCAAGAGGCCTTCCCTGACCTCCCTTTGAGAGAGCTCCACCCTCCATCCGTTTCTGTTCTTTCTTTGCTTAGTGTTTCTTCACATACACAACTGCTGTCTGCCATATATATTTGCTTATTGTCTATCAGACCCTTGAGGCAGGACTTCTGTTTAATACTAAATGCTCTGGCAGATAGGAGAATTCCATAAAGTATTCTAAATTCCAGTGGGACAAAGGCAAAAAGGCCACCTGGTTTCTGGGAAGAGTAGACTTTCTCCGTGGCCTTGGCCAGGCTGCCATCTTCACAAACTATGACTAAAAAAATCCTCAAGGAAACTGGCTGGTTTCAGGTCGAGGCCAACATTTTACCAATTTGCAAAGTAGGAAAGATCATCTTTGTGCCACAAGGCATGTAGCTCCTTGCAGCTGTTTTAAAAGTTTCCAAGTACGTCTTTGCTAAATTGTTCCCAGTCCTCTCTTAGAACACTGTTGCTTTCCCTTCCTTCATTACTGGGGAGGGAGCGGGGTTATTGGATGAACAGAAGGAATGCAGCCTTGGTGCTGATCCAGTGGACTTTAGACCAGGTTGCACGCAGAATGAAATATCTGTTTGATTTAAGGTCTACTTAGACGTGCCTCCCACCTTCCCCAGTTCATTAGCTCTAGAAAATAAATGGGCTGGGTTTGGGACTCAGCAAATTAATATTTATGGCCTCTGTTTTAGAGGTGTCAGTCAGTTGAGCTCAGATTCCTAGTGCATTCATTTAAATTTACCTTTGTATTATTTGTGTAAGCCACTCAAAACCTTAAAAAAAAAAAAAACTCTGACTGGTTACAAGTAGGGATGGTTCTTTGCAGATGGTTTTGCCCAACTAAAAGCCCATTGGCGTTAAGTAATAATATTAAAAACAATTTTTAAAAGAAATGTAATCAAGGTCAACTAAAGGAGCAGTTTTCAGTGCTGTGTCCCGCCCCCAGAGAGTGTAGAGCCATCTCTGTCCCAGCCTGTGATCTGCAGAGTAGAACTGCCAGTTTTACAGCCCACGTGTTCAGCCAACAAAGGGGTCTCCGGCTCTTGCTCCTCCAGGCTGGGAGTGTGTTTTCAGACCCCGCACCCCCGCGTGAGAGGCTGGCCGGGAAGCAGAAGCTGGTCCACTTGGGATGAAGACATCAAAGCGGATTCTGATCCAATTAGAAAAAGATACTATTGTCCTCTGAATTCCCAAAGTTAGCAGGCTGTTAGAAACACTTAGCCAGTTTCCTTGGGGATCGCTGTGGCACTGACTTAGATCTGGAGCTCATTGATATGCACACATCTCGACAGACCCCAGTCTCTCATAAGTGCAGGGAGCCTGGGAAACCCGGGCACCACTTGCTTCCTTCCCACTCTGCAGATGAAGATTTTCAGGGTTTGAACAGTGGCTGTAAAATGCTGTTTTTCCTCGCTTGGTCTTAAGCGAGTGTTAGTCTCTTGCGTCTTAGAAAGAAGAATATGAACACTTTATTGGGGAAAAAATTTTATAACTGTTTCCATTTATAGCACTTCAGAGAATGAACACGGGAAATAGTTTAAGCTGGTAATTTTAGCCATTAGTCCTAACTGTGGAATTCCCGGAGACACTTATCCATCTGTGTTCGAGTCACAATTATTCTGTCCTCTTTGGCACACACTTTCCTTTTGTTCTACTTTTTTCCCCTCTGAAGCTTTTCTGAAGGCCACCTGTCCTTGATGATGTATAGATGATTTTCATATCTACCATATGTGGCTAATGAGCTGCTTAAAATATCTTTCTTTGACTACTGCCTCCTATTACAGAGAAGATCACTTTTAAAGTTTAGAAACTATTTTCTTGGGGTTACTTGGATTGGCATGGACTGCTGAGGTCAGGGAGGAATTGGATATAATAATCTTGACAAGAGAAAACTGAGCCTTGTCTGCTCCCAGTGTACAGTGTGACTTCTAACTCCAGCTACCAACATGAAAATGCAGAATACTGATCTCGGATGGGACTGGGCGAGGGAGGATAGCTACTTCCTCCCAAATCCAATCCCACTCTGCAAAGACACATGCCTTAGTCCAGTTGTTTCTATGCTTTAATCCTTTAATGATTTCAAAACCATTTCATCTTAGAAGTTTGAGATTTGCAAATGTTAACCACTGTGTATAAAAATAGATAAACACATTTCTTCTGTATAGCACAGGGAACTATATTCAGTATCTTGTAATAATCCTTAAAAGGATTATGAAAATGAATATATATATATATGCATGACTGGGACACTATACTGTACACCAGAAATTGACAGATTATAACTGACTATACTTCAATTTAAAGAAAAGAAAACCAAAACAAAATCATTTCTTGATTTTGTCTGTATCTAAATACAGTTTGACTATATCATTCTCAATATTTCTCTTGAAATCAATTTTTAAAAATTTAGCCTTGTTCTGAGCAATACTATCCATAATACTGAGTTTTTGGTGGGCTTCTTGTTTTTTCCTAACACATTATACACGTTACTATTAAAATTTTTTTAATGTTAATCCAGCTGCCACTAAATTTCCCAGCGCTGCACTTAAGAGAATTATTTCTTTAGTATAAGTGCCATTTGTTTGAAATAACAATTTAAACATTACTTTGGAGGAGTCAGAGGGCCTGAATTTAGAGTATACATAGATGAGAAGCCTCATTCCGATTTCAGAAATGCAAAAACAAGGGGCCATGCATAAGCACACTGTGGTTCTATACAAAAGTTGGGAATTTGCAAGACTGTCTCTGAAGGTAAAGAAAAGAACGTTTTAAAAGCATGGTTCAAGGTAGAACCAAAATAAAGATTAGAATGGAATCTTTAGGGTTCCCACACCATTTAAGATGTTTAGTTGTTTTTTTTTTTTAAAAAGAGGGGGAGGTTAAAAAAAAATCTAAAAAATAAAATAAAATAATTTTTTTTCAAAAAAGCGTGGGAGGGCTAAGAAATTGCTTCATTCAGTCCAACAACCTGCTACGTGTCCCGGCTACTGAAGTGTACGCACACTTGGGCGCATGTATTTGGATCTCTCTTGCACTCACTGTCTTTCAAGTAAGCATAACTCGATGGCCAGCCCTCTGGCCCAGATATCTCAGATGGAGTCCCCTTTGCCAGCTCGCCTGAACAGAGCAGTACCTCACCCAGGTAATCCTCATTATGCTACAATCCCATGTCATATCTTTAGAACCCTGCAAAACATGACATTCTTTTTTTTTTTTACTTATTTTTGTCTGATAATACTCAATCATTGTAACAAATTAAAAGAACCCAAGGAGTACAAATGGATTCCATGATCCTACCCTCAGAGATACATCCAGACTTTAGCAGTATTACCTTTCTATCTTCTACAATTTTTTTTCATTTTTTAATATATTTTAGTGTGCAACTAAATAACCATTTTAGTGTGCAACTCAGTAGGCTTAAATATATTCACAGTGGTATAAAACAAATCTCCAAGGTTTTTCCTTTTGCAAATCTGAAACCCTGCACTCATTAAATAACTCCCCTTTCCCGCTCCTCCCAGCCCCTGGTGACCACTCTACTTCCTGTTTCGATGAATTTTACTGCTTTAGATCCTTCATATAAGTAGAATCATACAATGTTTGTCTTTTTGTGACTGGTTTATTTCACTTTGTGTAATGTCCATAAGGTTCATCCATGTTGGAGCATGTAACAGGATCGCCTTCATTTTTGAGGCTGAATAATATTCAACTGTATGTATATACCACATTTTATTTATCCGTCATCCACTGATGGACATTTGGGTTGCGTCAATCTCTTTATTACGAATAATGCTGCTGTGAACTCGGATATGCAAATGATCTCTTCTAGACTCTACTTTCAATTCTTTTGGGTACATACCCAGAAGTGGGATTGCTAGATGATATGGTAGTTCTGTTTTTATTATTTTGAGGCATCTCCATGCTGTTTTTCACAGTGGTTGTACCATTTTACCATCACACCAACGGTGTGCGGGGGTTTCAGTTTCCCCACATCCTCTCCAGCATTCGTCATTTCCTGATTTTCAGATAGTACCCATCCTGACAGGTGTGGGGCAGTACGTCATCGTGTATCCGTCCTGTCTTTATATGGTCTATGAAGACGCACCTTTAAAACATATGTGCGATCGTAGTATATGTGCTTTCTTTATAGAAAATGGCTTCTCTCTCTTGCTGTGTTTTTGTAAAAAGCTATTAATGTGCATAAATATTTTAACTCTTAGTGTCAAGGGAAGAAAACAAGCCAAAGCAGACTAGGTAGGGTTTTGTTTTGTTTTGTTAGACTAGGTATTTTTTAACAACTGTGACAATAAATCCATTTGGAATTATCTTTTAATTCTGTTTTGTGTATGAAAATAATTTATAATAAAATAAATAAAAGTTTATAATAAAAACTTTCAAGGAGGGGAGGGTATATAGCTCAGTGGTAGAGTGCAAGCTTAGCATGCATGAGGTCCTGGGTTCAATCCCCAGTACCTCCATTAAACATAAATAAATAAATCGAATTACTTCTCCCCCCAAAACAAACAAAAAAAATTTTTTAAAGAAACATTAAAAAAACTTTCAATACCCCAATGTTTTTCTTAATTCACACTTTTTCTGACTTTAGGATAACAAAAATGGAATGAGCTAACTTTCATGTGCTCGTTTGCTTACTCTTAGGGAGGTGTTAGCTTAGAGAGGTGTGAGCAGATGTGGAAATTGGTGTTCTGAGGAAGTCCAGGGTGAGGGCTTTGGGGCATGTAAAAATCCAAGGCAGTGGGAGAAGCATTTGGGGGCCTGCATCAAATTTCCATTGTAGGGTCAATACAGCTGGATTTCCTGCCATTTCAGAGTTCCATTCAAATGTCTTCAGTGGCTAGGCCATTCATCTTTGTTAATTTGTTTTAATGAAGATGTTGGAAGCAAGGCAGTTGGGAACAGTGAGGACTGTAGTCAGCTGCAGGCCTTACCTGAGACTCTTCAAATTTAACCTTTAGCAAAAGCAAAGCTATGTGGGCCAAACAACACACATCTAGTTTGAACTGGGCTCACGGGTGCAATTTGACATTTGCTGTGGCCCTCTGGTTCTTTACGGGATATTCTTTGCCTTGGGGGTTGGTTCACCATCTCTCAGGTTTTGGTTACCTGCCCCTAGAACTCCTTTGTTCAGGCCCTAGGCTGTCGTGCTCCTGGCTCATGCCCAGGGCCCGATCTGGCTCCTGCCAGGAAGGACCATCTCATGAGTTGACTTTAATAAGCCATTTGGATGGGCAGGAAGACTTGAGGTCAGGGTAGCTTCAAGTTATGGCCTGAGCAGTGTTGGTTTGTGGGGTCCCAAGAATGCCGTGAGTGTCCTGGTGGTCCTGGAGTCAGGCCTGGGTGGATTTCAACTCTTCTGCTTACCAGTCGTGTGGCTCTGGGAGGCACATTGCTTTGCCTATCTAGACTTCATGTTCTGCCCCTGAGAGTGGGATAATGATGACAGTGACAAAGGGGTTGTCATGAGATTGAATAAGACAGTGCAGGGAGTGCCCACCACATGGTCAGCCCTACATTAGTTAGCATTAACCATGGCTGTTGGGACTTAGAAGCCTTGTGGATGTGCCATGGTGAACACCTAAAATTAAATGCAGAGTGTTGCACTGATGTGCACTTTGTTTTCCCTGGTGAAAGAGTCATCACCTTTCATCAGATTCTAAACATCAACCGTGATAACGTAGCGACCCCACGTTCAGGGATGCCGAGGAAGTCGTCCCAGGACTCAGATGTTGGAGAACTGACGCGCAGGCCCTCCTGGACCTGGAAGCACAGAGTTGTGTTTGGTTGGCTCTTCCCAGCCCCGACAGAACTTGACGGCTCATAGATTTATGCCATTGACCCACTTTCTCCAAGGGCAGAGCCAGTTTTCCAGGCAATGCCGACATCAGAATTGGAAAAGCAGATTCTCAGTCTGCCGTTGTGACCTCCATGAAAATGGCCATGCTGCTGGGTTTCCATTTGAAGGCAGGGATGGAGGCATGTGATGAATAACCCCAGAGGGACTGTGAAGGTCACTGCTGATGTTATGACCAGATGCCAGAGTGTCCAGAGGAGGAAACTGTGCTTGGTGTCAGGGCTATAAAGTGGGGCGTTGCCCAGTATATTCTGCTGTGACCCTCCCTCCACTTTCCTCATGCACCCGGGAAGGGATTTCTGCAGCAGCGCGGACCCCCAGCTTCTAGGGCAATGGCCTTGGACACATGGCTGAGGGTCATCCTTCATTGTCATCTCCTGTAGACCTGTGAGTCCCTAACCGTCCTCTTTCACCTCCCCCTCTCCCCAGGCAGTAGACGAAACACAGAAGACTGATGAGGCAGTGAGAAAGTAACGCATCTAGTGCTCTGTCCTTCCGTTCAATTCTTTCAGACCTGATTCAGAGTGCTCACAAAACTTGGAAGGGGTGCACAGCTTCAGGAGGCCTGGCTGTTACTGGAAATCTCTGATGATTCTTGCACTTAGGATAGCCCCAAAGAGTGTCCTCATCCCTGGTTCATTTGCTTTGTTGATGCCGTGGGTGTTTTTAGATGATTGAATAGAAATTGGTGGAGAAAAAGTCAGATGGGAAAGGATGGATAGTGGGACAGACGGATGGATAGATATGTGATAAATAAGAATAGCAAAATGGACGCAGTAGACTCTGGGTGGTGGCCATGCAGGTGCTCACTGTGAAATGCTTTCAATTTTGCTATATGTTTGAAGATTTTAATAATCAAATATAGGAAATGAGATGCGATATTTGGGCATAAAACGTTTGGAAAATGACAAAAGAGGAAATTAATCGATTCGGAATTTCTCCTCTCCCCCACCCCCACCCCACAGTCGTTTCCCCATTTTGTTCAAGCTCTGTCTTTTTCATGGCCTATTCAGTCTGTCGGGGGCACTTGGGAGCATGGTCTAGGTGATGTAGATACAATAGTGAGCAGGATGGTCCTCTGACTGCGGAACACACACCCTTTCATTCTTTTGTGGGGAGGAAAGACAAGTGAGAGTGAAAAGTTTTATAAAAAGAAAAATTAAAAAAACATGGAAACACAGAGTGAGGCGGGGGCTGAGCTACTGTGTATTGAGGTCTCAGGAAAGGCCTCTCCAAGGAGGAGGCATCTGAGCTGAGACCTGGTGAGCAGAAGGCCGGGCAGGGATGAAGGGTGGAACAGTACAGGTGGGGAGCAGCTGCTGCAGAGGCTTGGCAAGGACACCTGCTTGGTGGACTGGAGGAAATGGAAGAAGGCTGGTGCAGGAGAGAAGAAGGGAGTGTCTGAGAGACAGGTCGGGGAGGTAGCCAGAGGCTTACAAGGTAGGCCTAGAATGTTCCTCTAATTGCAGGAGGCAGAGAAAGCTGGGGATGGGGGCATCCGGCAGGGCAGCTCTCTGGGACCACTTGCATTGCATATGATGAATGGGGGTCCTCAAAGTCAAGTAATGCATGTCGAAGCCCTAGCTTGGGTAGAGAGAATACATGTGTTGTGTAAAAAGCTATCTTCGAAAATTGGAAGAGTTTTGAAGAAGTGAACCTATTTAGTGACTAGGATCAGTTGATCATTCATAACTGCAGAATTTTCCCACCTGCATCGCAGGAGTTCAGTTCTGTTGGTGCATGTAATTCTGTATTTATCGTAGTTGGTAAAAATGGCCTTTGGGGATGTTGATACAGTTCTGTTATATACATTTGGATAACCACTGCCACAATCAAGATACAGAACAGTGCCATCACTCCCCAAAGCTCCCTGCTGCTATGCTTAATAGTCACAGCATCCCCTCCCCGTCCGCTGACAACCACTGATCTGTTCTCCATCAGTATAGTTCTGTCTTTTGAGAATATACACGTGGAATCCTGCAGTACGTAACTTTTTGAGACCGGCTTCTTTCTTGCAGCATAATGCCCATGAATATGTTCTTAAGCTTCCAAGGGGACATGTTGAGAATACTGGTCAAATGGCTTTTGTTTTTCTGGGAGTGAGGGAAAGGGGAAGAAGCAGCATGCAAATGGTGATGGATGGTAAGAACCAAAAACAGGAGTGGGGGACCTGGAGGTGAGCACTGGAAAGGATGGTTGGGGTACAAGCACGGTATGTAGCAGTAGAGTGTATCCGGTTGTCTTCTATTAAAGTGTAGTGTAAATCTCCTTTGATTTTTCCCAAGAAACCTTCAGTCCTGGAGGGTGGGTTATGATGTTGAATTTATTGGAGGATGTGCCAAAGGCTGACTCCTGCAGGGTAGATGTGAGCCAAGAACAGAGGCTGCCCATCAGTTCTAGTCCATCCAAAATACAAGCTGCAGGGGGGCAACTTTTGGCTTAAACAGGACACAGTGGAGTAAAAGGATAAGAGAGTGGTTGCTTCACTGCGTCCTGGGTCCATGACCTGAAAAGCAGTGAGAGGCCGGCTGGCCAGAGGCTGGGAGAGGGGCCAGTGAGTTCTGCCCAGTTCTTGACAAAGCTGGAATCCCTGGGTAAATCTAGCAGTCTATGCACATATATGATGGGCTGAGGGTCACAGGACCAAAGGGTGGGGAGGGGCGGGGGCGATGAGCTTCTGTCTTCCCAGCTACCCCACTCAAGCCTCCACCCGCCTCTGGCCTCCCTGAGATCACGTGTGGAGAATGACTTTGTAAACGACAAACCTATTGTCTTTTTATTGTTACCATGCACTCGTGCACCTTCATGGTCAAGAGGCGTGCAAGACAGTTAAAAGATGGGAGTGGAAAAAGAGCCAGTCTGTTTTTCCAGGAGCAGGGGTGCGTTGCTGTGCTCCTCTGGTTTCGGCCAGAGCAAAGCACACACCAGGGCCTGCTGCATAATGGCAGGTACCCAGAGACCCCGCTGGTGATCGATAGCGCCCGCCTCGCTCCGGGGCTCGCATAATGAGCTGTGCAGCCCCGCCAGAGTCACCGGCCAGCCTCGCAGAAACCTCCCCTCCCCCACCATCCACTTCTACAGCAAATGTCCCCTCCCCGCCGGCCACCGTGGTCGGGTTTCCCTTTGATTGGCAGAGGCCCTGTTATTTCCGCCTGGGCTGCCTGACAGCCTCTCCGCCTGGTCTAATTACGCGGGGTCTATTCTTGGGTCCCGGCGACCCCAGGAAGGCTTTATCAGATTGTCCAACTGACCGTGACCAGATCTCCAGCACCTGCCTCCCTTGCCGACTGAGGATGGAAGGTGTTTATACACAGCCAAGCTAGGGGCTGATTGACTGGCCAGGGTCCTGGGATGAGGCCCGCCCGTCTGAGTGTCAATGATGAAAAATGGAGTCGGCCTCACCACCCAGCCTCATTAACGCCCCTCGGGGTCCAGACGGGATCAAGTGGGGGTGTGTGCGAGCAGGCGCCTGCTGCCATTGTGCAGGGCCCTGGGGGACAGGTTTCCAGCTGCAGTGGTGTTACTTGGAGCCATCTCTTACCATTTTTGTTGTCCTCTGCTTTCTCCACCTTTCCTGTTCCAGTGACTTATTCCCTGCTTCCTGTTCATCCTTCTCTAATCCATCCGAACTGCGGCCTCTCACATTTGCCTTCCACCCTCACACCTCTCTTCCAGTGTCAGTTTTTAGAACAGCCAGTCGGAATTCCTGTTCGGGGGTTGATTTATTGGGGTCTTGAGTGTTCTGTTTCTGAAGAGAATCCTTGGTGTTGCCTATTTTTCAGGCACCCAAGGGTGTTTCTGCTTATACATAGAGTTCCTGGGAGGCAGCCCAGGCATTGGGGCTGCTCCCTCTGGTAACTGAGGTGCACAGCTCATTTTGATAGGAACGTTAAATCAGCAAGGTCCTTTAGGGTTCCATTTGGATCGTTTGCTTGATTGATAATTTGATTGATAATCACTAGTAGCCTGAGAAGTAAGAGTTTTCCAAAAACCAAGCCATTTCTGCCCTCTTGGATGATAGGGTTTGGCCCATTGTCTCATTTAACCTCAGCACCCCTGGGCCGAGCCAAGTTCTCCTGTCTGAGGATCACGGGGACAGCTTTACTGCTCCAAGTGTGGTCTCTGGACCAGCTGCCCATCACCTGGGAGCTTATTAGAAATGCAGAATCTTGGGCCCCACCCCAGACCTCCTGACTCAAACTCTGTGTTATGATAAGATCCTGGGGGTTGTGTATACAGTGTGGTTTGAAAATCTGTACCAGGACATGAATCTGAGAGGGGAGCCTTTTTTTTTTTTTTGATTTGCCAAGAAGTAAAAGAACTCAGCAACTTCCATCAAACCAGTTGAAGCATGTTTTCCAAGATTGAGGAATCAAATGTGGGTCTTAGGCCCCTGGGACTAAGTTTCTTGGCAGCGGCTTCTCATTCTCGAGGAAATGTTTTGGTGTTGAAAGACCACGTGGAAAATAGTACCTGCTATTGGATGGTATCTTCTAAGTTGGCTGGTATTTAATGACAGTTTTCCATCTTCAGCCATGCCCTAAATTACTACTACTTGTCTTAGGTTAAACTTGAAACTTGGATTTATGGGATGGTATATATTTTTTTCTCTGTGTTTTCACACTTGCTAAATGGACATATGCTGCTTTCTTCTTAAGTCAAAAGAAAACTTTTTAAAATTTATTGTACAGTTAATATGTTAAATGTAGACACAGGTTTAAAATATGGATCATCCAAAAAGGAGCAGACCAAAATCCATAATCTCACTGTTTGGAGATCGTGGTAGATGTATTGTGTCTTCAAGATGTTGACACACATAGATTTTTTGTTACAAAATGTGATCGTACTTTGGACATTGTTTTATAACCTGCTTTTTAATTCAATATTTTATCAATATCTTTCCCAGTCGATAAATAGAGCTCTTCTACATATTCATTTTTAATGCCTTACAAAGCATTTCATTCTATGGGATGTTCTGTGTAATGGATTTATGTAATACATCACTTATTTCTGGGCATTTTGGTTTATAGGCTTTCTGCTGTATCAACATTGCCATGAACTTCATCTGTGGCAAAAGATTTGCACATGGTCTTGATTTATTTAGAATAACTTTTTGAATACATATATAATGGAAAAAATATGAAAAAGAGTATATAGGTGTATCTCTGAATCACTATGCTATATGCCAGAAACTAACGCAACATTGTAAATCAACTACACTTCAATTTAAAAAAAATGACAACTTTCCAAGAACGAGAAGGTTGACTGTGAGTGTTGATTCTATCCTGGGATGTAGCTTTGTGCCTGTTGATAACACCATTAGGTGAATAAACTGTCAATGTGCTGCCACGAGGTGGTTCATTCTGGCAAATGGCTCTTAGGAATCATGTGGTTTTTCTGACGAAAACAAATGATTTAGATCCTCCAGCTCAGAGACCAGCCTAGCAGGCAGCTGCAGAAGTCTGTGCTGGAATTTCAAAGCCTGCCTGGCAAAGCACTGGTGATAGTTACAGGACTGTCTCAACAAAGGGCCCAGGGGAGGTGCAGAGGCTCTTGTAAGTGAGTGGGAAGCATGACGCTGTCTGGATGTATCAGGCCACACCCTGGACTTCGTCAGGAACCAGAAGAGATCCAGGGCCTGGGTGTGGGCAGCTCTGCTAAAAGGGGAACTGGAGGTGGTTTCTGGCACAGCTGGGAGCCGGGGGAGTGGCCTCAACACCAAGGGCAGATAAGGTTTTGAGAGGCAGCCAGGGTAGAACCATCCTAGAGAGCAGGTGACGGAGAACTCCTGCTAGGCGGACACGGAAGGGACGTCTGGTCCTGGCTGCGCACTCCTGGTCTGGGGAAGTCCGCTGGGTGTCACGCTGTTCCTGAGACTGTAGTTGTGGGTGAAGGTTCTCGTTCCTGGAGTGCCTAGAGCTTAGCGGTTTGTCACAATATGTTCCCCCATGGAAGGCAGCTGTGGCCCCTTAAATGCGACCGCCTCCTCCTGGCTGGGAACAACCTCCCAATGTTGCGTTATCTGTGTCACACCAGGGCCTTTCCCATTTTCTTCATTACCCTGTAGTTGGTTGCATGCAGGTCTCAGGAAAAGCAGTGTGGTGTGGGGAGAGCACTCAGGGATTAGGAGTCCGCCCAGCTCTCCACTTAGTTTTCTGCCTCCTCCAATTACAGGGTGACCCTTGGGTAGGTTACTTAGCTTCTCTGAGCCTGAGGGTCCTCATTTGTAAAATGGGGTGGTTGCAAGGATTAGAAATAATGACATAGAAAGTACCCCCTTAGTAGCTGGCTGGATAGTAAGTGCTTAAACTGTCCATTTTTACTGAGGACTTAGTGTGGTCTAGTCTATAAGGGTTGATGGATCCTTGTCTGTGGGCAGATCCCACTAGACATGCCTGTTAGGTTAACAGCAGGGCCCCTCAGGTCAAAAGGCTTAGGGCAGCTCTGCCATCTCTCAGACCCAGGCTGGGAAAACAGTCACTGCAACAGATTATTGAGCTGTGCCTTTCTGACGAGGCAATGCGAAAGAAAATGGGGCCCCTGGGCAGCTGTGGGGACCAGGAAGGTGCTGGGTCGCTGAAGGCGTGAGGAGGGGGTTTGAACCGGCACAGGGAGGACCTGTGAGGTTCTCCTCTCCGATCTGTATGTTGGAGCCAGAGCAGCCCAGCAGGCGGGGAGCAGAGTCACCGTCCAGGAACTCGGCCTGGCCTCACCATCCTAGCTCCAGGCTCACCCCTGGCCTTCCTTTGCCAGGCTGTGCAGTACAGTGGTCAAGCCTGCACGTCCCTGGGTCCCATCCCAGCTCCATCCTTTCTGTTTGCGTGACCTTGGGCAGGTTCTTAACCATTTTGTGACTCAGTGTTTTCATCTGTACTATGGGGATAGTAGTACCTACCACATAGGGTCTTCATGAGGATCAAACAAGTTTATTTGTAAAAGCACATAGAATAGTGACTGCATATAGAAGGCATTTTCTTTATAAGTGCTTGCTGATGCCTTCTGCCTCAGGCCTTTCAACTTAACCTCTTGTTTCTTTTGGAGAGCAGAATCCCATCTGATCCATTTAACCCCCACAAAGTAAGGATTCCTAAATATTTGTTGGATGGACTCGGGGGAGACTCAGGCTGTGATACCAGATAGACCTGTGTTCACATCCTGACTTTGGCCTGTCTGTGGACCTGGGACTTCACTGGCCTCATGGCCTCTTTTGTGAAATGGAGTAAAGTAGACCCCTCCTAGGGTTGTAGCGAAGGTTACAGAACACGTGCAAAGCACGCGGCAGCAGTGAGCTTTCAGGAAGTGGTGGTGTGGATGCTGTGAGTGGAACGGTGCCTTATAACGCCCATTCTACTGCATTAAGTAGGTGGTTCATGCATGCTTTTTAGGTTTCATTTTGAAGTAAGAGGGGGATTTCTGGTTTCACTTTAGTTTTCCCTGGTGACTGTCAGAGCACAGGAAGGAAAACAGGACCCCTGGGCACAAGGCCTCCTCCCCCACCACACAGCCACATCCACAGAGTTGCATTTCTATATGCACTTTCACATACAAGCCAGTATCAGACAGTGGACCCCAGCAGGTTAATTGTGGCCTTTGGAGTCCGTAGTGGCAGGGACCATCGGGCATCTTTACAGCCTCTTTGTGATGGTAGCCTGACTTGGAACACGTCTCCCATTTCCAAGTTGGTGCTGAGTCTCCCTGCCTGGGAATGCCAGCACGTGACTTGTATGTCCAGTGAGTTAGTTCTCATGAAGTTGCCTGTGCCACATCCACTCCCCCCAAGGTGCTGGACATCTGGGGGACCTGGCGGGCAGCATGCTGTGTTACTGACAAGCCCAGATCCTATAGGGTGCTGTGGGAAGTCAGAGAGAGGACATGATTTGGGCCATTGTGTGTCCACAGAGGCTGGTGACACTCATTGCATTCACTCCCTCAATGCATCAAAACGGAAGCCAGCACATTGGGCAGCTTTAGTTTTCTTATCTGTGAGTTTGGGGTGAAGATTATTAAGTAGAGGGCTTACTCAAGTATCAAATAATCCCCAAAGTAATTCTCAGAATGTTGGTCATGTGAAATGCACCCCAGGAGAAGTTTCCATGGCCAAATATGTTTGGAAAATGAATTACACTAGCTTTTCTTCTTGGCATTTTATAGCCACACACATTTGCATATTCAAGGCTCTGAGAAGCCCTGCAGTAAAGAAACACTTAATATTGTTTAACCCACTAGTGCCCAAATCAAATTCACCATGAACACAAATACTTTTTTTTTCATATAACCTCTATTAACATCCCCAGGGGCTAGGTAAAAACACTGAAGATACCTGATTATCCTAACAGAGTTTATAACAAGTGATATGTGAATATTAAGAAAGGAGAATCTGTTGTTTTCGAATGAGACATTCAGAAAATGATAGAATTAAAAGTATTTGGCAAAAAAGTACTTGTTTTTTTGGTTCTGGTAGCAAATCACTTTTAGATTTGATCAGAAAATACTCAATGTCTCACCAACCCACTGCCCTCTTGAAATACCAGAGTCATTACATGATAGAAGATGCCTCCAACTGGGGATAAGACTTGAATAATAGAGGTAAAATTTGACATTTCAAAGATGCTCTTTATGGATTAACCAGGGTTGTTTCATTTGACCCTTTAAACACACATTCTCAGCCAAGTGGGGATCTCCTGAACCTGCCTGTGGCCCAGCTGTTCCAGCTAGATCAAGCAGTATTAGATTGGAGCAATATGAAAGCTCTAAGGTCATCGATTTATCCTGAAAAACAGTTTTCATGTACTTTGTGTCTTTGAGGATAACACTCATCTACAAAACTGCCTTGTGGTGCAGTTGCTTTGACAAGACTCATTTGAGAATCCGGGTGTCCTCATAATGCTGCATGGTAGAAATTGGATGGATGACCAGACCCCCACCCACTCCATCCCCCCTACCCCATTCCAGACATCCCCCCCACCCCCACCCCGAGCTTCACTGCTCACTTGCTCAGACTGTTCTAGTAAGGACTGGAAGTGTGGATCTGCGGGTCAACCTTAGCCTGGATCTGAGAGTTCGTTAGGTCACCTCTGAAACCTCTGTGCCAACTCAACAAGGAACAGTGGGCCCGCTGCAAGCCCTTGTTTATTATTACAGTCCCCCAACGGTCCATCCTTCTCACCCCCTCTCTCCTGTGGCTGGTCAAGCTAATTTGATTTGACATCCTGGCATTTGAGATTTGTCAAGTATTGTAACCCTAAGCGGCACTAATATTGAAAACCATACTTGAAATTTATGTAATCCAGATGTGCATGCCAAAGAGGCAGAGAGATGAAATGGCAGGCTTGGGCAGGGGAGGGGGCTGGGGGGAGGGCGTGTGAGTGGAGGAATCCTGTTGCCCTGTATTCTTTCCACATGGTGAATATAGCCAAGAAGGATTTTATGTATTAATATTTTCCCTTAAGAATAATAACTGGATTATGAAGTATAACTTTAAGTAAGTACCAGCACCAGTTTTTTTCCACAGCCAAGAATAACTGATTCAGTTTTGGGGAGCAGGAAGGCAATCTATTCTAAGTGCTTTTCAAAACTTTTAAATTGGCTGGGACCCTTCAACGGTGTGGTCTGGGGAGCTAGGCGTCACACTGAGTCAGAATTTTTGTCATGGCTCTCTTTAATATCGAATTTTTTCTATTTGCACATACCATCTTTCTCATTGGAGGGCCTTTGGTGTCATTCAGAAGCAGGCCCTCCCTCCCCCAGAAACAATGGCTTTGACCCCTGAGTTGTCAGTTCCAAGCCCTCCCAAGTTGGTAATGCCCCGTTGCCGTTTCTGTTTCCTGGAAGCTCAGAGAGTAGCTGAGTGAAATGTGGAAAGGTCTCTGTTCAGATACTGGATGGCGGCCTTGCTTGGAGTGCTTGTCCAGCATCTCCCTTCTCTACCCCTCAGCCGTGGCCCCCTGTGCCATCTCCAGCGGGACAGTCATCTTCTCTGCCCATGGCCTTGCCCACCTGTGAAGTCGTCTGTGGGGTTTTGTCCAGCTGCCCTGATAGGAGCAATTCACGTCGCTCACCTGACAGGGAGTTCTGGGTGGAAAGTTCTGGTGTTCTTGACATGAAAGCGTGGCAGAAGTATTGTTAGTCTGAGCTTGCTGTGAGTAATTAGCAAGCACCCTTAACTAGACCCGAAAGCCCAGGGAAAACCGGTCATACCAGCTAGTAAAAGCAGGTGACAAATGATACAGGAAGAGACGCGCAGAACTGGGACCCACGGAAGTGGGGTGACTTCTGCAGACCTGGCTGTTCACAGAAACTATGGCTGTGGCTGGTAACACATCAGCCATGGTTATTTCTAGGCAAGAAATCCAAGACCAGGTTGCTATTTTAGCTCCCTTGTAGGGCAGAATAAAAGGAAAATGATGTCCAGTACTCAGGGGAGCCTGTGACATGCCATGGCCCCTGCAATTTCCCCTTAGCTAAACAGCTCTGGAGAAAGTCTGGTGTGTACTATTCCTGCCATGGGGTGGAACATTCTTCACTGGGTGTTTACCAGCTTTACTTTTGTCGTAACTTACAGCCCTGATTCCAAGAGGGTGAGAAGGACGATGCCGGCATCTCAACTCTCCCTCACAGAGCCTCAGCCCGTGGGCTACAGCCCTGTTCTGACTCAGATCTTGAGTAAGGAATGCTGTCATGGCTCCAAGCCAAATAGATTCCAAATGATGGAATCTGATTTTTTCCTTTTGGGTTTTGAGGTAAGGGAGTCAGTGTGATGTGATTAGACCCACATGATTTGTTTACCTAATGTTCACTGAGGGCACAGGCATGGAACGAGGGCGCTGGACTGGGCTTGGCCGGCATGGAGCGCAGGTGAGTCATTGCCACCAGGAAACGTCCGTCCACTCTGCTCTGCCAGGCTCAGCAGCGCTGGGCCTGGGGCCCCAGGCAGGAGTCAGACGGTCAAGGCTGCTGGTCCAGTTCTCTCCACTGACATCATCACCCCACATAGTCTGGAATGACTGGCAGCCTCTGCCTGAGGATGAGAGCGGGCTGGAAGTGGAGAAGCAGGAACTTTCCAGGGCAGAAGCGTGCTATGGATTTTCAAGGCACATTTGCACAAGATGGTGCCAGACCAAGCCAGTGTGGGCTGACCCCTGTATCTGGTGGGGTCCCAGGACTGAGACAGGGTACTGCTGAAGTTCTGGTCTGACTTCATACCTCCCAAGTAGAACAGAGTGAGACCTGCTTGGCCAGAAGGAAAAAAAAAGAACATGTTCTTTTCTCTTTTTAATGTTGTCCAGCTGAGGTGTGCTTTTTGTTATTTGTTTTAAGTATTTAGTATGACCATGCCAGTGCACTACTTAATGCAGGGATGTGTAAGATCATACTGGAAGGGCTACAACCAGAACTGAACCATAGCACTGATGAAGGGCCGAATGAGAGCCCAGCGAAAGAGGAGCTATGGTCATGAGGTAGGGAGTGGGGCTTGGTGGCCAAGAGCTCCAGCCTGGGAGTCCACGAGCCTGGATTTGTATCCTGGCCCTGTGGCTTATTAGCTGTGACCTTGACCTCTCCAACCTTCTGTCTTCTTACTGTACAATGGGGAGATGGGGGAGAGGAAATACAGAGGAGTAAGCAGTACAAACTATTAGGAGGCAAATAAGCTACAAGGATATATTGTACAACATGGGGAATAGAGCCAATGTTTTACAATAACTATAAATGGAGTATAACCTTTAAAAATTATGAATCACTGTATTGCACACCTGTAACTATATAACATTGTGCAACAACTATACTTAAGTAAAAAAAATTTTTTTAATAAAAAAATACAAATAAAAATACGATGGGGAGATGGTACCATGCCATAAGTTGGCCTAAGAGCTGAGTGTGCCTAGCATGAAGTAAGCGCTCACTGCCGAGGAGCTGTTAGCATGGTGCTTGTCATCCCTTCTCCCATAGCAACAGCCTGTTTTGGGGTGATGCCTCCATGCAGCTGAATGTGTCTGATTTCCTTCCTCTTTTCTACATTGTTGCGCTGATACCAGTGCATAAGACAATGTGAGTTCTTAGGAGCTTTGACCTTGAAGCCAGACCTTGTGGTCACCATCAGTTCTCCTCCCGTGGGCTGGTTGTCAGGGTCAGGTCCTGTTTCATCTGTCTCCTCCAAGGTCTGCTAGCTGTGAAGTCCATCTAGGTGACCACATTCAGATGGACGGAGGAATCCTTCAGAGAAAGTGTAATAAGCACTCTGGGGTAATGTTACCTGGGGTCAGGCGCTGGCCTTTATGGGGTGGAAAGGCCAGCAGAGCCACCCAGATCTGCCCCTCTCAAGTCCCTTGCCAGCTTACTCTCCAAAGCAGTGAACCTGGAGTCAGTCAAGGATCCCCAGCCAAGACCCCAGGCCTTCCAAAAGCAGGCTCCTCAGACCTAGACTGCCAGCGTTTTCTCTGCAAGTTGCAACATAGTTTTATTCCAAAACAAAACTGCAAAAGCAGGCTCACTTCTATAAAGCATCGTGACCATCAACCAAAAGAAAGGAAGGTCTGAGCCTTGCGACAGTCAGAAATCAGACAAAATTATTCTCCCCACTCCCTTCCTGGGTCCCAGGAATGGTGAAAATAGTGAACATAACAGTAGCTAAAAATCATGGTGTTTTATCAAAGTGCCTGCCTGCTACTGTTTAAGCACTTTACATATATTACACTATTTAATCCTCTAACAACCCTGTCAGAGAAGTTGCTTTCATTGTTGCTCCCCTTTTACAGATAAGGGGACTAGGGCACAGAGCAGTTAAGTAACTTGCTGAAGGTCACACAGCTAGTAAAGGCCAAATTGGTTTTAGAAACTAGCCTGGCATTAGATACTGCACATGTAACCACAGCCCTGTACTGCCTGTCATGATAGTTATCAATGATAAAATGGTTATAATTATAAGAATAAACCATACACATATGTGATAAAATGGTATAGAACTATAATACACATTTTCCAGTGTCAGTTTCCTCATTTTGCTATTGTGCTGTGGTTATGTAAGACGTAGCCTTCCAGGAGAATTAGGCAAAGGGTACACAGGACCTTTCTGTACAATTTTTGCAGCTTCCTGTGAATCTATAATTATTTCAAAATAAAAGGTTCCAACAAAGAAATAAACCATGGCCAACATTGTACTGAATTTTGATTATATGACAAGCACTGTGCTAAGTACTTCATGCTTGTTATTTTATTTAATCCTCCAGCAGCCCAGTGAGGTTTGGGAGCTTTATTATCTTCAGTTAGAGATGAGGAGACTGGAGGCTGGCAAGCTTAAATAAGTTGTATGAAGTCAATAGGAAGTGGTGAGGCTATTGGGTCTTTCTGACTCCAGAGCAGGAGCTCAGAGTGCTTTTTTGGAAGTAAGAATACTTCGAAGGTGTATGTGGGGCTGAGCTCTGTGTCAGGCTCAGCTTAGAGCTGGTCGAGTTCCCCAGGTGACAGGAAGCTCTTTCAAGCAGCCCCAGGACCTTGTTTTGTCTGTGGCAGACCTGGGATGGAATTGAACCAGTTGGTTGCCGTCATCTTTTCTGTCTCCCCACCGTTCCTCCTAGCGGTCCCTTCCTTTCCATGGAGGATGTGCTTGCCATACAAGCTCAGTGACCCTGGGAAGTATGTCTTTAGGGCTAAATTGCAAGTGTGCCTCACATCTCAGTGGAAGAGCAGACTTTGGGTTGACTTTGAGTTGAGACCCAGGTTCAAATCCTAGCTTGCCATCTCACTAGATTTTTTACCTTGAGAAAGTTACTTAAACTACTAGCACTTTTCTTTTTAACCTGTAAAACAGGACTAATAACAGTACCCATCTCTGTGTTTTATTACAAATATCAAATGGGATAAAGCCCCTGGTGCATGGATGTTTGTAAATGTTGATTTCCGTGTGCTTGCTTAGCAAACATGGAGCCCTGCAGGGTGCTGCACACAGTATTGCATGAGCCAATTGAAGCCTCTGCGGAGATTTGTCACAGAGCTTCCCGGGGATACAAGGACAACTACCCGGTGGTACTGCCATCAGGGAGCATGTAATGGGTCATGGTGCAAAAAGCAAGTTACAAGTATCTACAGAGTGTGAACTAGGAGGAGGGTATCCACCCAGCCTAGAGTGCCTTCCTCTGGATCCAGAGTCTGGGTGTTGGACCCAAGCCAGGCACCTTCCTGGGATTCAAGGACATCGCTGCAATTTGGCAGAGGGGACATTATCAATCACCATGTTGGATGGCATCTGTGATTATCATCTTCATTTCCATCAAAGGTGTCTTGTGACAGGGCATCGTCAAGTCCAATTTAGTCTGAATCAGGACACAGGAAGGATTTATTTTCTGTTTCTGCCCTGGGCTGAACCTGTCTTGAATAATTCAGTGTCCATCTACTTCTAAGCCATGCTTCCCCGCCCCCTAGCTTCAAACTGCTTTATTCAGGGTCATGTGGTTGCTTGTTTCTTCAGAAACCAACCCACCCCCACCTCTGGCTGCCAGTAATGAGCCTTTTTAGGAAATAGAATCAACTTCTTGTATGTACTACAAGGTGGTATCAGCTGCCTAAAGTCCAGAGACAGGCCTCAGGCAGAGGCTGCACACGGTGGCCCGTGCATGTCTTTTGACCTAATACTCTTAAAAATTCTTATTCTATCATTAAAAAGTAGGCGATTTCCAGATCTGGCAACAGTTGGCTAAAGCTGAGTGGCATCTGCCCCCTTTGGATGGAGCACATGTTCTCCAGTTTGCTGTGAGCCTCTATCCCCCAAGGTCACTCATTTACATGCCTGGCCTCCGCAAGCATCTGGTTGTCAACTCCTGACACAGATGAAGAAGGAACCCTGTCTCTAAAGGTGCAGCCTATTGATGCTTCAGGAGCTAATTTGTCCACGGCTGATCCTGAGACTCTGCTTCTTACTGTGTGTAGATGCAGCAAAGGCAGTGGACAGCTGCTCATTGTCCATCCGTCTGTTAGGTCAATGACACACCTGGTCGCCTTAGTTAGGAAGCTGGGATTCCCAAGGAGGATTCTCAGCTCTGTACCAACACCCTAATTGTGGAAGAATTCCTGGGAAAGTGATCTGGAGGATGACACATGCTGGTACATACCTGCACCCTTGGGGAAGTAGTTGGCTCGGAGGATAGTTGCATGATGTGGAATGTTAGCTGGGGTACCAATCAAGGAGTCCGAAGACCTAAGTTTCAGTCTTTACCACTTGCTAACTGGGCATTTGATGTCTTGGAGTCTATTTTCCTATTGATAAAAAGGGGATGATGTCAAGTGTGCCTCCTGACAAGGTAGTTAAGAGGATCAGGTTACATGATCCTATGAAAATGTTTGAAGTGTAAGCTGTATTGAAAAATCAAGTGGTGGGGATAGCTCAGTGGTAGAGCTCCTGCTTAACATGCACGAGGTCCTGGGTTCAATCCCCGGTACCGCCGTTAAAAATAAATATATAAACCTAATTCCACCCCCAATACAATTTTTTTTAAATAATAAAAACATTAAAAAATTTTTAAGACTCAAGTTTTATGACAGCCATGGCACGCCACAGAAGAACACACAACACACAACCTCTATGCTGTTTGGTAGTATGTAGATCAGGGGTCAGCAAGCTGTGGTCCACGGGACAGATCCTGCCCTCTTTAGAAAGGTTGGAAAATAACCAAAGAACAAGTAGTGTTTCATGGTGCGTAGAATTTCTATGCGGTTCTAGTTTCTGTGTCCTCATGAAGTTTCATGGGACACAGCCACGCCCACTGGTCTAGGTATTGTCTGTGGCTGCTTTCACGATGCTATGGCAAAATTGGGTAGTTAGTTACGCCAGAGACCAGATGGCCCAAAAGCATAAAACATTTACCCCCTGACCCTTTCCAGAGGGTTGGCCAACCTCTAGGGTAGGTCATGGAGGGGCGGTGACACACTCCCTCCGCCTCTTTTTCTTCATTTCTTCCACCACCCAGACTCAGGTGCTGTTGCAAAGAGGTGGCCCAAGGAGTATTTTCAGATGTAAGACCAAGACTTTCCTTTTGATTTAAGTCCAGTGGAGAAACACTGCCGTCCTCTGGGCTCCAGCTCGGGGCACTTCCTGATGAAAACCACAGCCTTTTTTTTAAGCCAGGCCCCGCTTTTAGCGACAACCAGAAAAAGAGAAGAGGCTGTTCCTGTCACAGTGGGCGTGTCTCCAGCACAGTAACCATGAACAGGCCTGGTCAGCAGAGCTTCCCCCAGCCTTGGACTGGCAGGACACACCCAGGGCAGCTACGGCTCCGATAAGCGTGTGAAGACAGTGTGAGGGAGGGCTCAGTTGCGTCCCTCAAAAGATATGCTGAAATGCTAACCCCTGATACTTCAGAATGTGACCTAATTTGGAAATAGGGTTGTCGCAGGTGTAATTAGTTAAGATAAGGTCCTACTAAGGTAGGGTGGGCTCCAGGTCCCACATGACTGGCGTCTTTATCACAAGAGGGAACTTCACACACGGAGTCAGAGACACTCGGGGGAAGGCAGAACCTGGAGTAATGCATCTACAAGCCAAGGAAAGCTAAGGACTGGTGACCACCATCAGTAGCTAAGAAGAAGCAAGAAGGGGTTCTCTCTCCCCAGGGTCTCAGAGGAACAAGGCCCAGCTGACACTTTGACCTCCAACTTCTCGGCTCCAGAAGTGTAAGATAATATACCTCTGTTGTTTAAAGCCACCCAGTTTGTGATATTTTGTTACATCAGCCCAAAGAAACTCATACAGGCGGCTCACCCACCCCTGGTGCAGCTTCTCATGCTCTTCAAAGCGCTCGGCTCTCTCCCTGACCTACAAATGAGGCCACAAGTAGAGGTGCCACAAGTTTCAGTGACCTGCCTGAGGTTTTGGCTCGTGGTGGAGTAGGATTCAAAGCCAGCCAGGCCTTCTGATTCCAGGCTACTACGATGGATTGTCCAGGGGATGGTCTGCCTCTGGCTGGTCCCAGCCTCCTCTGGAGGGAAGGGCAGGTCTCAGAGTGATGGTACCTCCTGCCTCGACTTTGTCATTTCAGGAGCTCTGCAGAGCGTTTATCTTTCCTGTGGTCATCTGAATGTGTTTACTTGGGCTCTCAAATGGGTAGGAAAAATTAGTCACTAACTTAAAAAAAAAAGGGAAAAAGGGAAGAGTATGTTGTGTGTACATCTGTGTGTTTTTTTGCGGTCATAAAATTGAAGGAGGAGTGAACTGTCGTTTGTCAGCTTACAGTGCATCTGAGGAATGCCCTAAGAGATCCTTGGGGTGCTACCCCACATAGAACTCCAATGTGGAAGGCAATGATTAAAGCCTCCAGTGCCTCCTGGAAAGCATAAGGACACTGACACTTCCTTCTTGGGTAGCACCTGCTTGGCCAAGCTCATTTGTGTGGCAGACGAGTGAAATCAGCACGCAGAGCTCCTGAGATGCTGCGCGTGTCTCTACAAGGGCAACTCCTTGAAAACTCCCAGCTCACGCACTGGTGAAGAAACACAGGTGGCAAGGGAAATCTTATCACTGAAAGGCTGGGGTGTCATTTATGGTGGTCTTTTTCTTTATTAAGAATAGTTTGAAGTGGACAGATGAGAGTAAAGAGTTGCATGAGGAACTCCCACACACCCAGGACCAAGGCTCAGCAGTCATGGTGATTTTGCCCCACTTCCCCTCTGGCTTTGCCCTTCTCATTGCTGAAGTATTTGAAAGCATATCCTGTATCTCAGGTCATCTTACCCCTCCTACTGTAGTACACGTCTCTTTAAAAAGTCTTGTCTTTTTATGGTCGCAATGTCATCATCGTGTCTAAACACACTAACTGGGATTCTTTGGTGCCGGTGCTACCCAGTCCACGTTCAAAGTTCAGGTTTAGAGTTTTTAAACTACATGGATGGAAATGGGAGCTGAGGGGCAGGGAGTAGTGCCAAGGGGATGGGCCAGAGGCTGGGGTCAGGGTCCAGGAAAGAGTATTTGAGGAAGTCCGCTCGGACCAAGAGGGGCTTTCGGAGAGTCAGCAAGGCTGAGGCCAAGTGCTGCGTTCCTGGCCACTTGGGTGTTCTGCCCCTCCACCGCGGTGACCCAGGTCTCTCCGTGGAATTCTGCCAGCACTGGCTGGCTCTTCTGAGGGCCGCTGCCTCTCGGGCACCCAGGAGTTGGATGCCCAGCCTCAGCTTTGGAGGACTTGATGTTGGTGACATCTGGCTGGCAGCGCCCACTGTGCATTTCTGCTGGCTGCCCAGGAAGAGAATTGTTTCTTTCTCTGAATAAGGTTCTTTACATCAAGAGAATTTCCCTCTCCTCCCCACCCTGCCTGAAAAAAAAGAGGGGAAAAGCTTTTTTGGAATTTGTTTTTAGTGGGCTCACTCAAAAGGAGCTTTATGTTTATTTTTTGAGTGGCTCTCTGGACTGTTCTGTCCATTTATCATGCCTCACCGCCAGCCCTCCCCCGTCCCTCCTGTACTCTGCAAACCTAAACTTCATCAAACTGTTCCTAACGACTACCACATGTCCACGGAGGGCGCAGGGGCCGGGGAGGGGGGAGCTGGGAAACGAAGGAATCCTCCAAGGAGCACAGTAGCATATTAAAATTCAATGGCTTAGTCATCAGAGTTTTCAGCCCAAGCGCCAAAGAAAAATAAATGAATGTTCTGTAACAGTCTTGTGGATCTCAGAGGAAGGGGGTGGCAGCGGGGAGGGAGGGAGGGGAGAGGCTGTGGTTTTTAGATAGAGGAGCTCATGCCGTAGAGAACAATTAGGGCCTTTGCTCAGAAACAACAAGACACACCACTGTTTTCCTGCTCCACAGAGGAGCGCACAGTGTCGGGGGGGAAGGGATCGTTCTGATCAAATAGCTCAGCTCACAGATGGGGAAACCGAGGCCCAGGCAGGGGACATGACTTCTGCATCATCCTGGGGTGAATTTGTGGCAGAGGTGGGACTAGATCCCAGGCCTTGGCACCTCGCAGGCAATGTTTTCTCCTCCCCACGTGAAAAGACCATTTTCCTTTTGCTCATAGGTCTGCTTGGAGTTCCCGGCAGGAGGGACCCCTCTGGGCTACCTCTGGATTTTAAGAGCTTCACTGCTGGGAACGGGACCTACTGTGATGTCCCTGAGATATCAGAGGACTCACCCAGTGCTTTGTAGACTCTGTAGAAATGCTGGTCTGGCCTCTTCCCTTCTGTCCTCTCTCTCTGCTGGAGGGGAGGATGAAGGTGAGTGTGGGAGCCCTTCTACGCAGCTCAGGTGCTGAGATGGAAAGGGCTGCCTCTGACGCTCGTTGCATTTGCATTTGTTCTTTCTTGTAACCTGCGTCTGCCTTGAGAAGAATAGGTCAGGTAGCCCTTTCCTTTGTTCTTAGGTGAAGCACCTGAGTTGAGTCATCGGGAAGTAAGATGACTTGGTGCGAGTCCTGGGTCAATCAGTGGAAGGATGGCTCTGCGATGCTCATGACCTTGTCCCCAGCCCTCTGTGCTGGATTAAAATCCCCCCTTTTGGTCACCAGGGACACTGAAGGGTGGAACCTTTAGGCTTGAAGATTTAGAGGGGAGCGGAGCCAAGCCCCTTACTCTGAGGATGAGGGAACAGGGCCAGGGAGGGGAGGAGTCTGGTCCAGGGCCTTCAGGTCAGCATCCCTTAGTACCAGGTCTGCCCAAATTTCACATCCGCCAGGACAGTAGCCCTGGGACACACTTCGAACAGTCCAGTGCCCTGGGTGGTCCATGACACCCACCACTGGTCCTGTTCAGGGAGAGCATTGCAGCTAGCTCTTGGCTTTGAGTCTCTGTTTGGGTTTCTTCAATCAGTTTTAGGGGGCAAAGCAACCAGCCAACTCAGATAAATGTTGGTGGCAAAAAGTCAAACAAAATTAGATTTTTCTGAGCAAGTTTGAAAGATCTTGGAGTAGCTGGGCAAATCCCCATGGATTCAGGCCATGAAGCATACTTTCCAAGGGCCCCTGTCCACTCTTGCTTCCCCTGCATGCTGTTGACATGGTCATGCTGCTTCCTGTCCACAGTCCTCGAAGGAGCATGTCAAGTGTGCTCTTCGTGTGCTAATTGTGAGGGGCAGCATAAATCAAAGCTCTCATTTAGCAGAGGATGAATCAGGACTGAGAGAGATGAGGAGAAGGGTACCGAGGGAGAGCCTAGGTTAGAATCCCAGCCTCGGGCTCCCCGCCTTGGGCCCTACCCACTGTGCTCCCCTCCAAGCTTCTGCTGAAATATCAGGTAGGCATGGAGACCCTTCCGATGGAGCTGGGACTCCCTCCCTTCCTGTCGTGCTGGAGAAGCCTGGGAAGGCCTGGGTCACTTCGCTCAGAGAAGATGCTGGGAGACTTTCTCTAACAGACTGTTGATCTCACAGAGCAAAGTGCATCAACCACCAGACTCCATAAAGATGTCAGTGTGGACAGGAGAGCGCCCCCTCAGCAGCCTCACAGCAGCCTTCCTGGCAGGCGGTTCCACAGTCGCCCTCCCAGGCCCCCAGCTCATTGCCTCCCCCACCCACCACTGATGTCAGCAGGAGGCTGGGGTGGAGCAGTGTGGCGGCAGGGGTGTTGTCCATGTCAGATGCACCTCGGGTTTCTGAGAGTGATCATGCCCTTTGGACTTGGAAAAGAGAGCTCCTGGGGTCAGATCTGGCCTCCTGTATCTTTGCTTCCTCACTGGGCCTGGAGTTGAACTCTGTCCACAGCGGGTGCGCAGGACCTCCTGGGGAGTGAGCAGGAGCGTGCAGTCCCGTGCGGGTGTGCACCCCATCTGCCTGCCTTTCCAGCCTCTCCAAGAACATGTCAGCCACACACGTGAGACCCTCAGGAAAGGGCCAAGCTCTTCTGTCCCTGATAAGCTTTGGTTACCTAGGCCTGCCCAGGTGACGGTAAAACTAAAGACCTTATGTTTATCAGTGTGGGGTAGAGGTGAGTACTCTGGCCCCAGAGGTGTGCTAATTAAAAGCTGAGAACCTGTGAAAGAACTTTCGTTTGAACCCCACCCCCTCTCCACATTCACCCTGCCTCATCCTGCTGGTTGCTTTTGTGGCTGTAAAGCCTCTTATCTCCCACACCGAGCCTTTGTTAATGAATTTCTAGCCAGAACCCCAAGGATGAGCCTGGCTTTCATGCAAACATGTGCACACGGGGACCCCCATGCGTGAGCCTCACAGCACACAGTGGCTCTCCTCTGTGTCCCCTGCCTCATCACAAGCAGCATGTCTCAAGAGATGAACCCTTAACTTGTCACAGCTTCCACAGGCCCAAAGTGTCTAATGAAAACCAGAGCTCCCCTGGAGTGTTCCTGACGCTAAGCCCATCCCAGAGCTGTTTCACTCTAGGCCTTGGCCTGCAAGTGAGTTTGGTTCAAAACAAACCTGGGGCCCATTATCTCCTTGGCCTGGTTTTGTCCCCTGTGGCTGCCTCATCCATCCTCTGCCGGCCTCTGGTGTGCTGTGCTGGGCCCTGCTCCTCTGTCCAGTTTTCAGGGCCCTGGAGAACCTGATGAGATGGAGTTCAGGCAACACAGCGTGGAGGGCAGTGCCAGGTACCAGCGCCCCAGGGCAGCTGAGGGTTCGCGGATGAAAACCGCCAACGAGAGGCAGCAGGAAGCAGCGTGGTGTTGGTCTGGCAGGCCCTCGTGGGGCCCTTGAGAAAACAGTATTGCATTATTGTCACTATTAATAATGGCCCTTTATTTGAGCCTGGCTAGGACAATGCTCCAAACAAAGCTGAGAGGAAGAAGCAGTCCCTGCCGTGGGGCCATGTAATTCATCAAGGCTGGTGGAGAAGGAGAGGCCACAGGGGGAGGTTTTGTGGGTGGGTTGGGACAGACTCTCGTTACTCGAGGTGTAACTGGAAGATGCCTGCAGCGCTGCATCGCGTTCGCTCCGTTGTCAGAGTGGCTCCAGCCCCTCCTTTGTCTTGTCTGTTTCACTGGACATGAGCCCCTCCAGGGCTCTGAAACGAGAGAGAATAAAAATAAAGTTCGGCCAACCCAGGTCTAAATCTTACCTCTGACACAGCAGTGTGATGTGGGGCAGTTTCCTTTATTTCCGAGTCTGCTTCCTCACCTGCAGGGGAGCGCCCGGATCAGAGATCATGGGTGGACAGGCCCCTGGCATTTCTCTGGGAATGATAGCTGCCCAGAGCAGGTGGCAAGAGTGTTATGGAAGAAGACTTTCTGGAACTGCTTTGCAGCCCTTAGAGGGAGGCTGCAGATGCAATGCTGGGCCCTAACTGAGGCCACCGCTTACTGAGGGTCAGCTGTGTGCCAGCGCCGAGCCTGTTGTGTTTCTGGACCACACTTACTTCTCGGGGAAGGGACATCACAAGAATGATGGCCTTCACACTGGTTTGGATGAGGGTGTGAAGCTGTGATGTTTCCTTGCTGGGCACCGGGCTCACCGCACCAGGCGTCTGGTGGCATTTTGGGGCTGGATGGGCTCTGTGAAAACGAGCAGCCCACCCTGCCAAGTTGGAAGCTCTGCTGTCCTCCAGAGACGCTGGCAGCCAGTCGCTGCAGCTGTGTGGCAACAAGTCTGATTTAATTTTGGGGGTGGTACAGACAGCACTGCGCGGCGTTTGTTAAAAACCAAAAGAATGCAGCTTATTCACCAATCTGTGAAAATGGCTGTGCCTTGGGTTGGGGGAGCCAGAGGAGGCTGTGTGATAGCATTTTAAAAGAGTGAAAATGCTGATGATTATAAATGTATCGTAATGCTCATTGTGCATGAGGTCTACGTGGATTAACTCATTACAGCTCTGTAGGCACCAGATTTTTTTGACGCCTCTTCTCTCCCAGGGTTTATAATTCTATCCTGACCTCTCTACTCATCTGAAAGGTGGGAATCTAATCATCGCTGTCAGTAATCCTCTTCCTCCTCTTAGTCCTTTTATCACCACCTTGGGTTCTCAGAAATAAAAATCAAGCAGGAGAACAAAGTACATTTTCCATATAATACAATTGGTATAAACCCAAAAAAGTTGGAGGGGGAAAGATGTTTGTATGTTAAATCCTCTTTCAAATGCATGAGAAAAGCAGGCCACTTACTGGAATCCCACAGTAGAGTTTTGTAAAGCAAAGAAGCATCTGTATCTTTATTTTTTGGGTATATCTGGATTTTTCACACTCACAGTTACTACACTGTGTACTCAGGCAGATGGATCAACCATTCTGGCAGTATTTCTGTTTTCACATCAACTTACATCCTTACAACTTAAAACTTTCAAGTTATTAAACCTAGGTGAGAGTGACTGAGACAGATGTGAATTGCCTTATGAAGTGTCATTTAAGTGCCAGGAGACAGTGAACCCAAACCCGACAGGAAAAGGCGTTTGGAGGAACCGTGACTGTGAAGCAGGGTGGCAGGATGCCTGGAGTAAAAATTGTGAGCCTCAGGGTCCCCTCAGCTCTGTCCTCACCTTTTGTACGACCTTGGGTGTCAGTTTTTATATCTGTAACATGAGGGATTGAAATATTTAAGAAAACCCATGAATTAAGTACCTATTAAGGAATTCTTCCAATGAGGCAATGCTGGGCCGAATGTCCCTTTTAAAAAAATGTTGCTCCCTGGTTTTCAGTACAGGTTTATTCCTGGAAGGACACAGGCGTGTTTCTGGAGCACGGTCTGGGGAGAAATTGGACCTGGGAAGTCTGCCTTCCCAAGGCCCCAGGACCTCGGTGCACACTGGTGCATCCTCTTCAGAGACCCATCATCGAGTTACACCGCGATCAGCAGTAAGGGCCTTGTGTATGTATTATTCAGGAGTCAGTACACCGCCCTGCCAGGGCAGGTACTTTATCAGGTGGGTTATTGAATTCGGAAAATCCTCATTTCATATTCAGCTTGCTTCTTTTCCTGCTCCACTTGGCCTTCGTCCTCCTCGGCTCCCAGCGCCTCTGGGGAAGCCTCAGAGGCTTTCTGCAACCAGGTGTTTGAACAGATAGTTGTGCCTCCACACACGTGACAGCCTCGTCACCAGAGCAGACACACCTGTAGTGCTTTCTGTGTGCCGGGCACAGTTGTCAGCACTGTCCGTGTTCTAACTCACAGTGACCCAAAGAGGCAGGCTCTACTTCTTCCCATGTGACAGATGATGCTGAAGCACTGAGAGGTTGCTGCCTGCCCAGAGCAACACCAGACTATCCTCCGTCTTTGGCTGGGTCGCTGACTCCACCTCTGTAAACCCTGAATGTGTGTGCTTCTCTTCTATAAAATGGGTGTGATGGGACCTCCCTCTGCCTTTCTCTCACTGTGAGGAGTAAATGGGAAAAACAATAATAAAGTGAGAAAGAAGTCTGTAAGTTATCCCTTATCCCAGTGGGTTGTGGGGAAAGCAGGTGAGGCGTATCCCGTAATGATCAATGCCTTCTGGGGTGAGTGGCGCAGAGCTCACAGGCCAGTGTGACAGTCTGTGGGACTTCATCTTTAACCTTGAGATTTTTATGGGACAAAACAGGCTGGGGTTTCTGAGGGGAGCCCTGGCAGTGGAGTTCCGGGGGTTGTTAGAGCAGGTGGCCTGCAGGGCCCTTAAGGGAGCTGGTGATGCCCCTGTTCCTGCCATGCCTCCCAGAGGGGACTCTGGAGGGGGAGTGGGGAGAATGTCCTTTGGAGAGATTTGGTGGCTTCATGTGATTGGTAACAACCCTCAGGTGGAGAATGTCTCCTCTGGGGACGTATGTCGGGGTTGGTCTTGGCTGGAAGATGGCTTCTCCTGAGCCGGCCTCCTGGGTGTTGTGGCTGGGTGTCCTGGTGTTAGAAGATGCGAGTTTGAGCCGACCTGAAGGCCCAGGGGCCCAGGGGTTGAAAAGGAAAGAAAAAGAGTCACCATCAGACAGGTTTGCTGGAGACGGTTCTTGGGCTTTCTCATGGACAGTGATTTGAGGTTTGGTTTTATTGTGCTGTCCATTATGATAGCCACTCACCTTATGTGACTGTTTAAAATTATATTTTAATTAATATTAAATAAAATGAACATTTCAGATCCTCAGTCATATGAGTCACATTTCAAGTGCCCGGAGCCAAACGTGACTAGTGACCCCACGTCGAGCAGCACAGATGCAGAAAGTTGTCATCATTAACTAACTGGTTCTTCTGGGTATATGACAGCAAGCCTGCTCTTTCCTAGGCTGGGTTCTGTGGCCCCTTCTAGTCTGGAAACTCTTCTTCATCTCTTGGAATCTCAGAGGCCTTCTGGGGACTTAATTCCTCTGAGCTGCTTTTGACAAGTACCAGTTCTAAATGTTTCAGCCATGTGTTTTCTTGTCTGATGCCACTGAGCCAGGTCTTCCTGAGCCGCACGTGGCTCTTGGGTTCATTTTCTTTTAATTTCTCCCTCCCGTGTGGAGGGTTCCAGGGGTTTTAGTTCCTTCTGGAGCAGCTGTTCTTCCTGTGTGCTCAGAACGGACTCTGCTTACTCAGGTTGGAATTCAGAGATCAGCCTCAAGACCTGTCTTCATGAAAAGCCAATTCAGGGGACCAGGTCTTGCTGTCCTTCATACTATCTCTTAGGGATCATTTAATGTGTGAGGCATAATGGGGTTTTATTGTATATTTAGAATATTTGAACAAGTTTGTGTTTAAGCAGCTAAGCCCCTGAGAAGGCATCTGAACACTGTGAGCGCACTGTATCTGGGCGAATGGTGGCGTTCTAGTGATTCAGAGCAATCCACAAACTCCCGGGCTGCAGACAGGGCAAGTTCAAGTCCCATTCTTGCAGCTGCCTGGGTCCGATAGTCCACAAAATGGAGAACTCACCAGCCAGATTTTTCAGAGGGTAATTTTCCCTTTGGAGAGCCCATGACTCCCCCATACCATCTCCTCTCCACTGAGTGAGTGAGTGTGGATGTGTGCGTGCGTGTTGTGGTCGGAGACTGGGAAAGTAGATTTCTTGAAACATTTTTCACTTGGGAAAGAAAAAAAGGAATCGTTGATGATTTTTCCCTGAGTGTTTGGAACCTGACACCAGCCTAGTTTTCCTCCGCGAGCCTCCAAACGTCACACTGTGCAGGTTGCCGACACTGTGTCTCATTACTGACTTGATTCTCTCCCCGGCCTGGTCTCCTTTCCCCAAACAAACCCCTTATATCCAGAAGGTCAGAACCCCGGACAGCTTTTTACACAGCCACCAGATGGTGTTTGCTTTAGCATAGATCCACAAATGATGTGTTATTATAGTAGAGGTGCAGAAAATTACATGACAAAACCGGGTTTGTTTCTCTGCTCGAAACCCAAGGCTGAAATACTGCAGTATTCCTTCAAGCCTGACTCAGAAGACGAAAGGGAGCCTTTCCCAGAATCAGGGGGTATTCACCAGGGACCAGAGGGAGGGGGGAGAACATTGCACTGGTCACCAGTGGCTGGGCTGCTGGTTTATTTTCTGTCTGTGTTTTATTAAATCCGTGTTTTCCTTGTGACTTTTCCGCGTGTGATTTATTTCTGCCTCTAGATGCCCCCTGCCCCGCCTCCCGCCAGGAGATTGTGAACCCACAGTAGTGTGTGGGCCTCACAGTTACCTGAGACTCATTAGTTGGATTTCACGAAGACACAGGAATGAGGAGGAGGACTGGGTTAGTGCCAGGGTGTTTGGTAAGGACTTCATGCCCACCCAGTGCATTATACTGTTTTTGGCAGAATGGCTGTATCCTGAGGATTGGATTGATCCTAAAGGAAATAATCAGAAATCGAGTTTTATTTCAGGATGCATTGGAATGTCGAGGCCAGCGTCTTGGGATCATCCACTTTCTCCCTGCCTCCCCTTACATATGGCTCCTGGGACGATGTGCTGGTGGAGGAGGGAAAGAACTTCTCTAACTTCTGCCTCACTGTCCTCATTTTTAGAAAAGTAACTTGGAACATCACAGCAGCTTAGAAGGATCCTGAATCCTGACCACCTTGTCCCTCTGGTCTGAGAGACCAGGCCGCAGGCTCTCTGGAACCCTTCACCATGCTCCTTCTCAGTGCAGAGGAGGGAAAGGTGAGGAAAGGATGTGTCATGTTGATGGTGGAGCCAGAGCGGGGCTCAGTCAGGACCGTCTCCCCTGGCCCTCCGGTCAGAAGTCAAGTTCAGGTGTGAAGGTCATGTAATGGAAATAGTTTGGGAGCTTAGGAGAGCATGAAGTGTTCAATCCAATTTAACTTGAGCAAATCTCTGGGCTTCAGGTTTCTCAACTGTAAATGGGGTGAATATTCCTGGCCCTGCTTGCCTGAAAATCGAATAACATGGTATGTCTGGAAGTCCTTTGTATAAAATGAGATTTCATACCTGTGTTGTCTGGTGTGGTAGCCACTCACTGCATGTGGCTATTAAAATTTAAATAGTTAAAACTAAATAAAAATAAAAATATAGTTTCTGATGCTCACTGGCCTTATTTTAAGTGCTTGGTAGACACACGGGGCGAGTGGCTACCCCATTCACTAGCGCCGTTGCATAGGAGTGTGAGGAAGCAGGTGGTAAAAGCAGCTTCCCTTCCTTCTGGGGCCAGGAGGAGCAGGGGCTGGGAGCTAATAGGCATGAGGAAGGTTCAGCCTGGGAGATGGGGGGTTTGATTCCAGGTCACCAGCCGTAGGTTTTGGGACGTTAAATCGCTCTTCTGAGCCTCCGCTGCCTCCTGTGTAGCACAGATGTGACGGTCCCTTCCTCCCAAGATGGTCCTGAGGGTTTAGGGAGACCATGTCTGCCCAGCAGTCAGCTCAGTACCTGGCATTTCATAAGTGCTCAGATGATTTCTTAGGTCACTTAAGTCCTGCCTTGTTGGGCTGTGGGCGCTGCTGTCACTCTGCTGCTACAACATGTGGGAAAATACAAGTCTGCACGCTCACTGCCCTCACAGTCGGCCGGTGGAAGAACGGAGAGCTTCACCGTGAGAGTGAAGGGGGCAGCGTGGTAGTTTAAGCCTAAGGGGGTGATGGCCAGCCAAGGCAGTTTTGTCTCAAGGGCCCTGCGGGCCATAGAAGAAGCCCCTTCTTCAGAGAGTAAAGAAAGCATTTAACTCCCTTCTAGTGGGTGGGGGCGGGAGGAGGGGCCTGTTCCCCTGGCAGGAAGACGCTGAGATAACCCGGGCTTTTGGCTTCCTCTGTGGCTCCTCTGGAGTGAGCTCTGGCAGCGGGGGTGGTGGTGAGGGGTGGGCGAGGTGGGGATTGTAGTATCATACACAAGCAGTGCTCCCCATCTTTCTGAAGGGAGGAAGTGAAGAGTCCCAGGCATCTGTGTCTCCTGGCCCAGGTGAGGCCTCCAGGCCCACGAGTGACCCGGCTGCAGGTGCTGAGATGAGAGGCCGTGGCAGCAATGCTGCCAGCCTGGAAGGAGCCAGGGCAGTTGACTTAGCCGCAGGCAAGCCCTGCTGTCATCTGGGAAGAATGCTGAGGAGATAACGGGGCTGGGTCTTCCCCAGGAAGGACGTGGGAATTAGCTGGAGAAGGGAGCAGGAGGGCTCCGGGCCGGCACTGATAGGGGTTTTTTCCACTTGTGGCAGCTGTGGAAGCGGCTCTTGCTTCTGTGGGTGGAGCGATGGAGTCAGCCCCGAGCTGTGCCTGGGACAGGTGACGGCCACCTGGGGTGATGCAGGAGAGGGCCAGGGCCAGGGCCAGTCACCCGATGGCTCCCTGGAGACCACCTGGCCACCTCTGGCTCAGCTGGTAATTTCATTGCCCTGGCACTAGGTTAGCGAGGACTCTTGCGGTTGCAAGTTATAAAAACATGTTGGAGTCTAAGGTGAAGATTAAAAAAAGGAGGATTTTTAGAAGCAGGTGGAGCCCAAGAGTAGGAGAACCTCCAGATGGTGCGGGACCGAGGATTGAGGGAATGATACACCCCCCCCTCTTCTACTTTCTCCTCTTCCACGGGCTTCTTTGTAAACAAGGGCACATTGGGGATCAGCTGTGGGGGGAGGGGGATGCCCTAAAATGCACTGTTAGGAACCCAGTCTCTCTTCCTAGGTCCCCGTTCCACATTCTCTGGGAAGGAGTCAGTGGCCCATCCATGGTCCAGTGGGGCTGGGGTCCTGCACTCTGAATGGCACCTTCCCACTGTGACTGAGGAGAGCTAGTTACAGCAGTTGTTTGAGCTGCCCACACACCCCAAAAAGTGCTACTCCTAAGGGAAGTCAGCCCCAGCAAGGGGACAGATGTGGCCACTTCAAGGAATAGACAAAAAAGAAGTGGGGAAATGTGAGGACTCAGGAAAGGGCCTGTGTGCCTGGCCCCTCGCTGTGGCCCCAGTCATCACCCTCCCAGGTGTGGAGTTGGGTTCCGGCACAGGGGCCGGGCCACATCAGGTGGCTCACCTCCCTCTACCACGCCCTGAGCCTGAACTCGGAACCACCACCGGGGACTGACTGTCAGTGTGCTTCTCTCCTGAAAGTCTCCCCTTCCCCAGCTGGGCTGTGAGCCCCTATGGGAGGGAGCTGTGGGGGGATAACTGGGGGCCCCTCGATCTCCAGGCGCCCTGCACACCACACTCCGGGAGCGCTCAGGGTGAGGGAAGCCTTCCACCAGCTCCCCAGTTCCCGGGAACACACACAGAACTACCATAACGAGGAGCCAGTTCAATCTTTCTCCATCTTCCCAGCTACAGTTTTTTCAATCTGCAGTGGGTCACTTCTCTTTTTCCTGTAGCTGTCCTCGTATTGTCCTTCGTTTGTTTCCTGGGGGACAGTTGTGTCCTCAACTCCATGTGGTGTATCTTATTTCTGTGTAAGGCTGGAAGAACATTTTAACCTGTTTGCATTTCACTTGGTCCCAGGGGGAAAATGAAAGTTAAGGAGTCTTAAAAAGATTCATGTAATAAGGGATAAAGTAAGTAAAAAACTTTACCCCTCCAGCACAACCAGGTTTCTTAGCTTAGAGAGGTGTTTGGCTTCCCCCAGAGTCCTGACACCCTGCTGGGCGTGGGCTTGGACACCCGGTCAGCAGTGACCTAGGGGAAGGAGGCGGACAGGGTCCTCATCAAAGCCAGTCACCCCAACATGCCTCTGGTGCTTGGGGAAAGGTGTGTGTGTTTGGAGGGGATGTGGTTCTGGCTGTATTTCTCTGTCTATCTTCTTCCCTTTGTCAAACAGCCCTGCCCCTCACCCTTCAGCCCTCACTCTGGCAGAGCAGAAGTGTCGGCTGTCGGAGCAGACACCTCTCCCTTCATGAGGCTTGATTCATTTGGGAGTGATGTGCTCCCACGCACCCCCAGCAGCCTCGCCCCATCTATTTTGGTGTGATTGTCATAGAAGAAGGGAGGAGCCACCCTC
The DNA here is from genome assembly GCF_036321535.1 of Camelus dromedarius. Classification (NCBI taxonomy): domain Eukaryota; kingdom Metazoa; phylum Chordata; class Mammalia; order Artiodactyla; family Camelidae; genus Camelus; species Camelus dromedarius. Next base: position 24,023,709 of record NC_087447.1, read on the forward strand.
CTTGCCTCAGAGAGGCCCCCTCCTACCTTCCCTCTCCCTGGCTCTTAAGCCAGTAGGGAATGTTCATCTCTTAGCTGCAGGCTTCTCTGCCTGTTCACGGCCCCCTGCCCTCCTTCCCTTCCGCCTTGGTGTATTGTCAGAGATTCAGGAGAGGTGAGTATATAGATTAAGGACAAGTACTCTGATGTCAGACCGGTATTTATGGGTCCGGCTTGCCCCTAACCAGCTGTGTGAACTTACAAGCTACTTAACCTCTCTGAACCTCGGTTTTCTCATCTGTAAGATGGGAATGAGTGTATCTACCTCTCCACATCATCCTGAGGATTGAATGAGCAGAGGGTGTGCACAGTGCCTGACACATGGTGAGATCGCAGTACTGGCAGCTGCAGTTTTATTAAGTGCGACACCTGATCTGCGTGCTGCAGAAAGAAGCCTGGGCTTGATGCTGTCCCTCTTTGAGGGGGAATCTCAGTCAAGGCTGCTGGGTTTGGAGAGGAGCTGGTGTGGAGACTGGAAGGATGCAGGTTCTTTGCGCCATGACTGTTCTCTTTCCATGTCCATCCCTCCTCTCCCAGAACTGAGTTTCGTCTTCACGGAGGCAGGAAGCTGACCCTAGAGGCCATCCAAGAAATTGTGTCAGTTGGCCAAAACCTTGTCATTTGAGGTGTATAGAGTCCTTCTTTTCCTCCTTGGGCCAGGAGGGAAAGGATTCTGGATTCACATTTATGATGACTTTATTTAGCAAGTCATTACTGTATATGCACCACATGCCAGGCATTTTCATGGGTGCCGGGAATGCATCCCTCGGCCCTCTGGAACTCACAATCTGGTATTGCTGAAAGCCTGGAAAGGCCCTCGCAGGGGACTAAAAACACTTCTCTTGCACCGAAATCCTCAGTGTCTCCGTTTCCCGTAGATGAGATGCAGGCTCCTTGCCGCCCTGGTACCCTCCGCCTCCACGTACCTTCCCAGCATTCCCTGCTCGACTCTGTTGTAAACACTCTGCTCCCCGAAACCCCTCTTCTTTCTGCCCCAGGGCAGCTGGTACTTTGCCTTCACTCCTGTCTCTCTGCCTGAGCTCCCAGCTCTTCTTCCAGGGCCAGCTCAAGTTGTCGCTAAGTCCCCATGAAGCTGTCCCAACCACTGAGCACCGTCGAGGTTATTCGTCCGGGGCCACATATACTCCCTGACACCAGTGAGGTCATTTCTCACCAGCCACACTGCCCGCTTTGTGAGCACAGGCCTATGGGCTGGGCCTCTTCGGCTCTGCTGATGGTACGCAGTGACGGTGCTTAAGAAGCACTTCCCCGAGTGGGACAAAGCTCTGAGTTACGTGTTCAGGTGGGATCAGGCTCAAATGGCCTTCCCTTTGTCCAGAAGGTTGTAGAGTGGCCTGCCCCCTTGCCTGTGTTCTGGGCCGGAGCAGTAGGGGATTCCTAAAGTGCCTCTGACTCCCCGAGAAGCCTCAGGGGCTTATTTTTGTCAAAGACATTTTAAACTGGTTGCTTCTGTAAATCTGATTTAAATTTTCCCCAGGGTCAGGGAGGGTGTAGCTCAATGGTAAGAGTGCATTCTTAGCACACAGGAGGTCCTGAGTTCAATCCCCAGTACCTCCATTAAAAGTAAATGAATGAATGAATGAATAAGTAAACCTAATTACCCTCCACAAAACCCCCCAAAACAAAACAGACAAAAAACAAAATTTCCACCCAGCTCTGGCTAGTCTGGTGTAAAGCTAGTATCTAACCGCTTCTCCCCAACTTTTTCAGTTACTCACGGATACCTACCTATATAATACTACACCAGCCCCCGTTGTAATTCAGCAGCCAAGACTCTGAGGCGTGCAAGTCATGGCCACCTTTGTGGTGAATTCATGTTGCAGGCGTGTTATATTTCTATAAACTTCAGAGTTTTTAGGGTTTTAAGTAGACATCCTATCATGACCGCATCAGTGGATTTGCAGTTGAAATACCCCCCAAACTAAACATGTCCTTCTTTCAAAAGTTGTACATTTGCGCTCATTCTGCGTTCCTGTGCGGACGCCCCGCTTGTGAGCTGATTCACTTACTTCGCACTCTTCAGTGAGCTGAGGGGAGGGTGTCGTGATCAGGTCCGGGGCCTGAGCAGTGCCTCAGGTTTCCCTCTGAAGGTGGAGCCACCTCCGAGGTAGACTGGGCCACGATTCTGCCTCACATTCTGCTTTTTAATCATTCCTGCTTTGGGTCACCGCTGTCCTGGGGTCTAGGAATGTGGAATGAAAATGGAGTTATAATTAAAGGTCGTGAGGAAGTCTCTTTTTTTCCATAGGAAATCTGCAGTTAACCCTTTTAAGGAATGAAGCATTCCTCCTTGGCATTCCCTATGCATAGATTTGGGTTTTCCCACAGCGGGTTCATAGCTGAGCGGGGCCCCCAGCCCCGCAGGTACGGCTCTTTCCCCCCGTGCTCGTGTTCACACTCAGCACTCACGTGCCCTTCACTTAAGCATAAAGCACTGAGATGCTCCAGTTTCAGTGTCCTTACCCCCTACACCTCTGAACCCGTTCCTTCATGCACAAAACAGCACCAGTAATACTTTTCCTCATTGAGTTGTCGGGAGGTTAAATGAAATGATGCGTGTGAAGTGCTTAGCAGGGTGTCCGGTTCGCAGGAAAGGCATAATCTCCATCGGCTGGTGCTGTGACTGGTGGTGAGAGTCGCTGGTTTGCTAGGATTTCTGGGGCTGCTCTGCTGTGGAGGGGGCTAGGGGAAGGGGGCAGCCTGTGATGACAGTGGCCACCGCTCCAGCTGGTCCTGGGCCAAGGAGGATTCACACAGGAGGCACTGGCCCAGCGTTTTACGAAGCTGAACTTGTGGCAGAAAGTCATCTGCTCAGCCTTCTGAGGCTCAATACAAAGAAACTCATTTCTGTCATGTGGATCTGAACTTTACAAAAAACACTTGAGTCCAGTGAGGACACAAGGCAGTGAGATCTGAGTTCTGGGGCAGCCTTGCAGGGCCTGAGACGGCGTCTTCAGGACTCGCCTTGGACTCAGAGAGATGGGAGCCCTCCAAGGGCTTTGAGCAGAGGGATGACAGGAACTGAGGTATTTATGGAAAGGACACTTCTGAGCACTGTGTCAAGTCTAGTTGAGGAATGACCTCGTTGGGTTTCTTGATCCATATCTCTTCCCCCTTAGATTGGAGACTTCCTGTGGCCACGAGCTGTGGTCGTGTTCCGCTGCTCTGACATCGGCAGCCGGCTGACCGTCATTTGTTTTGAGTGAATGAATCAGGGGAGGCTGTGCCGGGGCCTCTTGTCACAGGTGTGATGGTAACGGGAGGAGGGGTGGGCGGCACTGCCACTTTCCCCCTTAAGGACGAGGCTCTGGGTTCCCCCGGTGGCAGCCAAGACGTGGCCCAGGGCTCAGGGTGGAGGAAGCAGTCCACAAAAAAGCTTCTGTTTGTCTCCACTATGAGACTTCGTGCTTTGGAAAGGAGCCCAGGGTGTGTACGAGGAACCACAGGGAGGGGCAGCCCTGTGGCCCAAAGATGGCCCCCTTGTAAGGAAGCCAGACCCCAGCTCCTGCTCACCCCGCCCTCCCCCAGGCCCTTTGGATCAGAGGAGGAAAATGAACAAAGAGAAACCAGTACCACTGGAGACAGATTGCTTCCTCAGACCCTGCTGTGCCTCAGGCCTCAGCCCCTCAGGGACGCCTTCCAGGACTGTGCCTCACACCTTGAGAGTCCAGCCTCAGGCCTGCCCAGCACGCATTTCCGGTGGTTGGTTTGCCATCTGCTTCCACAGACAGGTCCCCAGGTGGGTCTCCATTCCTGGAGGGCTCGCTTCAGGAGGTAATTTCCGAATGGGAGAACTCAAAGAATGGCAGCCTTCCATCTTCAAGGAGGGTTTTGAGGGAGGTGGCCTCAGCGGTCTCACCCACTGTCTGCAGGGAGGCAGGGTGCTGACCTGGGCCCAGGCGTCCACAGCCAGAGGAGGCTGCTTGAGCCTGAGTGGGCTCTGAACTCAGCAAGTTTCAGTTTTATCATGTGTGAAAGAGATGACACATGGTCAGGAGGCAGTTTATGGTTCATCGGAATCACCAACAGTAGGTAGCATTTGTTGAGGATTGTGTCCCAGGTCCTGAGTGAGGTTCTTTGAATTTATTTATTTACTTCATGTTTAAAACAACCCTCCCAGGTAGGTTCTAGTGCCCCCATTTTATGGGGAAATTGAGGCCTCAAGGAATGAAACAACGTGCCAAGGTCACCCAGCCAGGAGAGTGGGGTGGGGAGGGTGAGTGGGAGTGAATATTCAGAGTGACGCAGCCAGACTGGCTCTGCACCCAGCTCGCCCCCACTATGGTGAGGACTGGGTGTAATTAAGTGAGATAGTCTGGGTGAACGGCTTACTCCAGGCACAAAGCGCGCCTCACTCAGTTCTAACGGGGGCCACTGGATACCCTATCTCCTGCATGCTTGATTAGCCTGCATTTTATGTTGGGGCCCAGCTGTGGATCATTCTAGTCACAGGCTAAAAATGTGCAGGGGTTTCAGTCTCTTTGTTGCCGGTGAAACTGCTGGTTATCTGCCTTCCCCACCGCAGGGCAGCCGAGGCCCGCTGGCATTTTCACTTTGAGCTTTCAAAGGTCAGGGAAGTCCTGATAGCGTCCTCTTATCTCCCAAGTGTTTTAGAGCTGTTTACTCATTTAATGACTGGAAATGACTTTTTTTAAAAAGAGAAAGGGAGAAAGCACCTCTTTTGGTCAACAGTAGCATCTCCAGAGGCCAGCATCTGGGTTCCCAGGGCAGGCCTGCTGTGACCTGCCGGTACCTGGGACGGCTGGTCTGGTTTCCCCTTGTCTCTCCAGGGCTAGTGCAGGGACAGGCTCAGAAAGAAGCAGAGGTGGTGTGTGAATTACAGCCCACATAGCAGCCTGAAACTCAGGATCCAAGGCTTCAAATTCCATCTGTTCTCCAGACACATCCACTCCTCTCCCAGGGTATGGGAGGCTCTTGTCCATGGTCGGGTGGGGTTTTCTGGGACAGTTTCATACAAGGCAGTGGAATGCCCTCTGCTGAGTCACTGCACAGATACCTGGGGCTGGGTGTGTCCTTGGAGAAAGAGCCCTGCTCTGGACACCTCAGGGCTCCATTCTGGTCCTTAGGGCTGTCCCTGAGCTTCAAGTCTTCACCTTTCAAACACTGGGTGTGTGCTAAGCACATTCTGTGAAAGATCCTATCGGATCTTCACAGGAGCCTAAAAGAGAATCAGTATTGTTCTTATTCTCACAAATAATAACAATCTCTAAAATGGGGATAAGATTAGGACCTATCTCCTTGGGTTATTTTTGAGGATTAAATGAGATACCAAATGGGAGGTATTTAGCAAGTGTTCTAGAATGGACTAAGTGCTCATTCAGAGTTAGTGATTTCTGTTGTTGTGGGGGGCAGCGGGTGGTTATGGGTGAGGCAGGTGGGATTTAGAAGGGGTAAGTGACTTGACTTTAGCAGAAGCAGGATTTGACAGGGGCTGGATCTCACACCTCTCTTCCCTCTTCCGTGTGGTGATAACAGCCTCCCTGCCTACAGCGGCAGTGTCCTGCAGAAGCCAAGGTTATCTTGGCTGTGACAGGGCCTCCGAAAGGTAAAAAGTTCCACCAGCAGTCATTTCCCTCCCTGGGCCTCTGCTTCCTCACCAGGCTCCCTGAAAGTCACCTTTGAGCTGGACGGGGCGGGGGGAGATAGGAGAAGTGAAAGGGGAAGGCTGAGACGGGTGAGAAGGGGCGTCCCAACCCCAGAGAAGCCCAGCTCCTCTGGCCTTGCTTCTTGGGGCCACGCCCAAGGTAAAGCCCTCAGTAAGTGACCGGTGCCCTCCACTCAGCAGCTGTGACTTGGAAAGTGTACGGTCAGGCCATTCAGGATGGCTGTTCTCGCACTCTTTGTGCGTCCCCTGCTCGACCAGTGCCCGCTTCACCTACACCCGACTCAGGACTGACCTTCCCACATGCTTGCCCCTGCCCCAGCTAGTGACTCTTCTTATCGAAGGGGCCTTGAAGGGTGTGCCCCTCTGCTAGTTTCCCTGGTAACCAAGAGCCAACCTGACCTAATTCCCCATAACCTGCCACCAAATCCTGCCCACCATCTGCCACGCACAGTGGGGTGTCACTCCATTTCCTTGCTTCAGACATGTAAGCTCCCCCATCCATTAAGCCATTGATAACTCGGTCGCTGACTCTGGGCTCTTTTTTTGGTCTCGAGGATGGGCAAGTACAGGCCTTGTCACCTGCAGAGTGCAGCCCAACAGAAGGTTGTTGGACTTCTAAGCTTCAGTTCTCTCTTCTGGAAAATGAAGACATGGTGGTGCCCATCCTGTGGAGACTTCGGTGAGGGGTCACTGAGGTGATGCGCATGTCAACTGACTCCATTAACTGCAGCAAAGCCAAGCTGCTGACAGGAGCAGCTCCAAGCCTAGAAGAAATGAACTTCGGTGCTCAGAAGCCCGTGGTGATAGCTAGCTTTGTCACACACCTTATGACAGAAGACCCCAGCTGGTCATGTTTTCCCACAAGTCCAGACCCCTCCTCCCCTAGGACACCCATCCCTCCCCTTCCTTCAGAGTTAATACAGCCTTCTTACAGTGTTCCTCCTCCTCCTGCCACCTCTCACCCCGGAAGGAAATGACACTGCCCGGCAATAGCCCCCGCTCACTGCACACACTGTGGGGAAGGGCCTGACAAGCACGATTCAGTGTTTGCTTCACACCATCACCAACATTGTCATCATCACCACTACTGCTGTGTGTCAGACACTGTATACTAATAACGTGATAGTCATCATCTCATTCAAAGACCAGGCCACACCATTTCAAGAGTCATAAGCCTGGGAGAGGATGAGATAATGCCAGAGACCTGGAGGGCGTGGCAAGGTCTGACTCATGGGTGACACAGAGGTGCTTCACAGACCTGCAGGCCTAACAAGAAGGCAGCGTCACAGAGCCTGAATGGATCCTGGTTTCATTTGTAAAAGGCAAAGCCCACTCTTTCTGTGCAGAGTCGTGGTGTAGTCTCAGAGCAGGGATGGGAGGGGAACTCCAGAAGCATAGTTAAGGCAAATAGTGATTCTGCAGAGAGATTTCCGATGCCAACCTGGGGAAGTGTCCTCTGCTTTTCAGCCCTTTATGAGGGTCCGGGAGGCAAGGTCAGCCTGTGGAACCTTCACCAGACACCTCAGAAGGGTTTAGCTCCCACAGCAGCCTTTTGGGGGCTGTGGCCTGTTTTGGACTTAAACTCAGCCTTGGATCCTAAAAGCTCACCATCATTTGGTAATGATGAGGGGGTGGGAGGGGGATGTTTACATGTTAGAATAAAAGATAACCAGAGTGACATTCTAATTAAAGATGAATGCAAGCCAGACATGATCTTTTAAAAATAACGATCAACAGTGGAGCTTTAGACGCAAGAGAAGTCTACTGGGTTCTTTTCCCATCTCAGTCCTGGACTCCTGGAGAGAGACACCTCTGTGGTTTGTGGTGCCTTCCAGTACCTTCCACTCTCCCATGACTTCACCCCTTCCATGGTTCTTGGGCAGCAGGGGTGTCATCTGACTGGAAATTCAGAGGAGGAGGTAGGCACCCTTGGACTGTGAATGCCACCTCCTCTCCCCACCTTCCTACCTTATCTCAGATGCTTAATTATATCCTCCATTTCCTTTTTGTTAGGCTTTAGAAGCAGAAGTATTAACTCACGTAACCCTCACAATACCCCATAAAGGAGGTTACTGACTGTTATTCCCACTGTACAGATGAGGAAACTGAGGCAAAGAGAGGTTCAGTAATTTGCCCAAGGTCACACGGTAACTGGTAGAGCTGAGACTGGAGCTCAAACCAGCCAGCTCTCAACTCCTTCTTTTAACCACCATGCCATAATGCCCCTCTTCTAGAAAAAAGGCAACTCTGACTGAAAAGTCTCCAACTCCCCCTCCCCAGAACCTTGCAAACTTGGCCTCTGTGAAGAGTTAAGCCCAAGCAGTCCAGCACAGGCTTCTCTGAAGGGACTGGGCACCAGAGATAAGTGACTCGAACCTCTATGGATGCATCATTGGTTTATTACTAGAAAACCTCTCCTGTCTCTGATTACTACCCAGTACTGATGGGGGGACTGTCTTTGGGAGGTGATTGGCCATGAAGGAAGCAGAGCCCTGTTTTCAGGACCCCTCAGTGGTGAGGTCATCCCATCTGCTTTGGCCAGGTTGCATCATCAGAGATTCCCCAGAATCGTGGCTTCTAGCCTTTGAGCTGTTCCTGTCAGCAGCTTGGCTTTGCTGCGAGCTAATGGAGTCCATTCATCAGATGGAAACATTTTGGAAACGGTGGGAAGGAGGGCGTCCTTGGAGAACTCTCTTGGCTTTAAGCTTTGGAGGGGATGGGTGAGGGGCACACACAATGTTTTTCTTCTCATCTGTTCTCAAAAGCCCCCCAAAAATGGGCTGTAATGAGTAGCAATTGAGGTTAGGATGATTTTCGTATGAATTGTCAAATCTTCTGCATCCATTTAACTGTCTTTTATGGTGAGGAAATTGATTGTGTAACTGGAATGAGGAACTCCGCCTGACTGCTAAGTGATAGTTTAGTCCCCAGGGAGGCAGGTGAGCCTTCGTGGAGGTAGACTTCTCTTTGAAAATGGTCAGTTCAGACAAGAACGTTTTCCTGCCCTTGGAGGGCAGTGGACCTCTGCTGGATCCTTGCCAAGAGGTGGGGAGATGGTGGGGGAAGGGGACCAGAGCCCTGTGTTGGGGGAATGACAGCTGCAGTTCGCCACCCGAAGGTCAGTTCTTCCCATAGACTCTTGTCAAAGAGACTTACCTTGTACTACTGTAAAGTCAGTTACAGGAAAAGGCCTGTCTTCCAGTCTCTTTGGGTGCTTGTTCTTTGCTGGCAGAAAGCCCAGGGTTGGGGGTGGATGGGATAGGAAAGAGGTAGAGGCCTGAGAGTGAAATCTTGGCTTGACTCAGCCTCAGGGTAAACTGCTTTACATGCTTTTGAAAACCTCTGTAGGTAAGAAGGCAAACCCAGGAGCCAGCTATTGGGCAGGGCAGTGAATCTCCCACCTCTGATTGAAGGGATTTATTCCACAGGTACTTACTGAGCACCTCCCGGGTACAAGGTGCTGTCCTGAGCACAAGGGACACAGCGATGAACAGCCCAGACTCAGCCCTGGCCCTCGTAGCACTTCTAGTCCAGCAAGGAAAACAGATGCCAATGACCATGATAGGATGTGATGAGTAATGAGATCACACAACGGAAGAGAATAGCCCAGCTCAGGCCAGTCACTTAGCTTCCATGTCTCAGTTTCATCGTTTATAAAGTAGGGGTCAGATCTCCCCTCACAGGCTGTTGCAAGGCCTACTGGGGTTGCGTATGTTAAGTAGTTGGCATATGATAGGTACTGGATTCATAATTATACAAATGCGTGAATGAATATGGATATGGTCATGGTAAATCTTCATTCAACAATACTTATGAGCACCTACTATATCCCAGGCATTGTTCTAGATGTTAAGAGTATAACAATGAATGAAAGAGACAAAAACCCTGCCTCGTGGAGGTAATATCACATTCGGGAAAGACAGACAATACAATTAAGTAGAATGCATGGTATATTTGATGGTGAGTGGTGTTACGGAAACAAATAATGCAGGGAATGTGAACAGGGAGAGACGGAAGTGGGTGTGTAAAGATAAGGGAAGACCTCACTGAAAAAAAATTTGTAAAAAGCCCTGAAAGAGGTGAGGGAGCTAGCCAGTGCAGACACCTGGGAAGCATTTCAGGAAAAGGAACAGCAAGTTCAGATGCCCTGTGGCCACAGCATGCCTGGCATGTTTGAAAACAGAAAGGAGGCCAGTGTGGTGTGACCAGAGAGGTAGGGGTGTGGGGGATGACAAAGGGCTTTGAGGCCAATTTAAAGACTTACTTGGATTGCCATGCTGGCTGGGGGGGGGGGGGCACACAGCGGGTGGGCCACTGGAGGGCTTTGCATTGAAGATTGCTGTGATCAGACTTTGCTTCCGGGTTTGGACTGGATGCCTTCTCTTTCCTCTATTGGGAATGGAGTACAAAGAGAGAAGCAGCGAGAGCCGCCAGGTGAGCAGTGATGGACTCTTGGCCCAGGTGGTATCAGAGAGGGTTGGAAGATGGATGCTGACCTCGTGGGGAGGAAGTGGCCTGCTCCGGCCCATCCTGACCTTCCTTCTCAGATGCCAGAGGAAGTTGATGGTAACCACAGCGCCCCAACCCTGGGGTGCCCTGGCTGCCTGCCAGTCCGCTTGAGGAAGTCAGAGTAGCTCAGAAAGTCAAGATGAGACTTTTCTCTCCAAATAAGAAAAGAGCTACAGAATTACAGGTGGGCTGGACCTGATCTGGCCTGGGAAAGTGGGTGTTGCCAGGATTTTGTTCCTTTGGCTGCAGCTTTGTTTTCATTGGAGCTTCTTCGAGCCTTCCCAGTTGTTTGTGCCTGTGGTCACATCCTTTCCCCATAGGTAGGTGTAATTTGGGGAAGAACCAGTAGATCCTGAATTACTTCTAAGGGGATCCCTGTCTTCTTTACTGTGTGGCCTCTGGCTTTTCTTGAGTTGGTTCCTCTTTTCAGCCAGCCTGAGCTGGGCAAGTTCACATTTACACAAATGATAGATCAGAAAGTGAGACTAGCCTTTACCAAGAGCATATTCTGATCATAATAACAATTATAAATAATCTGGCAGAGGGATTTATAGAGATAACAGGAAAACTATTTGAAATCAGAACATGCAGAAATACCAAGAGAGTATAGTCAGAGTAATCATTATAAATGCAGTCAATATAGAACATTTACTCATCCATTAGCATAGTTAATCTTTCTTGTGGGGAGGTAATGCTGGGGATTGAACCCAGGACCTCGTACACACACACACACACACACACACACACACACACACACACACACACACACACACACACACACACACACACACACACACACACACCCTCTGAATAATTCAGAGTTTTGTCCCCAAAGTCCCTGACCTTGGCCACCACTCCTCTAATACCTGTAAATAGGTTGCTTCCTTCTTAAAATTTAAATGATCTTCTTTTATATTTATGTTTATGTTCAACTTTCTCATAAGGATCCCAGATAATAGTTGACAAAACGTTCCCAGGGAACCGAGAGTCTGAATCTCTGAGGGTTCCTAGGTGGCTCCTGTGGGCCCAGGATGTAGAGGCTGTCTGGAATGATTAGGGCAGAGGAAGGTGCTAATCCATCAGGAGAGGTTCTTTGCAGCTGATGTGAATTCACTTATCCTTCTCCTCTTCGTCTCTTTATAGTCCTCTTCCCTCCTAGTCCTGCCCACAAGCCTGATGTATCGGCATCTCAGTCACTTCTGCTTCCCCTAGAGACCAAGGCTTGGCCTTGGGCCCTGAGCGCCACCGCTCCCCCCCCCCCCACCCCGCTTCCCGCCTCCCTGGAGTAAATCAGTAAATTGGGGGGAGGGTGCAGAGAAGGGATCAAAAGAGAATGGGGTCCTCTCTGCTTCCAGCTACCTATAATCTGGGGTTTACCCTGAAGACAGGGGGAAAGTCCCCTTGCAAGGAGCTGCCCTTAGGGAAATCTGGAGAGAAAATGCCGTTCTCCAGCCCTAGAAGTAAGGTCTCTGAAACCCATCAGTGAACCAGCCCAAATCAGAAAGAATTTTTTTTTTCTGAAAAAGCATATTAAAATGAATCCTGTGTTTTCCGTCCTTCACACAAGGCCAGAGGTGGAAGACAAGTGTGAATTCTCTCAACTTCTACTACAAGAGCGAAGGAAGGAGAAAATTTCCATTTTCTCAGCTATTTCAAAATGCATTTTTCAGATTAAGACTCTTTTCCAAATGACCTCTTCTTTCAAGGGAAATAACTTGCTCTGTTTTGATGATTTTTTTCTCCCCCTTTTCTCCAGGCTGTCTCTTTTTCCATGTTTAACTTCCCTTTCCCAACAAAAATCTCCAGGGCCTTCTCACCAGAATCTCTTCTCTCCCGTGCAGAGCTGTCCCCAGGAGCTCTCAGCATTCCCAGCACCTCTTTCCCTCCTAAAGACTGAGCTGCTCTGGGCCTGGCTGGGCTGCAGAGAAACCAGGTGACTCTTATTACCACCATCAAACAGCTCTCTCTCTCTCAATTTAGGGCTTTGCTACCTGGAAAGCTCATATCAAGGGGAGACGGGCTACTCCACCTTCCTGGCTTTGTCTGTTACCTGGGGCACAAAGGCTGCTCAGTTGGCTAACGGGCTGGCCCCCTGCAGCTAATTTGTGCCCCTAGCTGGCCTGAGCAGCCTGGATCAGGAAAAGCTTTGCAAAATAACAGTTAGTTAATGATGGATTGCTTGTTGCTGCTTCCTGGGAGTGCTGTCAGCAGGGCCCGTGGCTTGTGGCTTACCAGCCAAACTGCAGGACCCCAACTCAGGCAGGGTCCTGGATGACTCTGATAGGCAAATCCTTTTAGGAAGGTGGGGTCGCAGGCACCAGTTCCTTTTGATCTTCCCTTCTGCCATCTCCTTCCTGTGAGGCTGGTTGAACAAAGGCTAATTCATTAAATACTGGAGATGTGGCAGTTTACTGGCAGGTCCAGGATCTGTTCCTTTCCTCTGTTGATGATGACAAAGAGAGCCTGTTTATTGGTTTATTGATGATCTCTTGCCACGTGCCAGACATTGGGCTTAGGGCTTCCTGTGAACTTGCCCTTTTCAATTTTCACCATAACCACCGGAGAGAAGAAACCACATGTATTTTACAGGTGAAGAAACTGGGGTCTAGAGATCAAATAACTTACCCAGAGTCATGGTCAAACAGCTAGTTGATGGCAAGCATTTTTTCCAAAAGACATTTATTGAATATCTGCTATGTGTCTGGAGTTGTTCAGGAAACCCTTGCCAGAAGGAGTTTGCACTTTGGAGGGGAACACCAGACATTGAACAGCTAAGCAAAAAATAAATAAATAAACACAGCAATCTCTGTATAAATGCTTCAGGAGAGCTAAAAAGTCTTTCTTCCATGGCAGAGCCGGGATTCCCAGAGCTCTCTGAGGCTGGCAAGAGCAGGCACATCAGCTTGTAACCTGGGGGCCTCACCAGGCAGAGTTAGTCACCTGAAAGTCCCTAGTGCTTAACACTGCCTGGTAGCCATGCGTTTGCATTAGGGAACGATTATGTACAAGGCACCTTGGCCTTGTTTTGTGAGAGGCAGAGCCAGAGCGGGCACTGAAGGTTTTCCCACGATGCACTTAGAATTGCATCTCTCCTCGAGGCAGAACCAGTCCTGGCACCTCCCTTGCCCAGCCTCACCCTGAATGTAGATGGTTAGTCTTGTTATCAGTGAGAGTAACCCAGGAATCCCCCTGATGGGGAAGCCCTGGGAAATTTACTGTGGTTCTGATGCTCTGGTTATAGCCTTTGCTCTAAAAAGGCCAGGGAGGGGAGAACCCAACAGTTCTCAGTTCTCAGTAGTTGCCCGTTCCTACTTGAGATGGGAGCCCCCCTCCCTTCCCTCCTGCCTCACTGAGTCAGCGCTCAGCTGGCCCTGCCGGGGTGTCCACTAATAGCTCCCTGGCATGATTTCACTCCGGAAGCTCTTCTGCCTGACTCATGGCCTGCTTTGGGCATCTCCCCTGGGAAGAGGCGTCTACCTCTGCCCCCACCCCCACAGGGGACGGGCCAGGACAAGGGGAAAATCCCTTACTAAGGCACCTGCTGTGGAAAATACTTGCAGCTCCAGCTTGGCCCTGCGTAGGTGCCCTGGAGCTGACAGCTTCACTCAATATCTGAGAGGCAGGTGCCAGCTGTGGGCACAGTTCAAATCTGGGGAAGCAACTGAGGCAGAAAACTGTACAGATCTTTTTATATATATAGCCAAGTCTACTGATCTGAAAAAATGTCCACAAAATATAGGATTCAGTTAGGTGAAAAATAATGTCATTATAATGATATCTGGGAGGGGGAGATGTTGATATGGTTAATTTATACATGAAAAAAAGCTGTTAAAAGAAAAAAATATATACTGTGTGTGCGTGTGCGTGTATGTGTGCACGCGTGCGCGCACGCATGTTAACAGTAGTTATCCCTGGAAGGTAAGATTACAGGAAACTTTTTTTTAATTCACTTTGCATTTCTGATTTTTAAATAATGATCATATTTATCATTATAATCAGAAAAAAAAAGATTTGGGGGAAAAATCCTAATAAACCAAGCCCAAGTGTCCTAAAAGGTGTCAGCCTCATTTAAATGCCTAACAACTGCTCAAGGGTGACCGTTAAATGCAGGTGACTGGGATGGACTTAACACTCACCCAGCAAACATTAGCCACCTCCCTAGCCTCAGAAGAGACAAGCCAATTCCACAAGGCGTCTCCCCGCACAGCCTCAGCACAGCAGATAGGGAAGAACACTTGTTCTCTGGACCAGTGCATCTTTGGGGCCTTGCATGGTGCCTGAACCCCAGTAAGGGCTCAATTTAAAAAAATGGATGTGAAATGGATATGTGAATAAACAGTGTTTTAAAATGAGTAAAGACAATTTAGGTGATAGAAACAATATTTAACACTTCATGAAGCAGAGAGTCTCCTTTTGGAGAACTGCAAACTAGGACCAAGGCAGGAAGCTCTCATAGAGTCAAGAACCAAGAACAAGGAGAAAAATAGAAAATATCTGATTGGCCAGGGCCACGTGGTCAGCCTTGTCTCGGGTGAGAAGGCCCAGAGTTCGCTTGGCATTTGGGATCGGCTGACTGGATAGACTGTGTTTCTGGTCAGGCTGAGGACACAAAAGTTATCGAAGTTTCAGTTCGCTGACATGGCTCCCCGGGCAGGAGCGGCTCCATCTTGGGCCTAGAAAGTCATTTCAACAATAGATATCCTGCTCTCGGGTGTTACACGTGCCGTGTGAGTTGCGTGTCTGCAGATTTCGGTGGGGCCTCACAGGAGAGATCACCTCGTTAGGACTTAGGAAAGTCCATGTGAGGCTGTTTCTGGGACCTTTTTTTTTTTTAAGGATTTACTTATTAATATTTAGTAACATTTTTTACAATAGATTTAGATTTAGATTCAACAGAAAAGTTGAAAAAGTAGTAATACAAGTTCCTAACGCCTCACACCCAGTTTCCCCTGTTGTCCTCTTACATTTGTTACACTGTGCATTTGTCACACGAATAACTGACACGAATGCAGTGATGTTAACTGACAACCCTACTTCATTAGGGTTTCCTTAGTTTTTACCTAATGTCCTTTTCCCGTCCCAGGATCCCATGTTACTGCACTTAGTAATCCTGTCTTCTTAGATCCTTCTCAGCTGTGAGAGGTTCTCGGCTTTTCCTTGCTCTCGGTAAGCTTGATCGTTAGCAGAATACTGGTTAGGTATTTTGTAGAATATCCTTCAGTCTGGGTTTGTCTGGGGTTTTCCTCCTGATTAGGTTGGGACTGTGGGGTTTGGGGGAAGGAGGGCCACAGAGGTAAAGTGCCCTTCTCACCATGTCCTATCAAGATTACACACTGTCAGCGTGACTTATCACTGCCGATGTTCACCTTGACCACCTGGCTGGGATGTGTGTCAGGTTTCCCTACTATAAAGGTACTCCCTGCCCCTGCTCTGTGCCTTCCGCTCCCTGCCCCCAGCCTTTTCCATATTGCACTCCTTAGAATGAAGTCACTATGCACATCCCACATTTAAGGGAAAGGAAATTATGCTCCAACAACTACATAAATTAGTTGGAGTTATTTTGTGTGAAAGATTTGTCTATTTTCCCCTCAATTATTTATTCAATCAGTTGTTGAACCATGCATCACTATTAATCATATGGATACGTGAACATTTAGTGTATACTTTGGATTGTAACCCAATACTACTGTATTTTATTACTCAAATTGCTCCAGCCTGGGTCACTGAGAGCTCCTTCGGTTGGCTCCTGCAGCCTGTTAACATGCCCCATTATTTCGATATTTTTGAGCCTTCTCTTTCTGGCACTACAGAATACAGAATATGCCCCATTCCTGGAATCTGCCATTTCTCCAAGGAGCTCTGGGTCCTTTGGTTGGAGAATGGTATCAGAAACCTGGATCTGTGTGTGGGAAGTGCTCATTGCAACTGGGTTGCCTGGGACATTCATCTTGGAAGGTTTTCAGAAACTAGGGGAAAAGGAGTCAAATCTGTACAGAAAGTTTGTGATGAAAATAAGAGGGAAGGGGCTGGAAGAGGCAGTCTGAGCCTCTGACCAAATCAACAGCTTTAGGTGGACACCATGCAGGGCCCTGTGGCCCCTGCCTTGGGTTAGGGGTGGAGGTGGGGGTTATAAGCAGACAAGTAAATGGCCACAGATGCTTTAAGGAGGGGCCACCATCATTCAAGGGACCTGAGGGGACAGGCTTTCCTCTTGCCAACTTACTAGAGCCTTCCCTGCCCACCCCTGACCCCAGGGACCATTTTTAGCCTCCCCTGTGTTCCAGGTACTGCCCTAGGCTCTCCCTAGACCTTCACAGCACCCTGCAAGGTCCTATAGATATTGTTGGCCCCATTTTACTGCTGAAAGAATGAGGATTTGTCCAGCATCCCTGTTAAGTGACGAACCTGGCATTCAAACCTCCATGTGGCCCTCAGATTCTCTTTCACTGAGCTGTGCTTCCCCTTAGTGTGGTTTGTGAACTTACTCACTTCTAGTGCAGGAGTGGACTGTGGTGCCCTCAAGTTCATTGGTCCCCCCTCTCTGCTTTGATCAGAGTGGTCATCACAGGGAAATGGAAATGCTGTTTGTGCACGGGTGTGTTTGTCCATCCCACAGGCTTCACAGGTTCCTGCCCCTTCCTGGCAGGTAGGTGAATTCAGCCAGAGACCCTGCTTCGTGGGCTGAATGATGGGGGGTTTTAGAAGAAAGAAAAATGAATACACATAGATGAGCAAAAGCTAAGCTGACAGTAGAACATGAAACAGGTGGCAGTGACTGGGCGGACCTTTAAAGGCCTGTTTCAAAGATATTTAACGGCATAAGAAAAATAGTGTGTAATAAGTGACATGATTCAACACTGTATGTTTAAAAAATGTATCAGTACCTCTCTTTAAGTGATGGGATTATGGATTTTTATTTTCTGTCTTGCATTTGACTATATTTTCTTTATTTTTCTGTAGTAAGCAGGCATTAATTACTCTTATAATAATAAAAGTAATTTAACCTGAAGCTCATGAGGGCACTTCATCCTCAGGGTCCTTCTAGTCTCCTGGGGCTGATTTCTTGTTAAATGTGTGTCTTATTTTTCTATGCACTTCTTCTGTGTCTTTGGTGATGGTGCTCCTTCTGAGGAAGCCCATTCTAGAATAGAATCATTGTCAAAGAATAAATAACTTAAAAAAAAAACAACCACATAATGAGATACTGCATCATGCACACTAGGATGGTTTTAACCAAATTGACAAGTGTCAGTTAGTGTGTGGAGAAATCGAAAGCTTCTGTACTGCTGATGGAAACATAACAATGCAGGCACCGTGAAAGGTGTCTGGGCAAGTTCCTCAGAAAGTTAAACATAGAATTACCAGATGACTTAGCGATTCCACTCTTAGGCGTAGACCTAAGAGAAATGAAAGTGTGTGTGCTCACAAAACTTGTATGTAAATGTTCACAGCAGCATTATCTATAATAGCCAAAAAGTGGAGAGAATCCAAATGTCCATCGACTGGACTCTGAAGGGACAAATGAAGTATGGTCTGTCCATACGATGGAAAATCACTCAGCCACAAAAGGGAGTAAAAGTACTGATACAGTACAACATGCATGACCCTGAAAACCATTGCGCTACGTACATGAAAGGATCCAGACACAAAAGACTGCATATCGTGTGGTTCTGTTAATGGGAAATGCCCAGAGAAGGCAAATTCATAGAGACGAAAAGTAGATGACTGGCTGCCAGGGCTGGAGGAGGTGGGGTCGGGGGAGACAGAGACTGGAGTGTGGCTACTAATGGGGACGAGGTTTCTTTTGGGATGATGAAAATGTTCTGGAATCGAATAGTAGTTGTGGTTTTACAGTTTTGTGAATATACTAAAAACAACAGAATTGTGCATTTTAAAAGGGTAGATTTTATGATATCTCTGTTTTTAAAAATGCTCCAATTTTGATTTATAAATGCTGGGCCCAGGTTCCCTACAAGGGAGCAGTGAGGAGTGTGTGCTCTGCTGCCTCCTGGCTGTGTGACACTGGGCAAGTCACTTAACCTCTTACAGTGTTGGTTTCTTAGGGTAAAATGGGGGCTGTTACATTACCAAGGGTCATTGGGCAGTTTGTTCCGACCCCATACTCCTTCTGCACGTCTTCCTCCAGTCTGCAGCTGTTCAATGCTCCCTAAGCGGGTGGGTTTGTCATTCATGTAAGGGGAGCCTGGTTTTTGCTTCCTGTTCCCATAGGAAAACTCCTCCATTAAAACCACGCCTTCCAAGAGACTGGGCTTCTGGGTGGGAGTAATGGCTCATCGTGCCAAGCCGTTTCCAGTGTTCGTTTGAAGAAACAGAAGTCAAATAGGCAGTGGCCTCTTCCAAAACTTGTAGTTAATGCGAGTGTCACAGGTCTTCTGAGCTCAAAGCACTCATATAGCACATGTTTTTTTTTCAGACATGCTTTCTTCTCTCTCCCGTCCCCCTCTTCCTTCCTGCTCTTTCTTTTTAAGGGAAAGGAGTAGGAGAGCTCAGAGCTGAGGCTGGGCTCTGCAGTCTGCAGAGCGTGGAATCAGAGCTGCTGTTGAGAGCTGGCAACGTCACCATCACCAGGCAGGGCTTCGCAGACGGGCCTCCCTGCTCCCTCCAGCCCGTCTGTGGACCAGGGCAAGGCTGGGGGTGCTGAGGGTGGAGGCCCAACTGACCCGCCCGCCCTCTTTCCCTTCTGGTCAGCACCCAGCAGGCCTCTGCCCTCTGACGTCTGCCTCCAGACGGCTGTCTCCTCACCAGCCAGGCAACTGGAGGAGACACAGATAAGGTTTTTTTTTTTCTTTAACTTGTAATGTCCTCTGAAGCCAAAGCCATTCTTTTGGTTTGCTTTACTATTGAGAATGTCCAATATTTTTAAATTAAGGCTTACAATTAAAATAAATTTGTGTTCTCTGGGTTTTTCATGCTTATTAAGCATCTGCCATGTTCTTGGAACTGCAGAGACGGCAGGGAGAAGGAAGGAGTAAGGCGGAAAACAGAGTCTGTCCTTCATAAGCTAGCCATCTAGTTAAGAGTGTCATCGCTCTAGCAGATAACTCCTATCTGGGGCCTGAGAACCCTGGGAGTGCACTGGTGATTAGACACCGCATGAGCTGATGGGGACAACGGCGCAGACAAGGACACTGTCCCTCTATTGTGTACCTACTTGGTGCCTGCCCAGAACTGTGCATCCATGTCGTCTCAGGTGAGCCTCACGCTCACTCTCTGAGAGTAGGTGTTAACCCCCTTCTACAGATGGGGAAACTGAGGCTAAGAGAAGGTTCCACATGTCCAAGGCCACATGGTGAGTATGTGGTAAAGCCAAGATTTGAGGCTGGGTCTGCCTAACTTACGAGCTTGTGCTGGTAGCCAAGGGAAGGCTCTAGGAAGAAGGCAGTGACCAGTCACTGGGTAGGAAGAGGATGGACAAAGGTGGACCAGTGTGGAGGCTGCCATCGTAAGCATTTCAGAGTCTGGAAGGAGGGGTGTGGACCACCCTCCTCTCTTGTGAACCAGTCAGGATAGACACACAACACAGACTGGGGATGTATGTGAGCCCTGGGCTCCCAGAGTTTAGTGCGGTGGAGCCACGATGCATGAGGACCCGTGACGGAGGTAGGGGCCTCACTGGGGGAAGGGGGCTAGGTCTACTGGTATGGATACAGGACGAGGGATTAAAGCTGCAACAGGACAGGTTGCATGAAATAAAAACGTTCCGGTAGTCGGAGCTGCACATGAGCTCTCTGAGGCGGAAGTGAGTTCTTGGTCACTGGGACTGTGCAGCCACTTATAAGGGGTGTTGTGCAGGAGTGTCGAACAGCAGACGTACTCAGTTAGCGCCATGTGTACTGGGGATGTGGTGTGTCGATAACACAATGCCAGCGTATTAAACAGCGATGGATCGTGGGTGAGCCCAACGGGGGTTGGAGGCTGTGCGGTTTCTGTCATCTCTCCCAGCCTTGGCTGTATAAGTGTATGTCCTGCTCTTCTGGGTTTTGGAGGGAGGGGATGCTGTTTGTGTGTGTTTTAGTAAAGCCCTGGGACAGAGAAGTGATCTCCTGAAACTTAAAATATTTTGATGCTTTCTCACCTTCACCATCTGGCAGGTGGCCTGGAGGTGGACAGTAAGATCTCCGAGGTGACATTGCTTCAGCCTCCGAGTGATTTGGGGCATGCTGACTGGTCAGTGATTCGAGTAATGAGGTTCATGCTGGGGAGCAGAAGACCACTTTGCTCTGCTCTCCATTCACCCTGGCCTCCCACCTGCAGGGCGCAGCCCCTCCCATGGGCATGAGCTGCAAGGCAGAGCTGACTGAGCTAGAGCAGGGGCCACCAGGGAGGAGTGACATCCCACAGAAAGACAAGGTTAATTTGCTTAAGGCGTGAGTGAGAACATAGCGGGTTGTGTTGTTGGCAGCAGCCTCTGCCGGTAATCATGATTGTGGAGGATATACACAGAGCTGGGGTGCTGCACATAAAGAAGTGAGGAAAAGCCAGGCAGGGCAGAAGGTGTCAGAGCGGCTGGTCATCCCCCACCATCAGTTATGCTGCTCAAATCCAAGAGAGACCAGCCCAGCTAGCCTGGAAGGACGTCGGCGGTCTCCCTCTTCTCTGGCCTGTGGCCGACACAAGTCTCCATCGAGGAGGGGCTGGAGAAGGGGGTTCTGCCCAAGCAGGCTGATTCACTATTTCCACTGGGTCCACGCCGTCTTGGTGGGCAGATCGCATGCCAGCCTCGTAAACTCACTCTCCGCTTGTCTATGTGACATTTATAGCCCCGTGGGGAGCTGGCTTTTTAATGAGCCTAATTTGAGACTCTAAGTAGGAGTTTGTAAAACAAACAGAGAGGGACTCGGGCCAAAGCCCAAAGTTGCCATTGAAGCGCATGGGGTCACGAACAGCTCTGCAGGCGGGCTGAGACTCTGCACGCCCAGGGCTGCCGAGTGGTGGTGCTCTCCAAGGACAGGCCTGCCTCCCAGGACAGCGGGCCACAGACCTCCGGAGACTTAGTAAAAGACCTTCTTGTATGGCTTCTGTGTGGAAAGCACTGGAGGGCCCTGGCTTTGCCGGTGGGAGGAAAGGAGCAGGCCTGTGTGCAAATCCAGGGCTGGATGTCAGTGGACCAGACAGCCTGGGCACTCCCTGGCTGGATGACAGCCACAGCCAGCCCTCGGAGGCCTCCGGGAGCGAGGGTCTGTGATCCAAAGACACCTGCAAGGAAACTCCGCATCTTCTTGTGGCTTTAATTCCACTTTTTGTGAGACCTGGTTTTCAAATTCCAAATGAGATGGAGGTGCTAATTTCTGTCTGGAGGCCCTGTTAGGGTTACTTCTCTCTAGCAGGTCCTGGATGGGAGAGGGTGGGACCTGCTCACCCCTCACATGGATGCCCAGGGCTCGCTTCCAGGGCTGGGACAACAAGCAGGGGTCCCTTCAGTGCCAGAGCACTGGGGTTTGATGCGACTCAGAGGCCACTGCCTACTGTGAACTTATATTGGGGGGTCCCTCCTGACTCACCCCAAATAATGGCAGTAAGTACTGGGAGCCTTTAGAACGGAGTGTTTTGTAGCCGTTGAAAGTAATGATGAGAAACAGTATTTGGGGCCATGGAAGGATGTTTGTGAAATATTAAGTGAAAAAGGAGGTCATTAAAGTATTAATTTCTTAAAGTTGAAAGTACGCACGTACACTCAAAACCAGAGACATGTATTCAAAAGTCAGAAAGGGTATTAAACCGTCATGTCAATGGTGATTATCTCAGGGTGGCAAAATTACTATTTTTATTCTCTTCTTTTTGCCTATCTGCATTTCCAAAATTAAAATAAACTGAGTGGCATTCTGCAGACACTTACCCCAGCAGCAGCCAAATGGTCTGCCGGGAGGATTCCCCCATGAAGGGAGCTCCCAGGCCTTATGTTGAGCAAAATGAGAGCTGGAGTCACTGCTGTCACCCCAAGCCCTCAGGGAACTTGCGCATCAGAACTGCTCTGTTCTCATCGGAGTCCGGGTCTGGCATGTCCACGGCCAGCCGCCATGGAGAGGGGGCTGTGAGCACACATTTTCAACCTCTGTGGAGAGGTGGGGGCCCTGGCAGTGGGAAGACGGCTTTATCGTTAGACTCTCCATATGATTTCATTTGAACAGAGGGTTTCATGGTTTAAAAATTTTTTGAAAACTAGCAATTTACTGAAACCATCTTGTGTCAGAGAAGTCACTTCATCTGCAAGTTACAGAAAACCCGGCTGTTGTGGTCTCAATTGTGACCCTCTAAAGTCCCAACCCCCAGTACATCAGAATGTGACTGGGTTTGGAAAGAGAGCCTTTTAAGAAGTTACTAAGGCAAAATGAAGTCCTATGAGTGGGCCTGAATCCAATGGGACTGGTGTCCTTATAAGAAGAGGGGATGAGGACACAGACACAGGGAGAAGATGGCTGTCTGCAAGCCTAGGAGGGAGGTCTCAGAAGAAGCCAACCCTGCCAGCACCTTGATCTCAGACTTCTAGCCTGCAGAATTGTGAGAAAATTAATTTCTATTATTCAATCCACCCAGTCTGTGGCATTTTTCTCCTGTAACAAGAAAGTTCAGGGATCAGCAGTTCCTGGTGGTGGTTAGCTGCTCAGTGAGACCATCAGAGACCCAGGCTCTTTCTACTTTCTGCTCTGCCCTCCTTGGCGTGCTGGCTCTGGTCTTGCCCTGGTCCCTTCCTGTGTCTCCACTGTCCACTGCAGCCCTAGGGTGCTCTGGCCTCTGCAGCAGGCAGCCTGCCTCTTGCTGACATAATGGCTGCTGCTATACCTTCCACAGACAGTGTGTCACATTCAAAGCACTAAGAAGAGCAAAAGGACCTGCCAGCTGGACAGCCTGTCCCTTTAGATCAGGAAAAGCAACATTTTCCAGAACCCCTGAAGTCTTAAATTTATGTCTCATTGTTCAAAACTGTGTTGCACACAGCTGTAAGGGAGTCTGGGGAGGCCGCCTCCCCCACCAGCCTCAGGACTCATATTGCATAGCCATTCCAGGCAGAGTTGGAGCTCTGTTAGCCAGGAAGGAGAAGGAACTGCATCAGATAGGTCACTGAGAGTGTCGGCACAGTTTGAAGCATCCGGTGGCTGGCTGTTTTCGTACATCTTTGCAGAGAAAGAGCATGGTGTCCTGGGAGTGACACAGTGAGGTTTGGGATGTCCCTATCCTGAGAGTGAACATTCTATGGGGACTGCCTTTCTGCAAATGAGGTTCCTCCCCTGCACCTCCTCCCCACCATCAACCCCCTCCTGTGTTGTTGTGACCGTTGCTCAGCCATGAGATGACCAAGGACTGTTTGCTTCACATAAAGTCTGTACATTCCCTCTGGGGTTCTTGGAGTAAGCGGGGGCTTTCTGAAACATTCTGTTATTTTTCCTCCCTTGCTGATGATGACAGTGCATAGCAAAAGCCCTCTCTTGAGACTCCTGCCAGGCTTCTAGGACCTCCTGCAGACCCCTCCTCTAGCATTTTATTATGGTGCTTTTTAATTCTGTCCACATACTTTTCCCCTCCTCTAGAGCAGGAATCTGGGTCTTACCTCTGTGTGCCTAGCACTAAGCTCAGTGTAACTAATGGGCATGTGATGAACATTTGAGTAAGAGGATGAGTGACGGGAACAGCACAGTGCTAAAATTCCCTGAGTTTACTCAGATACTTACTCCATATTTGAAGCCATCAGTCAACCTTGGGACAGAAGGGTCCTACGGCCTTAGAAACTATGCTGTCTGTCTGTAGGATTTAACTGCCTGCAAGCAGCCCTTTCTCTGTGTGTGTGGTGGTGGGGAGGATGGTTCATGGTTATGTATATATGTGCCGTACGTGAGTTATGAAGGGAGTGACTTAAACTCTGGGCTTTGGTGTCCCCAGCACACTTAGCATTGGGGTGTCTTTGTTCTGGCTCAGATTTCAAGACGCACGTTGAATTCTCCCATTCTTTATGAATTACTTTTTGGAGCCATAAAGACGGGTAAATTGAAATTTGCTAACTGCTTTAAGTTGATCCAGGAACATCACCAATTTTAAAAGTCGTCAAACACGGTTCTCACTTATTTGGGCTTGAAAATGATCCTTGATGAATTTAGCTCCGAAAAACAAAAGCTTTGCTACCTCTGTCTTTGATGTTTAAGTGCTCAGTTCAGAAGCTAAAGGGAACGAGCAGCTTCATTGAAATCAGAGCCCAAGCAGTGGCCCAGGTGGATTTTCAGATTGTGAATCCCTCGGCAAAGAAGATGTTTTCAGCTAGCACTGGGGCTCTCTAACCTAGATTCTCCCCTCCCGTCCCTTTCCACACGGCTGCTGGATCTGTGTGAATGTGCCAATGACCCTTTCACTCAATTGCTTGAACCCCTTCAGTGAGTCCTCACTGCTCTCACAACAGAGTCCCAGCCCCTTAGACTCCTGTGGCTGGTGCCCACCACCCCGGTCCCTCCCCCGGAGGCCTGTCATGCTCGCCCATCACTCCGAGCTACTGCTCAGTCCCTCCGAGGGCCTTTGGATTAGTACAGGGGTCAGCAAGCAGGGGCCTGGGGCCAAATCCCACCTGACACCTGTTTCCACGTGGTCTGCAAGCTAAAAGTGAGTTTTACACTTTTAAATGGTTGAAAAGTAGTAAAATACTAGTTTGTGACATGAAGGTGATACAAGATTCGAATCTCAGCCCATTTGTTTATGAATTATCTGTGTCATGTTACACTGGTAAAGCTGAGTAGTTGTGACAGAGATCCACAAAATATTTACTCTCTGACCCCTTACAGGAGAAGTTCACTGATCCCGGCTTCGTAGTGGCTCCAGAGGTGGGTGGAGAGAGGGCAATGAGAGAGGGCAATGATCTCCATTAGCCACTTCCCAGGCTGCCCCAAATAAACACATAGTCTAAGTATAAACACAGCTTCATGACAAGCCACAGGGGGCCCCTCCCCAAACTATCACTGTCCCAGAACCTCCCTACCCAGACTCTTCCTTTGCTTGGAAGACCCATCCAACCCTTTCGCCAGACTCATATCTATCTACTCACCAGCTATGTCCCTTCCCCCAGGAAGCCTTCCTTGACTACTAGGCCTAGGTAGCCTGGCTTAGAGACCCCACCTCCTGACTCCTTGGCCCTGCACCATGCAGCTGTTTTCACACATTTTTGGCTTGGCTGGTATACTGTCTGCCCTCCTTCACTAGACTGCAAACATCAAGAGGATCAAGACCATGCCTGCTCACTTTTCTATCCCCAGAGCATAGCCACTTCTGGCAGATTATTAGGTCATCAGTGAACAGCTGCTGAATAAACGAGTGAATGAATGCAGAATAAATGACCATCTGTGGTGAATAAAGCATGATTTTTTTTAATTGATGTTTACAATGTGGTTTTTCTGGTGTATAGCATAGTGATTCAGTTATACATCTATGTATTCCTTTTCATATTCTTTTTCATGATAGGTTTTTATTACAAGGTATTGAATATAGTTCCCTGCGCTATACAGTAGGATCTTGCTGTTAAGTTATATATATTATGTATTTTATATATAGTAATTAGTATCTGCAAGTTCCAAACTCCCAGTGTGTCCCTCCACCCCTCCTTTCCCCACTGGTAACCACAATTTTGTTTTCTGTGTCTGTGAGTCTGTTTCTGGTCTCATTTTTTTGTCTCATTTTTTTAGATTCCATTTATAAGTGATATCATATGGTATGTTTATTTCTCTTTCTGTCTTACTTCACTTAGTATAACCATCTTTAGGTCCACGCATGTTGCTGCAAATTGCGTTATTTTATTCTTTTTTATGGCTGAGTAGTATTCCACTGCGCGCGCGCACAAACACAATACATCTTGTATACACACACACACACACACACACACACACACACACACACACACACATCTTCTTCATCCAATCATCTGTCGATAGACATTTAGGTTGCTTCCATATATTGGCTGTTGTAAATAGAAAGCATGGTTCTTTATCAGCATTGACCTTTAGGAAAATATTGGGATTGATTGGCCTTGGGTCCATCCTTTCCTTTTAAGAGTGATAAGTACTTTTACATGGTATCTGATGGCTTTATCCCAAAGCCATTGGCCCTGGGAATCAGTGAGGTCATTTATAAGAATATTCCCATTTATTACGTGCTTACTATGTGTCAGGCATTTTGCTGAATGCTTACTTATTTAACTTCTTTTAATTTTCAAATAATCCTGTGAATTAGGACCTATTGTTAGGCCTATTATACTAATGAGCAAATTGAGGCTCAGAGAGGTTAAGTAATTAGTTCAAGGTCACACAGCTAATAAGATTCAGTGCTGGGTTTTGAACCTTCTTCCCTCCGACTCATGCTATTAAGTCATCTGGAGGGTCTAATAGCCAGAACCATTTGGAATGGGAACCAAAGCCAACTGAAGCAGGTTAGATTTGTTAGAAGGACTCTAGCACAGTACATTTCTGACTAATACACTCGTGTTCTATTAATAAATATCTTGGCCATCTTCCCTGGACCTTGTGATATTTGCCTCTTTTTTTTTTAAAACCCCCAAGGAGTGATGTGTGTGTTACAGGTGCTTGGGCTCATTTATCCGGCTCCTTGCTCGTGGCTGACACTTGGAGACTTCTCCCACTCCCCTCCTTCTCCTGCCGGCAGCACTGCTCTCACAGGGATTAGCTCAGGAACCACTCCCAGCACAAGCTTTGCCTCCTCTTCCCTCCCTGGCCTGCCTGTACCCCCACCCCAGCATTGGCAGTGGCGAGCCTCTCTTTTTGCACTTGGCCATGCAGTGTGAGCATTTGCCCCAGCTCTCCCCGTCCTCAGTCCTAGCACATCGCAGGCTGCACTGGCTGTGAGTACTGGGTTCCAGGCCACCGTGAGGCTATGTCACGATCACACAGGCTCAGCGCAGTGGGTACAAGTCTAGGCCCAGTGTCACAGGATGGCACAGGAAGTCCCCAGGGTGAGGTGGCCCCTGAGTCACCACCACCAGGCCAGGTGAAGGGGTTGGCTCTCAGAGGGGCCGATTCTTGGAATGAGACATGCAGACAAAAATCTTACCTCCTGGTTAAGAATATAGAATAGTTTCTGCCTGAATTTCTTCCCCTTTTCTTTTTTAAGAAGTAATATTTGTATAAAACAACCAGGTAATTTCCCTTTTATTTAAATTGGTTTTTTTTTGCCTCCGTGAACTCACAGCAGTTATAATAGTGATTTTATTTTTATTAGGATACATATGTTCATTATTTAATCAGTTGGAAAAAACATATGAAGAATAATGGAAACAAAAATCATCTAAAGTTCTCCCATGCAGAAATAACCCTCTTTTATGTTAGATGACCTCCATTCTGGGCTCTTCATAGGTGACTAGATCATAGTATTTTTTTTTTAAAAATTCACTTGTTTTCTTACATAAAAATTTCATTTCAGATAACTAATTTTCTGCCATATTTGAAATGATGGACGCTCCTATGTTCAGAAGAAACATTCTCTCACCCTCTTCTCTCTCTAAGTACATCTCCTCCCTGGGTCCCACCCCCCACCCACCCAGTTCTCTTATAACAATCACTTTTTTCGATGGCAATAAATCATATTCACTGTAAAAAGTTTAGAAAACAGTAGTTCAAGACATTTTTATGGCCCCAGCGTAGAAAGAACCACTATCACCTTGGTGGTTGTGTGCATGGGTTGGGGGAAAGGCTGATTGATATTTTAGAATGATGACTGTGTGTGTTTGTGTTCGGAATGTGTGACCCTTATACAAAAGTGCCTTGATGTTGCCCTTGGCCCACAGGAACTGGCGTGCTCGGCCACCACAGGTCAAGGACGGCATTTGACAATAATAGACCATGGTCATGTGGTGGATTTTTCTTTTTTTAAGAGACGGCAGTTCCAAGACTCACACTTCCTGGGTCACTCAAGTTTTTAATGTGTTACATCAATACTTTGGAGAGAGGCCACCCAGAATCTCTTAAAAAGTCTTCTAAACACCACGGAGATCTTTTTCCTCAGGAAAAAGCTCAGTGGGCCACGTGTGAGTTCTCTGCCCCGCACTGCCCGGTGTTGTGACTGTTGCTGGGTTTCCCAGAGTTCACCTTTAGGTTTAATTTCCTGAAATTGATCTGCTTGGTTACTCTGGCTTTATTTTATTCTCTTAAGAAGGGTTGGGGGGGGTGGCAATGAACAGGCTGCATTTTGTTAGGGTTTTTTGCTTCAGAAAAATTAAGCAGCAATCCATGATCTCTCCTAGTCTGTTCTTTTCCTCATCCTCTGGTTCTGTGACAGAGCTGATATGTTCCTTAATTAAACAAATCACCAAAATGCCAGTGAGCCAGCATCCCTAGTGGAGACTCCGGGGTCACCCCCACTGCTTTGTTGGGCTTTTGTTTTATGGTGACCCCTCCCTCCCCCTCTAAATTCTCACCCTGCTTGGATCCCCCTGAGAACTGGGTGAGCGAGCCCTGAGGTCAGAGGCACGGCTGCCAGCTGGAGGGAGAAGAGGCAGCCCTGGGCCAGCTCCCCAAGCAGGTCCACCACCAGCAGATCAGGGATTCCAAAGAGAGATGAATTCCAGCCCAGTCTTCACTGTGAGGTTTGCTTTTTGCCATCTTTTTTTTTTTTTTTAACCATCTTTTAAAGGGAATTGGGGGTGCTGGCAATGAGCATGCTGTACTTCAGCGGCCTCTGATCTCGCCCTGGGTTCTCTGGCCCCTGGATCCCGGGGCAGTCATAAACCTGCATTATTATTTCACTGTTTAATGGTAAGCTCCCGGCCCCCGGGCCTCCTTTAACCGGAAGACCACCTTCAGCCGGTGGTGTTCTGCTGACTTACTCAGAGTGAGGTGTTAACCAGAGCATGATCGTGTTTGCTTTTAATTTCCTGACCTTGAAGAAGAAGGGGAAGGGGCAGTGCTAACTGGACTGGTGAGTGGTGGAGGAAGCGTTCCGTCCCTGGCCTTGAATGGACAGCCCGGGTGAGAGGCGGTGTGGACTCCAGCGTGGGACAGGCTGGGTCTGAATCCCCGCTCTGCCGATTTCTAGCTTTGTGTCCTTTGCCGAGTGACCTGGCCCATGTGAACCTCAGTGTCCCTCACTGATAAATGGTGCCAGTAATGGTTCTGACTAATAGTAGTGAGACCACTGCTAGGCTCTTCACATGGGCTCAGATGCTGCTTCAGCCCACACCTGGCACAGAGCCCTGCTCCATATATGATAGCCTGTCTCTGTTCACTAGTTGTTTTTTTTTTAATTTTATGCCATCTTTTATTTTTTGTTAATCTTTTTTTTTTTTTTTTTTTTTTGGCAGGGAGGGTATTTAGGTTTATTCATTTTTTAACAGAGGTACTGTGGATTGAACCCAGGACCTCATGCATGCTAAGCACGCGCTCTGCCCTTGAGCTATACTGTCCCCCCCCATTTTTTTTTTTCCATCCCTGTTCATTATTAACCCATGGTTCAAACCTACTTCCCAAACTCAGTTTAGACCCCCATTCTTCTCTCTTCCTGTCTCCCAGCTCCTCACTGGAACACGGGCCTCATAGTCTAGTGGTCTCATCTTTAGATGGATTCTGGCGGAGAACTGCATGAGCTTTCAGTTACTCTTAATGAATCATTTTTACCTGGATGATTGACAGCTCATCGAGTCAAGCAACTTTCATTCCACTTCTAGGTTTTTCTCATTTCCTTCATCTTCCCCTGGCTTCAGCACCCATCCCCCAGCCTCTTTGGACTTAAAATGTCAGGAGACATACCATTCAGTGAAGTGGGTGTTTTGTTTTGTTTTGTTTTGTTTTGTTTTGTTTTGTTTTAAGGATCAACTATCCTTATACTCCATTTGGGGCTCTCTGAAAAATATTCATACTTTAACTCTTCAGCACATTGTCTCTGTATGACTAATGCACAACAACTGGGTATTAAACGTACTATATATAAAACTCCAGATCAGAGAATGGAAACACTTCTTTAAAAATAAAAAGGGTTGGATTATGTGGGCTATTTGGAAACTGTTCAGTGGGGCAATATAATTTTTATTTTCAGAAGCTTATGGATTGAACCCCACCCAAGCTTCCAGCGCCTATGAAAACTGGCAGAAGATGCTGTGCCAAGTTTCCCCCTCAAGGGCAGTAAAAGAGTAATCTTCTGCATCCCGGGTTTCATTTTAAAGAAACAGGAGACAGGCGGTGGCCTGTGCCGTCTTCACAAATGAGCTTCCCTGAGCCGGGTGGGTGGCTAGTGAGTCTGGTGCGGAGTGTCGGGGAAGGGGACGTGGAGAGGATGCTAGACACGTGGGCTGGCACAGGGCCCACTGCAGCCACGGTGCCGGGAAAAGAACACCTGCAAGCCTGGGGAGAGCACTGGGAATGGGTTGTTGAGTTGGGGGGAGGGGACGGTTATGTTACAGTCTTGATGGCCTTTTGATGAATGGTCAGAAAAGCTGAACTGTAAATCTATCTAGTTTTCACACAAAAGGGACAACTTCACATTTACAATTATGGGGGGGGTGTTATTATAATTGGGGGGAAATGAAACCAGGAAAATAGTATTAACAGGGCCTATTTGTTTCCACTGTTGACAATTCAGAAGTTAAAATAGTGGAATGAAGGTGGGAGGACAGGGTTTGAAGGGTACACTTTGGTGCTTGAGGGGCCAGTTAGGGTGCAGGATCCCAATGCTGGATCAGACTTGAGAGGCCATCCAGTTGACCCCTGTGTTTTACAGAGAAGAGAATGAAATCCCCTCAGTTTTGGCCTTTGGGCCAAGCCCTGCTTCTGAAAAACCTTAGCACTGCACAGTTTGGTTTGCTAGTAACCCAGTGTGCAGCCCACCGGCTTCTGGCTCGTTGCTTGCTTGTTTGGAGGAGCTGCACCCCTGCAAGCTGAAACCCAGGTTGAATTCCTGGTTGGCAGCCACCAGCAAGCAGGCGGGGTTCCCAGGCTTCTGGGCACTGGGTTTCCCATCTGACTCAATGGCGCCCTCTCTGGGCACTGGTGGTGAATCACCTGGGAAGAAGCCCAGGGCTGGAGCAGAGCCCAGCGACCAAACACGCAAAACAGCTTGTAGAAACCTGGATCAGGTGTGCGTAGGCTTCTTAACTCTGCTGATTTCTCGAGAGGTGCTGGGAATTTCCCCCATTTACTGGCAGAATTATTTTAATTCCTGAATTTCAGAGAAAGAAAGAATATGATCTATTCTTATCTGTGGAAAGGTATATGAACCTCTTGGTGAGGGCGGTGGGGAGTCATTGAAGTGTCCCAAGCCAGAGTAAATATGAGTGCATGACCAGAGCTAGGGATGGCAGGGTCCAGGTAGAACTAGGGGAGGAGACAGGCGAGGGGCTGCTGCAGTGTCCAGTGAGGGAAGACGCTAGCTTGAACTGGCAGTGACAGATTTCTGAGATACTAAGGTGGTAAGAGCAGCAGGGCTTGGTGGGTGATTGGACGCATGGGGGAGGAGGAGAGAGTTGACAAGTATGACTCACAGGTCTGTCCTTGGGCAACTGGGTGGATGCGGTACTCAGAGAAGGGACGTGGAGGAGGCGGCTTTAGGGAACGAGATAATGAGTTCCGAGATTCACGGGTTGGGCAACCAGGTTGAGAAAAATTGAGTGATCGAAGATTATGGTGCTGTGTATAGACTGAGAAATGTAGAGACTCACATACTGTCCAGGCACACTGGAGTGGAACATTGTTTCAACAGAAATGCTGGTTTTGTAGAAAAGAAAGGCATCCTGCCTACTGCTCCCCCGGCCCTGCTCACACTCAGTTGTTCATTTCACAGCAACCGACTGATGCCTGTGGGTTTTCCCTGCAACTTTTACAGAGTTCAGTGAGGGTTGATTTGGGGTGTCTTGATTAACTAATGAAGGGATAAAAATTTTATTCCAGCATGCATTCTTTTCTTTCTGAATAGTGAAATAAACAGTTTTTCTTACAGATTTTAGTAAAGGAAGTGGGGTGAGAAGAGAGGTGTCTTTTGTGTTTTTGGAAATCCCTCTTTCCAGAATGCTTTTGCCCTGGGCCCATCTCGTAAAGCTGGGAATTTGTGTTCAGGGCCAAGGAGCCATTGAAGTGTTGAGAGAATTTAAGGCAAATATTTTTGGTCTCCAATGAGGACTACGGAGGAACGGGCTTATGTGGGAGAGAGAAGAATTTCGGATTGACATTAAAAAGGTCTTTCTTAAGAAGCAGATTCAGAAGACAAGTTGTGGAACTGCATTCTGGAAAGATCAGAGGGAATGAGAAAGACAGCCTTCTGTCTGTAGAGTTTCACAAGAGGCCTCCAGGAATCCCTGACAGGCGGTGCCTGGAGACACATTAAAACGAAAGTCATATTTCTGGGTCTTTCTTTATATTTCCTCCTATCAAACCCCAGGTCCAAACAGAACTGAAGCCCTCTTCTCGCAAATACCCTCATGCTCTTTAGCTAAAGGACAAGGTGGCCAAAGTTAGGACGTCATTTCAACAGCTTGAGACTCAAGAGATTGCAATTCTAGCCCCAGTTCAGTTTTCTGTTTTGTTTTGTTTTATATTTTTCCCAGTTCATCTTTTGATCCTCAATAATCTTGGGCAAGTCACTTAACTTGGTGGGGGTGGAGGGCATCGATGTTCTCATCTAAAAGATGGGTGCAGATAGTACCTCATGGAGTCTTGGGAATTGAATGTGACCACGCACATGAAGTTATCACAGGCCTGGCACATAGGAGCCCTCTGTGAAAGTCAGCGTGGCTATTATCAGTAATGACTGCCCTGCCTCCCTTGCTGGGAGAGAAAATTACGTACTCGGTGTTAGAAGTCTCTTAAAAGCAAAAAGTACTATGCAAAAGCTGTGATGCTATCAATTACTATTATTAATAATAGGCTCATAATTACTTTTGCCACAGTATTAAGTGAAAGCTGCTTTGGGTGGGTGATGACTGGGAAAATGGGAACTATTATTAATGGAGCTGCCAGCTCTTGTTACTAGATCCATTGACATAATATTTCTCTCTGGGAATCCTTTGACAAATCAGCTGAATTTCCTATTCCCTTGCCCTAAGCACTGTAAATCTGATCCACATGCCCCAGTGTTGTTTCTGGGGATTAATGATGGGGAGAAGAGGAAGAGCGAGGCCTGCGCTGGGACCTGTAGGTGCCGAGGAACCCGCCTAAATGTGGGGGTAGGAGTGCGGGTGGGAGGGTTGTCTTTTGTTTTACTCATTTTAATGCTCAGAGCCAGCTCTTCCTAATGTGTTGGGTCCTCAGCTGTCAAGGAGAGGTTCCACTTTGGGAAACAGGGCTGGGGGCAGGGGGAATCCAGTCATGCCCTCCTCCTCCTCCCACTGGAAACAGAGCTTTGAGGAAGTGCTTTGATGCCCTGCTTTGGGAGTCAGCACCCAGATGTGATGGGAGGGGCCTCTGCCATCCTGGAGGGTCAAAAGGAGATTCAAGGGAGGGCAGGTCTCAGCCACACGGCAGGGCAGGGAGGGTGGGTCGGGGAAGGGCAGGCTCGGAGGGCAGGGCTGACCGGCAGCTGCACCTGCAGAGTGGTCAGAGAACGCTGCCAGGATCTGGGCAGAGGAAGCCGGCCACTTGCCCCGTAAGAGTCACACCAGGCCCAGCACGGGGCTTGCATAGGTGAGATGAGTGGTGGCAACACTGTAGCAGCATTGTCACTTGCACGAGCCACCAAACCGGAATAGCCGTAGGTGAGCTTGGTGATGTGTTCATTGGACCTGGGCTCACAGAGGGGTGAAGTGTGTACATTCTAGAGCCAGTCAGACCTGGATTTGGATGCTGGCTCGGCCACTTAGTAGAGCAAGTAATTCAAACTCTCTAAACGTTAGTTCCCCGATATCTAACATGGAGACAGCAATGCCTATGTTGCTGAGAGAACAAATGAGACAGTGTAAGTAGAGCCTGCACTCCCAGCACAGAGTGAAAGTAATAGCATTAGCATCCGAAGAGCACGTACCCTGAGCCGTGCACTGGTCCTCGCGTTCACATCCAGCAACTCGGTGACTCCTGGCGGCCACATCGTGAGCCAGGTAACTTCGTTATCTCTAGTTAACACAGGAGGAGTCTGAAGCACAGAGAAGTGGAGTAGCTTGCTCAAGATCATACTGCTTGCTGTGACAAAGCCAGAATCAGGAACCCGCAGGTTCCAGCTCCCGGCTCTGTCTTACCCTCTCTGCTGCGGGTCCTGGGACTGTTGTCATCCTTGTGACGTTCCTGTGTTCAGGATGGGGAATGCTAACCCCGATTTGGCCACATCCCAGGGGCTCTCCCGTTTTCTCAAGGAATTTTAGGAGATTTTCTCCAAAGTGACTGATTAAATTCCTGTGGGTGTTTTTCTTTAAAAAAAGAAAGTTCAAGAGGGTTGGACAGAGATGCCTTAATCAAAGAACCAGCAGTTACCAAAAACTGGGAATCTCTTGCCAACATGCTCTTAAGAACCAACATGTCATTGTAAGTCAGTCTGATTTTGCTTTTCTGGTGCTTTCTAAGAAGCCACACAGTGAGCTGGAGAAATTTACAGGCTGTCACCCTCTGGGATTGATTCTGACAGCTCTGCTCCTCTGTTGCTGAAGTGCTAATGAAAAACACTAATTGGCCTTGGCCAGTAGCTGGGCTGCGGCTCCTTCCTGGAGTGGTGAAGGCAGCATCTCTTTCTCTGTGGCTCCTCCTTGTCCCGTTCTTGGCTCAAAGAAGGAAAGAGGAGAGCATGAGGAAGTGACAGGACTCAGAAGGAGGTACTGCCCTTTAGGTGGGCAGGACGGACGTTTGCCTCTGACATCCCATCCCCTGAGCTCCACAAAGACAAAGCCAGTTCTCTTTGTCACCCCGGAATCCAGAAGGCACAATGCATGGGCTGAGTGAGAGGCCCGGTACATAGTCAGTGAGTGAGGAAGGGAGAGGTGAATGCGTTCTTACATGGCCCACAGCCTCTGGAGGCCAGCTCCTCGTGCTGCTCCAAGAAAGGATGGTCTCCACTTGGTTAAAGCCACATCTATAGGTGGGCCATGCCTCATTCTGGCTCCTGTAGCACCGTCCACAGTAAAAAATCAGCTGTCCTGAGTGGAACCTTGAGACTTGCCTACCGACCCCACTCGACCAGATGAGGAGCAGGGCTGTGGCCTGCAGACCTTTGCTGCCTCCTCTGCTGACCTGTCCACCTTGTTTCCTCACAGGTGTCCTCTCCCTCCCCGCGTACTTCAGTCCTTACAACGGCGGGTCCCTGGGCCACGATGAGTGCGCCGACGCCTACGCGCAGCTGGAGCTCCGGACCCTGGAGCAGTCCCTCCTGGCCACGTGCGTGGGGAGCATCTCGGAGCTGAGTAAGTGGGGCACCCGTGCTTCATGCCTTCTCTGAAAGCTCCAACCAGCCTTCAGGGCCAGAGGTTGCAAATGGGTGGCCCACAGGCATGTATGGTTTGGCCAGCAAGTGCACTTCATCATGTCCAAATCCAGATCTCTGGTTTCTCTAGAGAAATCAGATACTCTGGCACTGCTGCGCCCCATTCCTGCAGGACAGGGATCAGGGGAGCTGAGCAGCGGCTCAGGGGACACCACGCACTCCCTACATTGTCACATGCCTCAGTATCTATAGCTGGCCCATCTCATTCATTTATTTTACCTGCCTGGCACCAGAGACTCTGAATTTATAGCCAGTATTTGAAAGAAAGCACCTCCTGAAACCTCAACATAGAAAAAAGTGGTGCTTTTCTGGCCGAAGGAGGGTGTGGTCAGTGACCCTCAACCCTGCAGTGACCTGGGCACCTCCCAGAACCTCAGGGCTCTCTGGAATGCAGCAAGACACCCCTGGGTCTAAGTCATTACTGTTTGACAGCTGCTTCAAAAGAGAGTGTTAGGAGGCGAGAGGTACCTGCATCTCCCAGTCTCTCCCTCTCATCAGCCCAGTTATTTGAGAAATCAAACCGCTCACTCTTCCTCCTTAGTTCCCCCTCATGGTGTCATGAGACCACCCAGTGGCGGGCGGGGACACAGGCCAAGGGTCGTAGCACATGGTGTGGAAACAGATGGAGTTTCACTCTGCTGCAGCCTTTTCCGCTTGTGATTTCTTTGAGTTTTCTGGCCCCTGAATAGTGAATGGCAAATCTTTCTGTTTCTGCAGGACACAGCTTCCTCCCTTCCTCCCCCGAGTCCTCCTCCCCTTCCCAGGACAGGAAGTCAAAGTGCCTGGTTCAAAGTCGGATTGGGAGTAGGGCTGGAGAGAAAGCAGGACTTGGGGCCCTCTGTCTCTGGGGGGCCTTGCAGCATGGCCACCTGAGTCCCCTGCCCCTTAGAGACTCTTGGGTGTACGGCTTGATCTCCACTCCTGAATGCCTTCTGGACAGCGGGCTGTCTTGGGGCTGTTTGGTGAATTCTCCTGCCTTAGAGGGGAGGGGCACACTTAGCCCTCAGTCTACTGGAGAGCACCTTGGTTTTGTTTTGCATTTTGAACGTTAAGTGTTCACGGCACCCTGTGAAGCACCTTAATCACATGACCTCATTTACTCTGCAGGACAACTCAGTGAGGTTTGTCCTGATGACGGAACTGAAGCTTAGAGAAGAAAAGTCATTTCCCCAAGTCTGGCTGCTTGGACTATGGGCTTCCTAGACATAGCTAGCAGCCCAGCCTCCAGCATCTAAGGGCAGCTGAGGTCAAAGTTGGAACCTGATCCTTTGTCTTTTATCATAGAGGCCTCTGTGCCCGTTACAGTCCACAGTCAGACACAAGGGGAGCTTTTGAAACTTCCCTCAGGAGAAGGGCTTGACATCATTCTGTCCTTGCCATTCAGCCCAGGGACCAAGTCCTATCGGTTCTACCTTCTAAAATTATCCCAAGTTTTTGCTTGCCCCTTTCACCACCTCCACTGCTACTAACTCAGCCCAAACGAGGATATTTAAAACCCAAATTGGATTATGTCACTCATCTGCTCAGTATCCGCTCCATTACCCCCTTGGCTTCCCAACACTCGGTGAAACCCAAGATCCAATATATGATCTGGTTCATTGCCTACTACTCTTCTCTTGTTGACAGTGCTTCAGCCACCGTAGCCTCCTAGCCAAGATCCTCCCACCCCAGGGCCTTTGCACTAGCCGTTCCTCTGCTGGTGACCTTTTCCTCCAGATGCCCAAACATGTTAGTCCATTCTTCAAGTCTCTGCCCAAATGACACTTGCTAGACACCCCGCAGAGAAGGATTCTACCCTCGTTCCTCTGTCTTCTGTTATGGCTTTGGTTTATTCAAAGCACTAATCGACACTTGACATTTGTCATGTATTTACTTGTGAATAGATGGTCATCTCTCTCATATGGTTAGAACATCAGCTTCATGAGAACTGAGACTTTCTCTGTTGTGTCCCCTGCTGTGCTGTATTGCTAGTGATGAGAACAGTACCTGAGCTGTGTGTGTGTGAAGGAAATGAGTTCTCTCTACTGTTCAGTTTTTGCCTCCTAAAACCCACCTAGAACTGGTCCTCATCCTGGCCCAGGCACTCCTCAGGCCAAAGGGAAGACGCCTCCCCATAGCATCCTTCACAGACAACCCAACAGGCGGTGTCATGTGCCAAGTTGCTTGAGCTCCCTCACTCTGAAACCAGAGATTTTGCTAACTATTTTGAAGGAGGGAGGAGACGAAGGTGGAGGCAGATATTGCAATTTTTTTCTCCGAGACTAAAGAACTTAATGAGGCTAGTGATACTTGGCGCTGAGCTCCTCATACTTAGAAGTTTACCTCGAGTTTAACATGCACTCACTGCCTGCACCTCACCAAGACCAGCCTGCCAGGTAGGTTAAGAAGTTTCATTCTTGGATTAGGTCCAGCTGCACTGGGAGCTCGGGCACTTCCTCTGTCCCTCTCTACCCATGGGAGTGTAAGTGAGAGGGAATGAGAAATAAATAAGACACTTCTTTTTAAAGGGAGCCAGATGATGTAGGCCTTATTTTGAAGACTGTGCTGAATTCCAGGCTCTCCCCTCCTGGTTTTATTCTGTGGCTCCTACTGGGGCTTGGACAGACCCCAGAGGAAACCTGTAGCACGTCTGATCCAGGCTCTCATGATTAACAAGCAGGGAGGGCTTACTTTTCCATGCCTCGTGGGTGTTTCTGGGCTTCAGATTGAGGTCTCATTGAACGTCAGATCCATTGATTCTCACGTACAAGAACATTTCGGAAGAAGCTCTGAGTGCCCAGCTGGACCAAACGAAGAGCACGGCCCCATTAGGGCCACAGCTTCCCAAACTTGCTGTGTGATGGGTCAGGGACGGTATCCCCCAACCCTGTTGCAAACTGAAACTTTTATAAAATATAATAAAAAGGAATGTCTAGAAACATGAAATAAAGCACAGGTACGATGCAAGCCAATTTTTTAAGAAGTTACTAGATTCAACAGGCTCGGGAAGATTTTTCAGGCTCACTCTCAATTCTGAAATGAACTTGTGAACCAGTAACCAGCAGTTCGCAGACCACACGTCAAGTAGCAGTGACACAATGGTCAATGGCTGACAGCATGTGTTTGGGACACAGGGACCCGAGTTCAAGTCCTGGCTGGCTCACTTACTGCTTGTGCAACTGGACAGATCATTTAATTTCCGTGAGCCTGTGTCCTCGTCTATAAAATGGAAATGGCTCCCTTGTGGGGTGGTTGTAAAGGCTAGAGATTTTGTCTATCTTTTCATGTCTATCACGAAGCCTAGAAAATAGAAGGTGGCAGCAGGGAAACCACTCTGGGAGGACATCCAGGGCAAGCGGCTGTCTTTGGCTGTAACCAGGTAGATTTTAGATGCCTGATGGGAGTTGTCTGCAGGCATTTGTCCTTCTGGTCATTTAAAGAGACTGACAGCCCGCAGCTGGGCTTCAGAGAAGCATCCAGGAACTCCACCTCCAGTCACCATTCTGCTGCCTTCGTGGTTTCCTGAATCTTCTTTGTTCCTGGCTTCCCTTTTAGGGAACCCTTCAGAGGCACTTCTTTTCCTTCCTTGAGTTTCTTGCCTGCATTCTGGCTGGAAATGTGCTGCTAAGGGTTCTCCACCAACAACAAGGAAACAATCTTAGGCATAATTAATGCTAATGACTCTACCTTGTTGCGCTTTGGAAATGATATTTCAACAAGGTTTCTTTGATGCTATCGGGAACTCTTTGAATTCTCCTCCTTGTGGTCCCGAAGTCACGCCAATAGTTATGACATTTAGATCTGGAGAAACGGGAGCCAGGTTTCAATTTACTGCAGTCAACTCAGTTCTGGGAGGCGGCTTGGCCTGGGGGTTGGTGCCAGTTTCTACCACCCAGGAGCCTGAGGCCAGGGCTGGGATCTGGCATTTCAGGGCTGGACTCCGCCTGTCCTGGGAAATTCAGGGCAGTGCTTGACTGCAGGCAGAGGTCCTGGAAGGAAGAGCACCACCGGTGGCCTGTAGGATAGAGGACTAAAAACAATAGGACGGTAGTAACAATGGTGTTATATTTAACTTTTACCAAGTACTTACTCTGGGGCAAGCAGGATGTTTAGTGTTTTATGTTTATTATTTGAATCCTCAGAATTTTTAGGTTGGAAATGATTATTTCCATTTTACAGAATAGGAAACCAAGGCTTTGATAACTTCCGTGAGGCACACGGGTTGGAAGCAGCAGAGCCCTCATTTGAAACCAGGCAGCTCTGACTCTGGAATCTGTGCTCTTATCCATTTACCTGGTGATTCTCAAACCTGACTGGACATAAGATTCACTGAGGGAACTTTTACAAAATACAGATGCCTGGGTCCTGCTCCAGACCTGCATGGGAGCCAGGTGACAGGACCTCGCTGCCCCTGGCCCTCCTGGCCCTGGGGTTTGTCAGAAGGCCCCCAGGCAGCTGAGCTACAACTGCGAGATGAGCAGAGGCCGCTGTGTAGACAGGAGTGAGACCCAGGAGTGGGGGCATGGAGGGCTCTTTCCCAGTGGAGATCTCCAGTTCCAGGGCTGTCGCCGTCCCTGCTTGAAAGCTAGATGTCATCACTGTGGCTGTGATGGCAGAACTTGGCAGCCAGTAAGCTCAAGTCAGCCCCACTGGAAGTTGTATTTTAAAATGAAATGAATGCAAGGGGGAGGGTATAGCTCAAGTGGTAGAGCATATGCTTAGCATGCATGAGGTCCTGGGTTCAATCCCCAGTACCTCCATTAGAGAAAGAACTAATTAAACAAATAAACTTAATTATCTCCCACACCAAAAAAAAAATTAGAATGAAAGCATAAGGCTCCTTTTTTTTTTATTGAAATATAGTCAGTTTGTGATGTGTCAATTTCTGGTACACAGCCTGTTTCAGTCATACATATACATGCATATATATTTGTTTTCATGTTCTTTTTCATTATAGTTCACTATGAGATATTGAATATAGTTCCCTGGGCTATGCAGAAGAAACTTGTTGTATATCAATTTTATATATAGTGGTTGGTATCTGCATATCTCAAGCTCCCAATTAATCCCTTCCCGTTCTGTTTCCCCTCTGGTAACCATGTTTATTTTCTATGTCTGTGAGTCTGTTCCTGTTTTGTAAATAAGTTCATTTGTGTCTCATAAGGCTACCTTTTCATTCTCCACGTATTTGCTGAGTTCCTGCTGCACAGTAGAAGCCGTGCAGGGCTGGGGACGCAGTGGCACAGAGTATGAGACTCAGATGCTGTGTAAGGCAGGTTGACGGAATAAGTGAATGCTGAATGACAGGTCACTTGTCATATTAAAGCCTGCTCATTTCTCCCACCTTAGGGTCAGCCTTGTCCAGAGGCTTTCTCTGAAAGGGGCTATCTGTTAGGAATCGCCACAGAGAAAGGGAGCTGACCCACCATGGACGCCCCCCTGACTTCTCAGGCCTGAGAAGAACGGAAGGCGCCACTTTTCCTAGAACGAGGGGCCCGCAGGTGCCTGGGGCCGTTTCACCCATCCTTTCTCAGCATTGTGGCCTTGCACAATGATGGGATGTTTCCTGTCCCGGGCTGGTGGGCTATTGAAAAGACCTGACTTGGGCAGAAACAGCACAGGATATGGGGACCTGAGGACCCCATGGCCTAGATCACAGTTCACTTCATGGACGTTGGAATCACATCAGTCTGGATTCAAATCTAGACTCCACCATTTACTAAACCTCTGGGCACCACGGCATACCTGTGACCAGGGAAATGCATGGAGACAGTAAACGTTTGTGTACCGAATAAGCCTCAATTTCTTCATCTGTAAAATGGGGATAATACCTGGGCTCAGCATTGTAAAGATCAAATGAAATCCTACTTCTAGAAAACAGAACAGTCGGCACCCAGTAAGCATAGCGGGTGGTGGAGGGGGCGGTTCTTACTTGAGGCCATGCAGAGGAAGTTACCTTTTCTGCAGAAGAACATGGGCTTTGCCCCAGAAAGCACGGGGGAGAATCACCGTGCAGCCTGGTGCTGCTGGCGGAGGCTGGGAGAAGAGGCCTGGAGACTCCCATGGTCTGGGAGCTGGGGGAAGGCCCGGGGTGGTGGAGAGAGTGGGGATGTTGAAAAAGAAACCGCATTAACACAAGTTCTGGAGAAGCGGGCCCTGCCAAGTGTTTCATTCAGTTGTAAAGGCCAGACTTGAAGTGAAAGGGAATCTGAACTGCTATTGTGTGTCTAGGTGACAGCTTCCACCTCTGCCTGTTGCCTCTGGGTAAACAGTAATTACCACTTTGCTCAGGGAGCTGCTTCTCTTTAGCTGGCAAGTATCCTAATGTGGGCCTGAAACTCAGACTTTGTTTTCTCTTTTTCTCTCCCTCCTTTCTGCCCTTCCTGCCAGGTGACCTGGTCTCCCGAGCCATGCACCACATGCAGGGGCGCCACCCACTGTGTCCTGGCTCCAGCCCCGCCCGCCAGGCCCGCCAGCCGCCCCAGCCCATCACCTGGTCCCCTGACGCCCTCCACACGCTCTACTACTTCCTGCGGTGTCCCCAGATGGAATCCATGGAGAACCCCAACCTGGACCCCCCCAGGATGGCCCTGAACAATGAACGGTAGGGATCTGCCTTGGGCTGGTCACCTGGTGGGCCATGCTACCTAGTGTGTGTCAACTGACTGAGTGACTGACAAGGTGGAAAAAGAGCCCTCGCCCTGGCCTGTGTGCCTGGGAGGAGGCGGCCTGACCTGGGCGTGGACTGGGATCAGATGTATGAAGGCCTGGTCTTGGAGTGCAGCGGGATTTTTTCACCCTGGGCTGAATGGTGTGAGGTCACTGAGGCTCAGAAGGTGGGCTTTGGCCTCTGTCTCGGGGCTGCCAGCTCTAGCACTCACTACCTGGGCTCTCTGAGGTTCAGTTGCCTCTTTTATAAAATGAGGTATTCATTTTAGAATGAATGGTTGTAAGACTTAGAAAGGTGGTTGTAAGACTTGAGTGAGCTAGTGCCCTCAGAAAAAGCACTAAGGACAGTGGGTGGTAACTGGCCCTCCATCAGTGGTAGCTGTCACCTCTTTTGATGACAGCAGTGTCACTGTTAGCATTTTTGTTAGGGATCTCAGGCATATTTTGCCCTGTCCACTCATTTTACAGATGAGAACATCATGGCTCTGGCAGATTATTTGATCTCTAGCAGGTTAGTGGATGAATAGCTCCAGGATCTCAGGCCTGCTGGCCCCTAGTGTACTGCTCTCCACAGGGTCTCAGCCCTTTCCCAGCTGGGCAAAGGGCTGCTAAGAACAGATGTGCAGGTTGTACACTGCACAAGGGGACCCAGTGAGGGGCATGAGTAGGGGACATACATGAGGTCATGTCAGCTTGAGGACAGGATACCCATTCTAAATGGTCTACTCAGAGGGTCGTCACCTTTTAAAAGTTTTCTGTCCAGGAAAGATGCTTTTTTACATTTTGTCCAATATGTATGCTGATGTGAGCCTCAACTGGAGGCTACCGTATGGCCACCCAAGGCAGGGGCAGTCCATGGGCTCAATCAAGAGTGGTGTAATTAAAGGTCCAGGGGGTGGGAAAGACTTGCCTTTAGTTTAGGAAGCTCTGTCAACGAACATTACACCTCATAGCAGGGCCTAGGAGAGGGGCGGGGCCTAGGAGAGGGGCAGAGCCCAGGGGGTCTGTGCCCCATGGTGGAGGAAGGTGATCTGAGACCTTGATCCAGAGAGTGCCACCGCTATCCCTGCCCCATCCCCGGCTGCCCAGTGTCTTTGGTATGCACTGAGTCTCAGCAATTTTGTGGTCCTCATACCCGCTCCACAGCCAGGCCCCCCTCTTCAGGGCCTCCACAGTCACGAAAGACAAAGGTACAAAGGTAGATTCCCATACTAGCTCATTAAAAACAGCCATGAGGAAAACCCTGGCAATCCTGTGGACACATGACAAACACTGGGAGCGGGGGATGTAGTGGCTCAGGAGTCAGGTGGCCTGGGCACAAACAGCAGCTCTGGAATTCATGAACCTTGAGACCTCTGCAAGGTTTCAGACCTCCCTGGGCCTCAACTTCCTTGGCTGTTAACACAGGGCAGTAACAAAGCAGCT
Organism: Camelus dromedarius; assembly: GCF_036321535.1. Classification (NCBI taxonomy): domain Eukaryota; kingdom Metazoa; phylum Chordata; class Mammalia; order Artiodactyla; family Camelidae; genus Camelus; species Camelus dromedarius. The sequence continues at coordinate 24,067,362 of NC_087447.1, forward strand.
GTGTGACGTGCTGATTCAGTGATGATCGGCAAGAGTTTATTGATCATTTGCCATGTGCCAGGCACTGTGCTGAGCACTTTACATGTGGGTGCCCACTTACAGGAAATAGGTGCAGCTCCATTTTACAGATGGATAAGTGGAGGCACAGAGAGTCAGTAGCTTACCAAGGCCGCACTGGCTCTGCTCATAACCATTATACCATCCCATCTGTCGTTATGAGGGCAATGAAGCAGTGGTGGCCCAGTGCACACATGTAGTAGATCCCAGTAAACACTAGCACTGCTGCTAGTGGTGTCATTATTAGATCACTGTTGTCTTATTTCTCTGGGAGCTGGACAGTGAATGAGGGCAGAGGCAGGTCACCCTGGGCCTGACACAGAGCAACAGGGCAGCAGGTGCAGGCCTCAGGTTTCCTGAAGGAAGCACCCAGCAGGGAGGGGGAGCCAGAGCACAGGCCCTGCGCCCCAGCTGTTTCTGCTCTGGGGAGAAACTTTTGTGGTTACCAGAACCAGCTGAGGGGGAGAAGGGGCAAGGTAAACATCTGGAGGGAGGGGGGAGGGGAGGGGAAGCTTGCTTGTTGTTTGGTGAGGTCCCCAAAGGTGCTAGACTGGGTCTAAGGCCGGGTCACCCAGGCAAAGGTGGCTGGGAGAGGAGGACGAGGAGCCTTCCCTGGACCCGCTGCCCTGGGCTGGCGTGGCCCTCCGGCTGCGACGGTGGCTGCTGGCGGTGGCGCTGAGCAGGGAGGTGCTCTCCTGCGAGTGCTGTGCCCGGAATCCCTTGGATGTCTTTGTGGCTACCCTCTGGCTTTTCCCCCGGGAGGATTCCCAGCCCCTGATGCTCTGAAACAGCATCAGGGTTTCTGTAAGCCCCGAGCTGCTTGTCTATATGTGATCCTGATAGCTGAGCTTGAATGGTAACATAACACACGGGATGTGTTTAGATACCTCGTTATTTAAAAACCACACTGTCTTGGCACCACTTGGCGGCACCAAGAAATTGGTTGCAAAGGCATCTTTCCATGAATCATTTTAAATGAGTATTAGACACATGGGAAATTGGAACCACCACTAGGAAAACAGAATCCCCAAATTTCAGATTCGACTACTGAAAGGAGGACACCTAATATAACCAGGCCAGCAGACAGCCCGCTGGTGGCCGAGTTCCTGGCGGCTAAGTGGGTCCTGCTGAGCTTGGACTCACTCACCCTGGGGGCCCTGGAGAGCCCCCTGGCCTTTCACTGCAGGCTGGGCTGCGTGTCCGCGCAGTCACTGCCTCTCTGATACCCTCCAGAGCTCTGGGGAAGACCTTCTCTCCTGGGCACAGAGGAGCTGAAGTTGGCTAGGGCTCCAGAGTGACACAGGTTTGCTTTTGTGAGTCTGAGGATGTCTGTCTGTCGCTTTCCCTCTCCTCCACTACTTCATTCCCTTGAAGTTGCTCCCTCTGTCCCATGTCAGGAGCATGGGAGTCAGGTCCCCCAGCCAGAATTGGACAGAGCCTCTGGTTTCAGGTGTGATGGTGGGTGTATGGCCCGGAGGCCTTCTGCTTGGGGGTTTGATGGTTTGGGGATTTCTGGGTCCGTTGGGACTAAAGAACCTCTTTCCATGGCCTCGCACACATGGGTGGAGGAACTCAGTTTGGTGGCTTGGGTTTGGCCCATGGCACCACTGATGGCAGGGCCACCCAGTCTGCGCTCATAGATTTCTGCTTTGAAGAAAGTACCTTTCTTCCTTCTGGTTGGAGGCTGTGTGTGATCACAAACGTGCTGACAAAGGGCAGGCAGGCCATGCGTTGCTCCCTCTGTGTGAAGCTCATCCCGGGGTCCCTGCTAAGTCACGTGCTGCCTTTGCACTGGTTACCAGGCCCTCAGCATCTCTCCACAAGGACCTTTCTCCCCAGAGCCTCCTGCTCTGGGTTTGGGAGGAAGGAGGGGGTTGTAGACAGGAGCTCCAGGTGGCATGGGGGCACTGTGCAAGGTACAAGAAGGCCCTCTGACGTTCCTCCATCTGCTGCCACAGAGAGCCGGGCCGCCCCAGAGAAAAGAGCACAGGCTTCAGAGCAGAGACCTGGTCTCAGATCAGCATCTCATACTGGCCCCTCGGGCTCCTCATCTGTGAAATGGGGCTGAGTGACCCCCTCAGGGAGGACAAAGTAAGATACTTGTAAAAGGAGCCAGCTCTTCCTTTTAAAGGGCAGTTCTACCTCCTTCTGTTTCTTTTGTGCCCCACGACGAATCAACAAGGTGGGTGCTAGCATCGCCTACATTTTACAGATGATGGCACGAGGCCGGGGGCGGGGGGAGCGGGAGCACATCTAGCTGCTGAGTTTCTGGGCAGGGATTCGACTCAGGTCTCCCTGACCTGGAAGCCGTCGCCCTTCATC